>NW_023270807.1:78394552-78558848 GCF_011800145.1 Mirounga leonina
AAATAAATAAATAAATAAATAAATAAATAAATAAATAAATAAATAAATAAAAATTTAAAAATAAAATAAATAAATATCCCTGTACTGGAGTCTTATTGTATCTGTAGAGTTGAGGCCATTGTATGTATTTTCTATTGTGTTATTAATATTAATAGCTGACAGTTAATGAAATGAGTATCAAATGCCCTCATTGCCTACAAACCCAAGTTTCAGTATCCAAATGAAATGCCTTTTTGGATTGAGTTTTTACCCTCTTCTTTGTCCTCAACAACACACGGTCTCATATACACATACACAAACATAAACCCAGATTCCTGCTCTGGCCTGAGGCCACCACCTTTGTGTGATACGGTGTTCTTCTGACCTCATACTGCTTCTTCCAATGGCTCCCTACTTCTCTGGAATGTGTCCACTGTGAGGTTTCTTCCTCTCTTTTTCATTACACAAAACTCCAATATTTCCTTCTCTGAGAGTCTTTCTCATGGATGTACAATACTTTTTAACGTCTTCCACATTTCCCCTTTGCTACCGACTTTTGCCTAGTTACCTCATGAAAATCTCTTTTTATCTCGCCTTAAGCCTCCATCACTTCATTACTATTGTAAACCCCTCACCTTACTAGAATCATACCATGGCTAATCAGAACAAAGCTGGTGCTAATGGCACATTTCTATTAGGTAAAACTAGAACATATATTTTAAAATTCATTTTAACATGGAAACCATTGCCATCGTTTTCTAAAATCTTGTATGATCTCTATGAAATATCCTTATTGAGCTTTAATTAAATGTAATTGTTCACAACCAATAGCGTTCAATATAGTCAAGATTGGTTTTAATGATTTTCAGTGTTTTCCTCTCTACTTGCTTGTAATATATGTATTTGTTGTTTATTTGCTTGTATGTATTATAATTGTATACCCAATATTTACCTATTAGTTAAATAGACTTTGGAGGGATAGCTAGGGAATCTAACCCCTATTTACAACATTACTACCATGAAGATACTAAATTGCAAATTAAGTTTTGAGCTGTAACCTATTTGTAAATCTGTATATACAGAGAGCCATCAAAAAACACAAAATTCTTATATTTTCTGTATTACTAGGTTTCTTTTCCTACTTCAGTGACATTTTGTGGCAAGGTGTTTCCTTCCATTTTTTATTTTAATAATCTTTTATTTTTGTTTTCTGTTATTTGCTTTAATCATTCTTAAATAAGGGAAGTTATCTCTTGCCCTATTTGTCCAGTAGTATTTTAGATGCATTCTCTTTGGGTCCTCTCATTTGCCTAGAGGCCACTAGAATCCTCTTCTCGGGTCATAAGATAGAATTGAGTTATTTAACAGCCTGTAAAATGCACAGCCAGTGAACATTGTCAGCAGAGAAATATCTTTTCTGCACAGTCTTTTCTGTTTTTATTTAAAATTTTATTTTATGGTCAATTTTCTGTAAATGGTTTTGTTTGGGGCCTATTTTCTACTGTGCGTGCACGCCCATGTGTGTCCGGACAAACCTGACAAAGTAGGGGGCATCTGGCTTTCAGAAAATCTCTCGCTCCCACACCTGCTTTCCCGCCTCCAGTACAGCTGCTTCTAACTTCTGTTGGATCCTAGCTCCAAATAGGGCGGCCCATACCTCTCCCAGCCACCCAAAAGCTTGGAAAAGGAATGACTCTGTAAGTCACAAACCTAGCTTCTCCCTGCCATATAAGAGAGAAGGTGGATGATAGCAGAGCCCTCCCAGCCTTTGTCTTTGTGTGATGTAATCCAGTTTGCTCCCTCCATTTGGGGTTGCAGCCTCCAGACGTCCTTGGAAGAGGCAGAGAAAGGGCTTGCTCTGCTCTCACAGCTGGAGGATGGGAAACATGATTGCATTCCATGTGACCATGTGCCCAGCTATGGATCAGAGGTTCTGCTCCTAAAGAATAAGGGAGAACAGAGATTTGAGGATGAGTTTAGCAGCCTCTGACATGGGGCTGTCTCTCTGGTGGGAGTAGGCAGATTATTCAATGAATGGCATTGGGAATAAAAGGGACTGAGAAAAAGTACTGAGTTCTCATATCATTATATACAAATGCTCAAAGTATTAAGTTAAAGTGTATAATAGTAAAGAAAATATAGGTCTTTAAATGATTTCTAGGTGGCAGATAATTTACATGAACAAAAGCAATAGAGCCTCCTCCAAAAATAAATATCCAATTTTTTTAAAAAGATGAAGTCTGGAACCAGAATTGAGGAAATACAAGTAGCCAATAAACATTTTTTTAAAATGTTCAATGCTCTTAGTAGGCAAAGAAGTGTAAGTTAAAAAAAAGATTTTTTAAAATTATTGATTAGCAGTTTTTCTTGTTAATACTCAATGCTGGACTTTCATACACTACTGAACGAATTAGAAATTTTGTGCAATTCTTTTGCAAGGAAATTGGATAGTAAAGTGAAGGACATTTTAAAATATGACAAATCTAGGCTGACAGTGGTTTATTTGCAGGTATATTTTAAAATAGCAAAAAAAAAAGGAACAAAAAAGTAAGCACATGAATATTTAAATATTTAAATTATTTAAATATTTAAATAATATATATGGGTATAATAGAATATTATTTCAGCTACTGAGAATAGTATTTTAAATGAATTGTTAATAATCTAGGATTAGATTATGTGAGGATGTGAGATTATGTGAGGATGATTATGAGAGGTGTGCTTAATTCCTCAAAACAGTTTCAAAAGTAAAATTAAACATGTATTAAACATTGATTGCATGATCGATATAAGTTTATTACTTCCCAAAGAAAGAGCACATTGGTTCTTCAAGTTCTGTGATATTTTGGGGAAAAAAATCAGTGCTATTACTTCGCAATCATGTTTCATTGTTATTATGAAAATATATTAATTATTTAAAAAGAAAACATGAATGAATATACTGAACCATGGGTACAGGAAAGAACAGATTCTTTTAAAATATGCTGGCCAGGGGCACCTGGGTGGCTCAGTCGGGTTAGTGTCCAGCTCTTGGTTTTGGCTCAGGTCCTGATCTCAGGGTCCTGGGATGGAGCCCCGAGGTGGGCTCCCCACTCAGCAGGGAGTCTGCTTGTCTCCCTCTCTCTCTGCCCTCCCCCCTGCTCGCGCTCTCTCTCTCTCTCCAAAATAAATAACTGCCCTCCCCCCTGCTCACTCTCTCTCTCTCTCCAAAATAAATAAATAAATATTTTTTAAAAAATAAAAATAAAATATGCAGGCCAATTTTATTTAAGAATGTAGAAAATGTCATTGTTCAGTAAGATTTCATACTGCTTAAATTGGATTCTGTCATTGGCAAAAAATATAAACAAAACCCATGGTTAGACATGGGTCCGTTAAATAGTCTTCTTTTTAAATTAGATATTAAAAGCTGTATTTTCTATCTGTCTAGTCATGGATCCAAAAACCATTCTGTAAACATAAAAAAGTTAATATTTTTCTGACAAACTTCCAACAAATGGCAGCATTATATTTCTGGGTCTTTTAGGTAATTGCTTATTCCAAATTACTGCCCTTAATTTGTAAAGTAGTGTCGCTGGTTTATCCTTAAATGGCAAAGCCCCTCCATTCATTCTCACCTCTTTTTGTGTTTGAATTGTGCAGCCGTGTCACATGCCTTAAGGTCCAGGTGACTGTATCACAACAAGGTATTAACCACCACCCTCTTTCCGTGTCTGCTAGTGCCTTTCAAAGTGAGTGGAATTCTGACTGTGAACTCCGTGCCCTGTTTACATGAAACTAGCACTTACTATAATCGCTGCTCAGCTATTTATTTAGGAAAAAAGTGCTAGTTGATGCCATCCTTTGGCAACCTGACCAGCACTTAGCTTTCTTATAAGTGCTTCCTTTTATTTTTCTCACATTTTATTTTATTTTTTCCATGAGACCAATGCAGACCTTCCAATTTGCGTTTTGTTTTGTTTTTTTTTTTAACTCTAGTTGACACACAATGTTACCTTAGTTTGAGGTGTACTACACAGTGATTCAGTTTCTCTGTACCTTACGCTGTGCTCACCACAGTGTAGCTGCCATCTGTCCCCATACACTGCTATTGCAATATCACCAACTATATGCCCTATACTGTGCCTTTTATCCCTGTGACTTAATTCATCCCATAACTGGAAACCCATATTGCCCTCTCCCCTTTGCCCATTTTGCCCTTACCACCACCCCCTCCCCTCTGGCAACATCAGTTTTTTTCTCTGAATTTATTAAAGTGATTCATTTGAATAACCTTAAATATACTGTATGTTTAATGGTAATTGGTAATTTTCTCTAACAATATTTATTAATTTATTTCTATTTTTAAAGATACTATTTATTTATTTGAGAGAGAGAGCATGAATTGGGGTGGGGGAGGAGAGAGAGAGAATCCTCAAGCAGATTCCCCACTGAGTGCAGAGCGGGATGCAGGGATTGATCCCAGGACCCTGAGATCATGACCTGAGCTGAAACCAAGAGTCAGATGCTTAACAGACTGAGCCACCCAGGCACCCCTCTAACAATATTTAAGCATCCCAATTGTAGTTCAGTCTGCCAGGTGTTCATATTATTAATTTTCTTTGGACCCAGGAAGTAAGTAAATCAGTTTTTCAGATGTGGGCTTGGATGTAATCCTCTGTAGCACCTACTAGCTTTCCATTTTGTGAGCTAATTAGATTTTCTCCTGCCAACTCTGAATGTGTCACTCCTTTGTTAATCTTTCAGAATCTTGAAAAATGAAAGATATTTAAAGGAAAAGCACAAAGATGAATGGTCCTGATAGAATAAAGTGACCTGTAACTTTGGAATTTTTTTGGTTATGAAGTTTAAATGATTTATGAGACGTTTGACTAATGTGCCCAGGACTTCTGCGGAGTTACTGAATTTACATAAGTATATTTGTTCTACACCTGATCCATTTCCTAAGAGAAATATTGCCTTAATTATAACCAGACTTCTTAAAAAACAATATACACTGTGGTATTAAGAAGCATTGCTGAAATTGTTTGATAAACTAGTTTTAAGACTCTAAATGGTTTTGCCTTTTGTTTTCTAGCTGGAAAATTATTCGTTGCACCTCTAATCCTGGTCTTGGGATTAGCACTAGGGGCCATAGCAGTTGTAATCGGTAAGAAACACTTAACATATCTGAGATTAGAATTTTCTGAGTGCCATAGGAGAATATGAGTGTAAATGTAATAATATGAGTCAGTTACTAAGTGGACATATCAGTTCCATGCTTGCTTTAGGTAAGCAAACAGCATATGATGTATAGATTCAGAGGAGTGTGTTTCATATAGGATGTATTTGTGTGACACTTTTGCAGTCTATGAAGACTTTGATTCATGTATCTTATAAAACATTATTAATTCCCTTTTAATACCAAAGTTAATACAACTAGTATTTTAATGAAAGAGTCCAAAGGACTAGAACTCAAATTTTCCAATTCTGAGTTTAAGTTGGAACGTAAAGGAAAAAGGTCTGGTATACCCTTGTATAATTGGTTTGTTCTAGTAAAAGTGGACCCTGAGTAAAAAAGATACTTTCAGTGTGAACATATACCCAACACATACTTCAGCACTGACAAACAGAAAATGCATGAGTGATTTGTATAGTTTCATTCATACAAGTATAGTGAAATAGGTATTTTAAAGCACTGGTTCTCACACTCTAGCATGCTGTAGGATAACCTTGAGGACTGGTTAAAACACAGGCGGCTGGTTTCTACCCTCAGTTTCTGATCCCATATAGGGGTAGGGCCCATGGATTTCTAGTTCTGAGAAGTTCCCAGGTGATGCTGATGATGCCGGTCCAGGGACCACACTTGGAGAACCATTGCTCTAGAGAATTTTAAATTAAACACTATAGATAAAGATTGCTTTGATGACTGTTCCCCATTGTAGATGGGATTTCTTTTTTCTTTTCTAAATAAAATAAATTTCCATACGTAAAGTTCTATTTACATGTATGGGACAGATAGAATTGTAAAGTAACTGACATTTGTTCTTACGAGTAGTTAGGAAGGACTTTAGGAAGTTGGTACTGTTATTATTTGCATTTTACTGTGGAGGAAATCAAGCTTACTAGGCCCTCAGATGCGGTAGAACTGGGACTCGAACCTGGCGTTTGGCTCGACAGCCCGTGTTCCTTAGTGATGTTCTGTCCTGCCCAAGACCGAAGTGTCCTATCAGGGTGCAAATGATATGACTAGGGATAATAAAGAAGACAAATCTAAGATTGGATATTTTGATAGAAAACATGGTTCCATATTCAAACTGGTGCCACAGAGGTTGTTCAAAGGGGCAGAGAATTGCAGAAACTAACACAGAATGAAATCTTACAGAAGTAAATACATTTCATACGGTAGGTGTCTCCCCCATCTTCATCTGCATGCGTTGCCAAGTAGCGATCATTTGTAAATGACTGCAAAGTGGAAAGTGGAAACTTTTCAAATGTATAAACCTAAAAGCCTCTCCTCCTAATTAGCTTTAATCTTTTTTTTTTTTTTATCCTCAGGCTTATTTGTATTTCCTATCTATTGCCTTTGTAAAAAACAGAGAAAGCGATCACGGACAGGAATGCACTGGTAAAATGCAGATGATTTCGTGGAACGAAGCTGGTACGGGTAGGAGCCACACAGAATGGCACGCTAAACACTGCGTCCCGTCCCGTCCCGTCCCGTCCTGTCCCCCTGTGGTTGTCTGCAGGCCACAACGCCTCTGGCTCTGGTGCAGTCTCTCCATGGTATCCTGATTCCTTTCCTTACACAGTTTGCTGCTTTAAAAAAAAAATGGTCACTTTCATAGACTATAAGTATCTGTATCATAACTCTGACCTTCTTACTGGTTCTTGGAAGAAAATATTTTCATTAAGAACCAGTTATCCTCAGAATTGTCTGAGCATGCCTCTCCTGAGCGTTGTTTGGATGGTCTTTGTACCTAACCCTCCTTCCAGGCCCTCTTCTGAGACGTGGGGTGAATAGCTGAAATCATGCCACCTGTACAAACTAGCAAGGCCACTTTGCAGAAGACAAAAGCTCACCATACGCACCTGTTTTTGTCTGTGGCCTGTGCAGTATAATTCCTTCATCCTTCAGATGCTATAATTGTTAAAAATCTCAATGCCCAAAAGGGAACTAGTGAAACAAAATTAATGAGAAGAATCGTGAGTTACTGAAGTGTATCTGTGCAGGGGTGTGAGTGTATGTGTATATAAGTATCTGTGTTAAAACTAGGTCCAATAACCTTGTACTCATCAAGTTCTATGCCTCTACACTATTTTCCATATTTTCATAGACATATTTAAAGATGATCGTTCCTTTCTGGGCATATTTTGGTAATGGACTGAATTAAAGTCAATGTAGACAACAGGCTATTTTGATGTTGACCCTTTCTATTCCTTGCTCTCTCTCTCTGTTTCACACACATGCACACACACAAGAAATTTGTGCAATGTCACTTCGAGGATCACCAAACTTTATTAAGTGACGAAACTGATAGGCTGCTTTTAGGAAATTCTCAAGACCAGAACGTTCAGTCTTTTCGGATTTTTTATATTTTGGCATACGTGCTTTACTAAATGAACAAATCCTTCAGACAGGATTAGTTAATTTAAAAAACAAATTTGCTGTAGCAAGAACTGCTTAAGCCTTTAAACAAATCACTGTTCTGCTAATTTTCTAATCAACTTGTAATTATAGATAATTCCGCTTTAGGTCAAGTTGTGATAGTATTGGAAACCCCAACCTCTTACCTCTTCTCTCTCTTTCTCGCTCTCTTTTTTATCTTTTTTAATCTGTTCCCAAGATTTTCATTTTAAAAAATGAGTTTTGAAGGGTTTTTCTTATGTTTACTGCTCAAATACTCTCAAACGTGTTGATATCTTCTTATGGATGGGGTAATTTGTAAACACAGCTTTTTGTGTTCATGGGTTTATCTAAAATAGAAACAACTTTTGGAAAAATGAAGGAAATATCTTCAGGAAGTTTTACCAAACCAAGACGTCTTTAAAAATAAGAAAAGGACAAGCAACTAAACTATGTTATTCCTTTGTTTTCGTCATGGAAGTTCATCAGCAGAACGGAAGTAAAAACCGCTAAGAAGCCTGAAGTTTCCACTTGACTCCAAATCCTTAAAATTAACTATCTGCATAGATGTAGCATTTATCTGTCAGCAGCCTTATCTGAATGGTAATAAATTCTGTGATAAAACATGCATTAACATGGATAGTTTGTCTTGTTGGGCTCCGAAATGGAAAAACATTTATCATTTTTATCAGACCTAAGAAGTCCATGATAGTGAAGTTTACTTGCATGGATAATGAGCTAGCACACTTCCATTCTTTCTGAATAACACTCAGGCTAGCTATACTGCAGTTTCTAGGCTATTCTACATTCAGTTAGAGGAGGGTGTGCCATTTATGATCCTACAATGGCCTGTTTCTAAACCTAACACGATGCAAGGAAAAGTGACGCTCTAATTTCACAAATTCATCTTACCATTCATCCATCCAGCCGACAAATATTTTTGAGTGCCTATTCTATGTGCTCTAGTATTAAAACAAGAGAATGAAAATTTCTATCCTAAATCCATGTAATTCTGTCATTAGAGTGCTTAATTTTTGTAAATTCATTTTTTTCTGGACTTAGGTGTTAGTTCGACCATATGTGAATGTGATGAATTCTAAATCTAGTGGATATGCTTATGTATGATGTGTATGTATATGTATATGTAAATATACATACACACATATCTAATATTTCCATAGCTGCATATAAATACAAATGCCACATGCATATATACCAACTGGCTAAATAATATACTCTCTGGTCTTAGATAATCTATTTTCTTAGGTTATTGCATATCTTGTCTTTGATCTACTCAGGGATTTTTATTCCTTCCTTTGAATAACTTATCTTTTGGAGATACTTTTATATTATTTAGAAACGTTCCAATTTTCCAGTTACAACGTGGTGTCTTTCATCAGTGAAGGCTCTTTCATCAATGCTTGAGATACTGTACACAGTGTTGCACAGGCTTTTCATTTTTCTGTTGCATAGATTTCTTAAATTAATGTATGCATTTTTCTCTTTCAAAGTTGGTATATATTAGGCCTTTCCCTGATGGTGACTTAAAGTAATAATTTGTGAATGTTTTTACTAAGTGTCATCAAGATCTTAAAAAGAAAGAAGAAAATAAGAAGGATTATTTATATGTTAGTGCCAACAATGAAAGTTAAACAGTAGTAACTTTTGGGATAAATTCTAAAAGCTACATTAGAAAAAGAAGCGTACACATAAAATAAGTATTGTTCTATCCAAAGCTTGTCATTTTTTTATTGTAAATGTAATATATACTCCTTTTAAAAAAATGAAACCATATAGAATTATAAAATACAAATTCATCTGCTCCACCCCACCCCTTATTTTCTAGGGGTAACCACTGTTAATGTTTTGATATATGTCCTTCCAGAAACTTTGTGCAAATATACAAGTGTTTGTATATGTTTGTGTGTATTAGTTTTATACAAATAGAACAGTAGTTTTAATGTCCTGTGACTATTTTTCATTTTATTACACATTAGTAGATGCCTTTCCATAAGTGTTTAAATAGATTTACCTCATTCTTTTGTAAATTACTACATATTCCATTGTGGGGCTATACTTTACTTAATGAGTCCCTATTGAATGGACATCGAGATTGTTTTTACTTCTCTATTACAAAGCATCAGTGAAGATCTTTTACATATATTTTTATCACTTTATGTACACATTTCCATAACTTTCAAAATTTGTTTTTTATAAGATATTTGTAATAAAATTTTAACGCTTTTTCAGTGAATGAGATCATAGAGATGCTATATTTGAGACCCTTTTCTTGGCGAAAAAGAAAGATCATGTAGGAGTTTTATGTAGGAGTTTTTAAAGAAAAGCATCTTTTGCAGGATAATTTCCCCCCTTGCTTGATTAGCCAAGTAGATATGTGGCCAAAACGTATAAAGGAAAGTCCATCTTATTCCAATAAAAAAAAATGCAATGAGATGTTTCTAAGATAATGTGAGATGTCTACAAGATGTCTGTAAGGGACACTGATATTTGGATTGCCTCATTTTAAAATTTGAGGGATTTAAAGCAAATAGCTAAACTGATAATGTCTGTCACATTTTTTTAAACACTATCCATGTTCATGCATGTTGCACCACAAAGGAACTTAATTATGCCATTGTGAAAAATAGGAAGCATATGCTGGAAATTATGAATGACCACAATTACCTACAAAAAATAAATTTGACTATTTGTAAGGTTTGGTAGTTTGTTGGAATGCTCATAAATTTGAAATCACATGAAACATTCCTTTTACAACGAATCCCAGAAGTTCCCTAAGACCTCTATGTGGAGCTAAGAAGAGGAGAGGGGTCAAACCTTTTGGTACAAGTAACAACCTGTGGCCACCACCTTGATTTTCTGCTAGGTGCTATTGATCCTAAAGGTAGAACAGACAGGAAAACAATCAAAGATTATTAAACACAATCTGATTACAACCTGTTCTCTTTCATTGTGCTTGCTTGGCTGTGCCTGTCTGGAAATTCCCTGTCCTGTGCCACCCATCATCTCTTGACACCCAAGCCCCCAGCTGAGCCTTTCGCATTCAATCCTACCACCCAAATGACCCCTGGGTCCCCTAAAATACCATCAGACCCCTGTCATCTCGTCCAGTCCCTGGTGACTCTCCCCAACCTGGTTTTTCTCCACTCCTCTGATAACTCTAATTAGCTCCTCTTCACTGCAAAAGAGGAGCAGGAACAGGACAGGTGAAAAGCTCACTCTGGCATGGGCAAAGCACTGGTATTCCTTCCTGAGCTTTGTCAAATTCAAGTACATCTGCCAAGACGTTGATCCATCTTCTCCCTTGTTAAACATTGCAGTTGTTTGTAACATTAGACTTTAGGCTGCCTGTTAAATTTACAATTATAGAAAAAGCTAGTGGCCTAAATGAGAGTAATTGGTATGCTTCTTTTAGTATGAATTTCTTTTCAAAAATCATGTCAAAAGCCATTTTATTTTTCAATTTTAGGAGCAAACTGCACATTTGCCTTAATGTGAGTCTTCACATTGGATTACGTGCTTATCTTTTCATATCTATAGGTGAAATCTATCCCAGTTATTGAAAGTAATTTTTCTTGTGGTCAGCTTTATTGTTTTGTGTTAGTGTCTATTATAAATAGAGCCTTAAAGTGAAATAATGCACTTTAAAATACTTGTGCCATTTAAGTAATTCAACAGAATTAAAGAAAAGGTTGCATATATTTTGATGGAGACAATAGAATAACAGTATTAGTAAATATATGTCACCTCTAAATTTGGGGTGGGGGGAGGAGAGGGTAGAAATCAGAGCTGAAAATTTAAAGCAAGTAAAACATACCCGAAAAAAATGTAGCTGAGTTTCCGAAAATTACAGTAATTCTAAAAATTGATATCAGCTCAAACATAACAAGTAATTAATGTTACCTTAGTAACCTAACTGGAATGTTTGTTTAAAATATTAAGTTAATTTCTGCCGCATTTTAACTGCATTTTCATTTTTCATGAAATCTATAAAAGGAATTCCACTGGCTAGAAACATAGTAAATCAAAACTATCACCAACAGCCAGTTTGAGCATGACTTTTTTTAACATTCTTATAATTTAATTATGATCTTCTTCCTCTGGAAAATAAGTTGCAAAATCCCATTTTTAATATATACATCTACAATTATGTAAAAAAAACTGAAATAACTTTAGAGAAGCATTAATACATGGTCTGAACAAAATCAGAGTTCCAAAAATTGGGGTGTCTTCAGGATTGTGAAATGTTACCTTTTCAGTGCAAACCAATGATGCAAATCTTTAAAGGAGAAATGCGGTAGAACTCATTTATAACTCTGGTTTTGAGGATAGGGCTAATACTCATTTCATAGCCAACTCTTATGTGGGACTGCTACTGGACATCCCTGTTCTGAGAGTAGTACTTTAGCTGACTTTATCCAAATCCAAGAAGCAGAGAGTCACACAGTGTGAGACTTGTAATTAATTGTCTGTTTGGGGCATTAGCTGAAGCCGTCATGTATCACATACTTTAGATCCCCGTATAGAGTGCCAATTGTAGAAGCATGTAATTATCTGTATCATGAACTGTATTCTTTTTTTCACTAAAAAAGTGACTGTTTTGAGAATAACAATATGACTTACAAGGTAAAAAATTATTTTTTTAAATACACAAAATATTGCCACTGCCTTTTTTGGGGGGCCACTTTCTTTTGCCTTAAGAAAGAAATTTCTTTAGGTATATTTAACTCCGTATCACTTAGATTATACAGACTCATTGGCATAGAAAATATTTTGTTTTTCAAGTTTATCCCACATTTTTTTCACTTTTTTCATCAATACTAAATGACTTTCTTCCCTGTTTTTGAAGTAATGCTCATGTACTTCAGCATCCCGTTCCCGTTTTCTTTAGATTTCCTAGTTATCTTGCTTTTTCCCTCTTCTGTCCCCTTCCCATCTTGGCCAGCTGTGGATTAAATTCCGTCTCACCATTGACTCGTCGACTAATGAAATGAAATTCAATAATTTGGCTCTGGTAGTGAACATCATTTACCTTGGCTTACTTTGTAAATTGAAATGTGTGAGGAGTACCTGGTACACTGCCCCTCCTCTTGATAGGAGTTGGATTACCCTGCCCAGCCCCTCTGACAAGAAATAAAATGAATGAGAAGATATCAGTTGGATCAGAGAGCCTAATAATACTCTGAGACCAAGCTTCAGAAATTGCTTCATGAATATTGTAAAATCAGTGTTGTGTTTGCCTATTAGTTGGACAGAAAGCATGTGTGGATATTCATCCAACCTGATCCCAAATCATTCATGATTCATCCAAAATTGCCACATGTCTGGTGTTCGATCTTTGTGTCAGCAAAAAGTCCTACAGCTTGGACTTGGGGCTGGATTTATGTAGTGTAGCATTTGTATATAAGATTTGACCATGGATTCATACTCTGTGAACATTATTAGACATTTTGATAATATAAAGTAGTAACATTGAATGTAACTAACATTAGCCTTATTCTAGAGAAACCATTTGTCATTTGCAAATGTTCAACATTTTCAGTGATACCATTTAGGCATAAGTAACACTCAAGATATATTTAGCATAGGTTTGGTATATGATATGGAACAACCTAAGGGAAAGTCAAACTTGGGTGTTAAAGGGCCCCAGAAATTGCTGAAATAATGTCATTGCAGGTTTTTCCTTACAGCTGACAAACTGTGCTGTTGGTCATCAGTTTCCTGGAAGGGGTTCACCACATGCCCCAGGTAGGGAAATAGTCTCAATAATCCAGTAAATTCTCAAAAATAATATCTTTTCATTAACATATTCCTTCCTCTATGTCCAAATATACTTTTACTGATTCTTTCAAGTAAACACTAGCTAAATATTTTATATATTTGAATATTTTTAGTTTATAGAAAATTAGCATGCTTTATAAAGAAAATTCTAGATAAATCATCATGAGTTTTTATCAGCTGACTATAAGCCCCTTCCTTAAGGCCTTTTTTTTTTTTAACTTCCATATGACAATACCTTAATTTTGTTATTTTTGATCATTTTCATCATAATTAAAATTCTATATTTGGCATTGAAAAGAGTAGACCAACCTTATATTTCTTATGACACCGAGAAGAGTAATTGGTTTATAGATATACATTACCATTTACCTTGACAAGAACAACTTAACAGATTTTTAATGTAAAAATCAATTGACAATCTTATTGTTTATTTGAAATCAATTATTAATAAGTAGTAAATTCTGAGAGATCAAAGAAATAATTTTGTGTAGAAGGAACACAAAAACAGTGTAATTAAAACTTAACACATTATAAAGAAACCACAATGGTTAGTTGTTTTGTTTTTATTTTAAACAAAATTTGGCATAAGATATATTCATGAAACAGATATATCTATATGTATGTATACCTGTTGCAAAACTGTGGGACTATTAAATGATTCACGTTCTCTTTTTTCACAGAGTGTAAAATGCTAAAAAGAAATACATTTGAGTGTTTAATCTGTTATTGCTGTATATTCAGAAATTTTTTGTTTTCTGCAAAATTTGTAACCAATTTCCAAGTAATATAAATTACAATATTTCTCATGTTTAAAATGAGCCTAGCTGAAAAGAGATTTTCTTTTTTAATGACATTGGAAAATATGTACGTGATTTTGTTTTTTAACTTTTTCTACATTTCATTGGCCATACTATTAACTTTGGTATTCATAAAACTATGTAGAGGGAACTATTTTGACTATATTTTTTAAAAAGAGGCAGTAGAAATAAAATGAGAAAATAGATGATAATATTATGTAGAAATCCCTGAAAGAAAATTGGAAAGGAAGAAACAAATTCCATTGGGTTGAAAATGTTGGAAAATAGGGAGTATTCAAGACTTTAACTTCTTACATTGTTAGAGTAATCAACTTATTTCCAAATGATTATTTCATGCTGTTGGTTCCATGAATTGTGCTTTTAGTATAATTTATAATTTCCCCTACCATTTTAGTGTTTAAGTACATTAATTACTGAAAAGAAAGGAAGGAATTGAGGAATAAAAGTCAGGGGAAACTGGGTTTATTCCTATTTTCCAATAGCACTAATGTATACTTCTTTAACCTTCCATATGGTGCTTTGTGTGATGAGAGTATATAACATTTATATATGTTATTAGTGCCTTATTTTTTTTCACTTGACTTTATTTCTTACCTAAAGAGCCATATATTTTTTGTGAGTGTTCCTTGGCCCCTATATTTAAAGTGCTGATGAGACAGTGTATCTTTAGAGGTATATATAGGCTGCATTTAACCCACTGTATTATCTCTGGAACAGCAGGTTAGCCAATCTTTTTTTCTTAAATTCAGTGTTTATTTTTAAGCTAAAGAATAAAAAAAAGGATATTAAACACCATAATTTGAAGCCATTGTTATTGAAATGTACCTTTAAGCTGCAAAAAAGAGTGCTGATCTTCAAAACTTGAAACGGAAGTTGGAATGGCTGTCAGTCTTTTTAGCTCCAATGAGGACAAAATTACTTTACAAAAAGCATTAAAAATAAAGGTAAATATATGGACCTTCAAGAATTTGATCTGTTTCCTACAACTCGTCTTTAGCAATATGTTATTTGTAACCCACCTCCACACAGATGCTGAAGAACCATGGTGTTTGCTATTTACATGTAATTATTTATTCACAGTGGGCTTTATCGATACCAAGATATTTTGTACAATGTTATTTTGCTCTTCTTGGTCTTTGCCTTTTGTGTTAGCTTTATATAAAAAGTTGGGTTTGTTGTATTGTTTATGTACCATAGTATGTAATTCAACTTTTCCTGATGAATGTATGATGAATAATTAAAATAAATCGTGTGCTTAGAAAAGACAAAGACACAGGTTGTATATGAAAATATGTGTACATATTTGACAAAGAGGAAAAGAGGAAAAGAATCTTCCTGCCAACAGATATGTCCTGCTGGACGGGACCTGGAAATTAACAGATTTTTTTTTAAGCAGTGAAATTTAAAAATCTATTACCTCAAGAATTGTCCGTGGATATGTGTTGGTTTACTGCTCGTTGTTAGCAAATACGATCTCCCTTGCTGCTGGCAGTAAAAACAACCCAAGTGTCAGATCACACAAATTTTAGGGGCAAATCTTTCAAAAGGTGGATACCTTACGATATTCTGGAGTCTGATTCTGGACTTTCGGTATGTCCCTATGGCCTTTTGTTGTGGTTGGGCTTTTTCTTTTTTTTTTTTTTTTTTTAATGTTTTTGGTTGGTTGTTTTAGAATGGAAGGGTAATCTTAACTGTGAGATCAGATCTCATGGAAGGATATAATGACACTCTACTCGGATGAAAACTGTAATGGGAATCAACTATTTTTATTGTCACTGTATGAGCTATTGTACGGATTCCTGTGGAGTGCTGTTTACTCGCATGATGCGTGTGATACATCATGCAACGTCATCTAGCAATGCCTAATAAAAGTTTTTAAAAGAGAAGACTCTTGTCTTTTTTTCCAGTGCATTTGGAATTTAAAAAAATGAAAAGGTAAAATTTGACAATGGCACAATTACATGAACCTAAGTAAATTTGGAAAGATCTATTGAAGTCATTTCTGCACTAGATTCTAAGACGAGAGAAACAGGAATGAACAGAAATCCGGGGTATGCTTTCTGGAAAGTGGATTGTGTTGTGTTGCTGTGGCATGTTTTGGGGAAGCCTCACAGAATACGGAGGATCAGTATGCACATTCTGATGCAAACAGTGTATCTGCAAGCACATGGGATAATGCCAGTTACTTTCTGACTTTTTCATTCGTTGGAAAACCCATTCAGTACTCTTTATTCACTTAATTATTTTTCAGTAAACATGTATTGAGCCCCTGCTGTATTATAAAAATATACTGCACGTGCATTTAGGAAAAGGCCAGGCTCCAGCACTGGTCTGGGGGAGACAGTGCCAGACAGGGGTTTCAACAATGGATTCCTACCTTGAATTCTTTGACTAATTTGGATGGTGACATTAGGTTAGCCACATAACTATCCAGAGGTCAGTCTAAGATGACCAGTGAGGTGGCAATCTCTAAGATCTCTTTCAGCAATTAAATTTGGATCTGTGCAACGTATTTTTAAAGTTGGTTCAAATTATTCAGTTCTAGCATTTCTCCAACCCGGACAGAACATGTCAAGCCCCCATGCCTTCGCACAGGCTGGTTCCCTACCTTCTCCTGCTCCGTCGAACTCCTCCTCCTCCGTGGCCCTCAGGCCCAGTATCTTCTGCAGAATATCATCCTGGCCATACCACGTGGGACACATCACCATGGCCTCCTCTGTTGAGCATTCCTTGCAAATCACTCCCAAACAAGGCACTTTGTACTTGTTTCCCAGGGCTAATATAACAAAGTGCCACAAACTGGATGCCATAAAACAACAGAAATGTATTCTCTCACATTTCTGGAGACCGAAGTTCAACATTAAGCATCGGCAAGGTTGGTCCCTTTCGGAGGCCCCGAGGGAGACTACTTCATGCCTCTCCCTAGTGACTGGTGGTTGCCAGCAATCCTTGGCATTTCTTTACTTGCGGTGTCTTCACTTCACTTCAGTTATTGGATTTAGTGCCCACTCTGGTCTAGTATGATCTTTCTATGGGTTGAATTGTGTCCCTCAGAATTCACATGTCGAAATCCTAACCCCGGCTCCTTAGAATGAGACCATCTTTGGAGATAGGGCCTTTAAGGAGGTAATTAAGGTAAAATGAAATCATATGGGTGGGTCCTAATCCAACATGAAATAAAATTCGAGCACCATGATGACAGCTTGTCGCCTCCTTGCTGGCCATGAGGAGGCTACCACCCAGCAGTTATCACCCTGAATGCAAGACACTCACTTAAATTTCAGTTTTAGATAAACTACCACTACCTTTAGTATAGATATGTCTCAAATATTTTATTTATAGGATATATATGTATATATATATGTATAGCATCTATATGCATGTCAGGCATAATAGAACATAGACGGACAGACGAATTACAAATTTAGGCTCTGCGTTTCAGCTCCGGCAACTAGGAGAAGTTACTTAACATCTTTGCACCTCAAATTCCTCATCTGTAAAATTAGAATACGCTTACCTGGAAGGGTTGTTGCAGGGTTAAAATGCCTGGTGTGTGGTGGCTCAGTAAATCGAACACCGTCTGATACATAGAGATCAATGGCTCAACAAGTAATTTTGAAGGAGTGAAAAAACACTTTCCCCTTTCCTATATGGAATTCTCTGGAAACCTGAGACAGTTTCTGGTCAGCCCTAAGACAGGGCTAAGCACAGCCACAGCACAATCTATGGCGTGCTCCAGGCTTCCATTTGGAAAACCCACTCCACCTCCTCTGTTCCCCAGAAAAACCTAGTTCTAGGATGCAGGGAATTCTCTAAGATGAACAACCCATTTGATGCAAGCACGGTTTTCCTTCTAGAAAATGTGTAATTGTTGCGGTACGACGGCAGCAACGTTTTACATGAAAACTGGAGCGTCGCCTGACCTTTCAGAGCCTGAGACTGCCTGTGCCGCGCCCTTCTACTTGCGGAGGCCGTGATCCCTTCTACCTGCGGAGGCCGTGATGCGGCGGAATCTAAGCGAGTCCAAGCAGTCACACGGCAGCTCCGATAGACCCCATCTCTTTAAAGAGATCATTGGAGCGGCTCACTTGTTACTAGAGCTGGGTTCAAATTTTTCTGTCTCCTTTTACAGTATGCATTTTTATGTAATCAGTTGATAATAGTGAAAAATATCTAAAAGATGTACTATTTATGGGCCTAAGGCTGTTTCTTTGCAGAAATAAAAACCATTGTAAAAGAGAAATATTTTTTCTTTTAAATATTTTATGTATTTATTTGAGAGAGAGAGCGAGCGAGAGAGAGAGAGAGCAGGTGGAGGAGCAGAGAGAGAGGGAAAAGCAGACTTCCCACTTAGCAGGGAGCCTGACTTGGGACTCCATCCCAGGACTTCAGCCGAAGGCAGACGCTTAACGACTGAGCCACCCAGGCGTCCCCAGAAGATATTTTTCCTTAATGCTTCTTCTGCAACCAGTGGTTTTGTTCTTGACTTGCTTTTCTAACCAAGAAACTCACATCACATAAAGATGATGGTCTGGGTAATGTAAAGAGGCCTGCATTCTACTACCTGTTTGTGGGTGCTGTGGCCTTGGACTAAGGGTTCAAACTCTCTGTAGCCAAGTTCCCTTCCTTGAATATGGGGAACCAGATCTCTAACATAGTAACATATGAACAGTAATAGGTAATAAAATCAAGCTATAGCAGTTAAAAACCTCCCTCACCATTTTATAAAGTTAAACTTCGTTTTAACAATGCACAATGGAAATAAATATACTGTGGATACTGTTCTTACAGGAGGCCCAAGGTAGTATTCAATAAATGGAAACTCCCTTCTCCCGTCCCTCAAGCAAATCACTCTTGACCCAGAGAATGTTATTAACAATCACTGAATTGTAATTGTGACCCTAAATTAATATGCTGCTTATCCTGGCCAGTAATTCAACATCAACTTCACACATACTGGCTTGCCAAATTGGAATGTTGGTTTGCCAAATTAGACATGATGGCATACCGTCCGACGTTTTAAAGCTAGCCTCGCTCAGCTGATCTACTAGTTAAACTGGGTACGGGAAGTGCCAGTGTGCGGAGGACAGCCCCAAGAAATCATCCAGGCATTCCACGGAGGAGGTTGGACGATTTCCCCCTTACCCAGCGGCACAGAGGCCCTTTCAAGGGCCAGAAATAGATCCCCTATTGAGCCTCTGTTTATCTCCTCTGACCATAAAAAGCAGCTGGCCCTGCAAGAAAGGCTGGAGGCTGCAATTAACTCAGGAGGCCCTAAGCTGAAGCCTGAGCAGCAGAATAAAGGCCGCTCAAAGACCTTTTGGAGTCATGTTGCTAGCTCTTTGCTGGAACTATTCAGTTCTACTCCAAGGAAATCTGTGCCCTAAGCCCCACACATCACTGTAAAATTTCCTGCGACCACCAGAGGCACTCAGAATCATTCCATTATTCTTGGAGTTGCTTCATAATGACTGTTTATTAAATATCCACTATTCTGCTAAATACTGATGCCATTTTGTTGGATGAAAAACATTTTAAAAAGAATTGATTGAGGGGCGCCTGGCTGGCTCAGTCAGAAGAGCAAACAACTCTTGATCTTGGGGTCATGAGTTCAAGCTCTATGTTGAGTGTAGAGACTACTAAAAAATAAATTAATTAAAAAAAAAAAGGATTGGGCCAGTTCTCACCTTTCATTACTTGGTATTTAAACTTTATTCAGTGTTAGGCAAATTGACAATTAGGAAAATAGAAAGCAGGATCAGGGTTTTTATTTATTTTTTTTTTAGATTTTATTTATTTATTTGAGAGAGAGCTCACAAGTGGGGGAGGGGGTACAGAGGGAGAGGGACAGGCAGATTCTGCACTGAGCGTGGAGCAGGACTCAAGCAAGGCTCCATCCCAGGACCCTGAGATCATGTGAAGTCATATGATTACACTTACGACTGAGCCATGCAGCCGCCCCCAGAATCAGATTTTCTAAGGCCACTGGAGTCAATAAGAGGTTTCTATTGGGATGCTTCACACATTGTTGCTAAAAAATTATCAGGTCTTTAAGCACAACTTTAAATGTCTCTCATATCTTTGTTAAGAGCCCTTAAGAACACTATTCTTATTGCTTATATTCCATACAAATGAATTGATACAGGTCTGGAAAATTGTAATAATCCAATTCATTAGACATAGTCCAGGAGCAGAACTGAGAAGTATCAAGTGCAACCAAAAGACCACCTGAAACCTATTTCTAGATGGCCATTTCAACTTAACTTAAATAAACCCAAAAAGGCCTCAAATCTTTAACCAAAAACTGCTTTAAGGCTGAACAAATGTGCTTAAAGCTTCAGGTAGCCATGTTTTATTATCCAATTCTAGCTCTTTGCATCATGCTTTTATTTCATCCACCAAAAACGTGCTTTATAAAACAAAAATAGGGGCGCCTGGGTGGCTCAATCAGTTAAGTGTCTGCCTTTGGCTCAGATCATGATCCTGGGGTCCTGGGGTTGAGCCCCACATTGGAGTCCCTGCTCAGCAGAGAGCTTGCTTCTCCCTCTCCCTCTGCCGCTCCCCCTGCTTGTACTCTCTCTCTCTCAAATAAATAAATAAAATCTTCAAAAAATAAAAAGAAATGTTCTGAGGAGTACTGGTTCTGCTCTGGTGGTGTTAACCCCCTAAACTGATCCTTCCCTCGGAGCACAACAAAGAATACCCCAACTACCTGAAAAGACTGAGAATAAACCAGACCAAGCAGAATGTGGTAGGGAATCAAAATGTGGAGATGCAATCCTCACAGTGGAAAAGGCCTCAGTTCTTGTCCTCTAATGGCATTGCCCCAAAGGCAAGCTTGTGGAGGGCAGCTGCTGACCTTACAGCGGAACTCTCGCCGTCTTTACCCCCCTTCAGAACTACAGAAAGAAGACAGGGCAAGAGGGGAGCTATGGAGGGGAGAAAACTGGAAAAGAAGAAATGAATGGAAAGAGAAAATCTCAGCAGAGAAATAGAAATTGTTAAAAACAGAACCAAATGAAAATTTCAGCATTGAAAAACGCAATACCTGGGAAAATTCGCTGGATAAGTTCGGGAGTATAATGGACCTGCACATTTCGAACCATTTAGAGGATGATCTGTTTACCAAAGGTAGAGGATGATCTGGTTACCAAAGGTAGAAACTCTTGTCACAGGGAAATATTTGTTGCGAGCTCCAGAACAGGCAAATGGGAGAAACCTCTGCAAAGGCCAACGCTTCAGTTCTATAATTATCTTTGCTGTCAGGAACTAAGACTATGCTATTCATGTTTTTCCCAGGCTATTTATTAGTAAAGTAAATATTCTAATGTAGGGCTACTATCACATTTAAAAATTTAAAATTTAAATTTCTTGCATGATATTTCTACTGTGATGTAAAATACAATGGAAGTTTTTTGCAGCAAACAGTCTTAGGTTCTAGTGAAATGCTCTTAGCAGCATAAATATTAGCTGAATCAAGGCATAGTTATTAAGCCATAATAATTATAGTTATTACCCTGGAATCTCTCTTTAGTTCTTTCTCTCTCTCTCTCTTTTTTAATAGAGCGCTCACTTTTTTTAATAGAGCACTCACAAATACAAAGGTATTTAATCCTCACATCTCTAGAATAACCCAGAGTCATGTAGCCAACAATGGCTTTAGGTTTGAACTTATTCTTACCTTTTTACAGGTCACTTTATTATATCATGAAATAAGCATCGAATGAATGATGAATTTGCTTAGGTCTAGTGGTTCATTCTCTTGCTTATTTTTTTTTCTGATAAGCATACATAAGTATGGAAATTTCTCTCACCAGCTATAAGCACATTAACTATAAAAGGAAGAAATTGTGATGTAAATTGTAAAGTTACACTAAGACCTTGAATGGGAAAAAAAAAAGAAGAAATTGTGATAAACTTCCAATACTTGTATCAACATTGTTATGGTTTGTATGATGATTGCTTTTACCAACTGCTATACAACATACATAATTATTATTAAATGGTACCTATTCAGTGCACTTGAAAAGAAACATGAAGAGATGAAGGGAAAGAATTTATTCTGAGATCTTTGAGAAGTTGCTTGACTTAGTGAAATTGAAGGCTTTAGCTTCAGGCCGACTTACCTCCACCAATAACTGTCTTACCATGAAATCTTGGGCAACATTAATCTCTCTGTTTCTTCATCTACAAACAAGGAATGCAATATAATTCACACGGTTACTGTAAATTATAACTGAGATGATCTATCTCAAAGCCTTAGCACAGTGCATGAATCAATGTTGAATTCCAAAGTTCAGATCAAAACACAACAATTAAACATTGTCATTATCTGAATCTTACCCATAAAATGGAGGTAATAATAGCTCATTTTAAGGGATATTGTGAGGAATACATGAGTTTATATATGTCAATTGCCTAGCAAAATGCTTAAAGCAGAGTGGATAATCAAGAAGCCATAGCTACTACCATCAATGGATTTGTTACCGTTGAGATAAGGCCATCTTTTACATGCTTATTTTTTTTTTTTAAAGATTTCATTTATTTATTTGAGAAAGAGCACATGAGAGGGGGGAGGGTCAGAGGGAGAAGCAGACTCCCTGCCGAGCAGGGAGCCCGATGCGGGACTCGATCCCGGGACTCCAGGATCATGACCTGAGCCGAAGGCAGACGCTTAATGACTGAGCCACCCAGGCGCCCCGCGATCTCATTTCTTCTAATGCAAAGAGGAAATACTTCACTAACTAAGCTCATAAGACGCAATCCCAGACAGACTTCTTTATGTAGAATTCTTCTCTATAGCTGATGGTGCCATAAAGATTGCCAATTCTTATTTCAAGCCATTATTTCCCCCAATTAACAGTAGATTCTAAAGGAAGATGACTTTTTTTTTTTAAAGATTTTATTTATTTATTTGAGAGAGAGAATGAGATAAAGAGAGCATGAGAGGGGGTAGGGTCAGAGGGAGAAGAAGCAGACTCCCTGCCGAGCAGGGAGCCTGATGCGGGACTCGATCCCGGGACTCCAGGATCATGACCTGAGCCGAAGGCAGTCGCTTAACCAACTGAGCCACCCAGGCGCCCCTACATGCTTATGTTTTAAAGTGATTATGATTTGGAGCCCTCTGGCGTTCATATTGGACACTACAATTTTGAATAGGGACGTGTTAAACTTCCCATCAGTATTTCCTCAAGGTATTATAATTTACATGCTATTTTACCATAACCAAATGAGCTGTAACTTATTTAATATTTTTATTTAAACTAGTTTACTCCTTAAGAAAAAATCAATATATTTCCAAAACCAGCTTTCTTTTATTATCATAAATGGAAAACCAGTATGTTTTAAACATATATAACTATGTTAAGTAGAGAACCATTAAAATAGAAAATTTCAATTTCAGTACCAACCAGCATCATATCTCATACAACAGTTCAGGGAACCTTATTTTATATCAATAAATGTCATTTATTGATTGAGGAGGCTTCATGAAAGGAACAATTAAAAAAAGAGAATCCCAAAGAATTATGAGACGTTAGTTTGATGGACAAGAGGACCAAGGACTTTCCCAACACAGATTAAAGTACAACTAAAGATACAAAGTTGTAGAAACACTGAGTCATTGGGGAAGCTGCAAGATGTTACAAATGCACCCAGAGAGCAAGTGAGTAATTGGCTGGAGGCAGACAGGCAATACATGAAGAGAGGTGGGCCTGGCCATAGCAGGGGAGGCCCCCTGTGTCATGCAGAAGACTGCAGACTTGGTTCATGCAAAGTCATCATTTTCCCAAGAATAGAGTTCCACGAGATTTTAGTAAATGTTTTCCTTCACCACCCCCCAAATATATATGTGGCAGGGGTGGGGGGGGGTGTGTCTGTGTGGTGTCAAGTTAGGGAAATTCTGAGTTAAACCAAATTAAGCAGCATTTTTATTTATTTACTTATTTTTAAAGATTTTGTTTATTTATTTGACACAGAGAGAGAGACAGTGAGAGAGGGAACACAAGCAAGGGGAGTGGGAGAGGGAGAAGCAGGCTTCCCGCTGAGCAGGGAGCCTGATGCGGGGCTCGATCCCAGGACCCTGGGATCATGACCTGAGCCGAAGGCAGACGCTTAACGACTGAGCCACCCAGGTGCCCCAAGCAGCATTTTTAATTACAGGAATTGTCAGGGCACTGTAAAACTCTAAGAGGGAATTATAATCTGCACATTTCCCAATATGTTTGCTCTTGGAGTCGTTTTTTTAATGTTGTCTTCTTTGTTTTTATTTGTTTATTTGTTTAGTTTTTTAAGTAGGCTCCCTGCCCAATGTGGGGCTTGAACTCATGACCCAGATATCAAGATCTGATGCTCTACCAACTGAGCCAGACAAGCACCCCTTATTTGTTTTTATTTATTTTAGGAACAATATATGTAATATTGGGTGGAATATATTTTGATAAATGCCCCTAGGTCATGGAGAAATTTTTTTTTTAAATAAAACAGTAATAACATGATTAGATTTGTGTTTTAGAAAGATCTTTGGTGACAGTATGTTGGCTGACTTGAAGGAAAAAAGAAAAAACTAGGGGCTGCCAAATGAGTTAGAATATGGCTGAATCACCAATGATCCATGTGCAGAAAACATAACACAATTACCGCATGTCATGAATTTTAAACTATGAGAGCTAAACACAGTTTCAGGGCATTACAGATTTGAAGGCAGTAATGTATGCCGTTAAAAAAAAAAAAGAACACCCGTTAAATAAAGCAATGGACCTTATTGGAGGAAATGACACAGCCTAGGAGACAAAACAGAATGACAGGCTAGACTTCTCAGAATAATGTAGAAAGCAGAAATCAGTACAATGGTCAGCAAATCTGGGTAACAGTAAATAGGGACACATGATGATAGAATAAAAGGTGTAATAAACGCTCAACAGCAATACACAGATAATAGACAAAATTATTTCCTTTTATTTGATTAACCATATTGTGTACTTCAAAATTCTCTGGCTGCTTTTGTTGAAAATGACAGATCTAGGTGGAACAGTTTAGCTTATGAAATAGAGGAATGCAGTTGTGAATCTTACCATTGTGAGTTATCAGAACTAGAGTGAGTGTGTGAGTGTTTGTGTGTGTGTGTTAGTGTGGGGTAGTGTTTTGGCAAAAGTGGGTTGGAGATCGAGAAGGTGGAATGAAAAAGAATACTAAGGCAGAAAGCAAAACTCCTTGAATATATGAGGAGTAAAAAGGGCAGGAAATCTTTTCTTCCAGGACACTGAATTATTCAAGCAGTTTGACGAATCCTGTTTGCTCTCAAATTAATTTTATTCCCCAGCATTTAGAGCGGCTGCTATACTCATATGGGGAATAGTTTCGCGTTTTCTTTACTGAACCGGTTTGAAATGCCACATTGCTTGAGAATTCCTGCAGCTTGTCAGATTGTGTTAATTTTCCTAATGAATACTTTAAACTGTTGACCCAGCTCATGAATACTGCAGCCCTTTTCTTTCTTCTCTGAAGAAGGTGATTGACTAACAGATAGCAATCTGTTAGTTGCATAGGAAGTGAAGAATCTTGGTACAGATGTAAAGTCAGCGTATTTTTTTCCTTCATATTCTTCAGTTGATATGCAACACTTATTTCAAGTGAAGTTAATCCATTAAATTTGGTTTTTAATTTGTATTTTCACTGAATATTCCCTACTGTTATTACAGAATAAACTTTGATAGTGATGTTTTAAGTGCCCAGGAATGGAGAGAAAGAAAATTAGGAATTAGAGGTTGTCTGGTATGTGTGTTTAGAACACAGGCTAAGGAATTTAATCTGGGTTCATACCCCCATTCCACTTGACCTCAGCCAGTCAAATAATTGAAGACTCAGTTTGTATGTCTGTAAATGAGGACAATAATACTGGAGAGTATAGAGGAGAATTAATATTCAAAATGATTAATCACTAAGTATTCTCCAGACCTGGTTGAAGAATAGCATAACAAATCCAATCATAAACATATAAAGAAATCCAAATGTAGACAAATATTGAGAAGCCTCAGAACAAAATGTCAAACAAACAGATTATTTTGAAAAAGGCCAGAACAAAAATAGGGGTGACGTACCAAGAAATAAAATTAATGCAATAGCTAACTTTTCAATTGCAACAATAAAAGGCGTAAGACAGTGGAATAATATTTTGATATGCTAAAACAAATCAATTTTCAACCTGGTATTGAAAAACAAACTTTCTTTCAGAAGCCACCAAGAAAGGGACTTCTAAACAATGTACATAATTGCAGAGGTAAGATCCAAGATGCAAAAAAAATGAATTAAAAAAATGAATAATGATATAAAACAATAGTAATGTTTAACGTAAGAGTTAAAAATAACATGACAAAGCTAAAATAATGGAGTACAATTGATACAAAGTGGAAAGAAGTGATTTGTTAAAGCTTTCTAAATTCTGTGTTATGCAGAAGGAGGATAAAGTTATTACCTAGCATTAGGCTTTCTCAAATATGCATGTTAAAATATAAAGGACAGGGGAGGCTGGGTGGCCCAGTCAGTTAAGTGATGGCCTTCAGCTCAGGTCATGATCCCAGAGTCCTGGGATGGAGCCCCGCATCAGGCTCCTTGCTCAGTGGAGAGCCTGCTTCTCCCTCTGCCTCCTATTCCCCCTGCTTGTTCTCTCTCTCTGACAAATAAATAAATAAAATCTTTTTTAAATGTATGAAGGATAATCTCCAAAAGAATAGAAGTATTGTGTATATACTGAAAATGACAAGGAAGTAAATGGAATAAATAGAAACACAAGATTCAGAACAAAAATTAGAAAGGATAAAATGTATACAATAAGATGACAGAAATAAATTAAAACATATGAGTAATTGCAATCAGTGTTAAAGGAATAGATTCTCAAGTATAAAAACAGAAAACATCCAGCAATATATTTTTCACAAGAGACAACAGAGAAAGGTTGAAACTAAAAGTTGGAAAGTAAATACAAACCCAAAGAAATGTATAAATATCTTAAATATTTGTTAAAACAGATTTCTGAGGCAAAATAAAGAACATCATTATATCAAGATAAAAGATTAAATTCACTGGAAAGATGTAGCAACTGTAAATAAGAGACATTAGCCAACTAAACCATGATAGTGAAAACCTTTAATACACAACTCAGTAAGTGATTAAATGTACAGAAAAGAATCAATAGGAATATAAACATTTTTCACAACATAATGAACAAGTTTGATCCAAAGAACATGTAGATATTTATGAATGAGAGTATACACATTCCTTTAAACATACATGGAAAATTTACAAATATTGACTACACATTTATTGGGTGATATGGTATGATGCAACAAATTTCAAAGGAGTAATGTCATAAAGACTACATTTGTTAAACACAATAAAATTAAATTGGAATTAGAAAACAAAAAGATAATTTAATAAGACCCCATATATTTAAAATTTAAAAACATGATTCTGAAAAAATTCTTATGTCAAAAAAGAAATAAAAATTAAAACTTAAAATTACTTAGAGCTGAATCATAATAAAAACACTGGATAGCAAATTTTGAGCTATCAGTATAGTGATGTTTAGAAGGAAATACACAACCTTATTTGTATATGTTAGAAAAAAGAAAAGCAAACAGGAAAGAGCTAATCATCCAAGTTAGGAAGTCAGAAATATAACAAAGAATAACCCAGTGATGTTGAAGAAAGACTTTCATGGAAATAGTAGGAATTGATGAAAGAGAACACCAAAGAAACATTCTATTGAAATAAAAAGTATTCATGAAAATAAGCATATTGATGAAGTTTGTGCAGATAATTATAAAGATCAATATTGATCATATTAGCTCGTTCTACTTAGGCTTTACAAATTTTTTAGAGATTTTATTTATTTATTTGAGACTGAGAGAGTGAAAAAGAGAAATCACGAATGGGGGGAGGGGTAGAGGGAGAAACAGACTCCCCTCGGAACAGGGACCCCGGTAAGGGACAAGATCCCAGGACCCTGGGATCATGACCTGAGGTGAAACTAAGAGTTCTCCACTTAACTGACTGAGCCATCCAGGGGCCCCAGATAATTTAGAGTTTTATCATCAAATTGAATATCTGGTGTCTTTCTACTCCTGAGTGTATACTTGAACAACAGTGTTATATGATTACACCAAAATAAGTTCACAAAAATGTGCATAGTACCCTGATTTATGATAAGCAAAAACGGGAAACAACTCGAATGACATTTGAGGGAAAAATGGATGCATAAATTATATTATGTATTTAACCCAACCAATATGACTACCTGCTCTTTTCCTTAATGTAATTTTTAAATTTACATGTTTATTTTACTCATTGAAAAACTAATATGTGGTCACTAAAGCACAACTGGAAAAACACAGAACCCAGAGCACTCATAGTCTCATAACACAAACAATTATGATTAACATGGATTTCCTTCAGTTGTTTAAAAACATAGTTTCCCCAGCTTTAAACATGGTTAGATTACATTTTTGTTTATAATTTTTACCTTAGCTTTTTATTTTGAGAACCTCATATCATATTCTTTTCTGTGCACTATATAGTTTTTATTTTATTATCTATTCTTTGGAATTATAATGTCTCCTAAGTAATATATCCATTTATTTAATAATTATGCCACAATTGGGACTGTTGGATTTTTGCAAATTTTTATGATAATTTTCCATAGATACATGTTTCTCCATAAACTGGTTTCTGTGCTTAGAAAGAATTTTAGGATAGATTTTCCTAAGTGGGCACTAGGTCAATGTTAACTATCGCAAGGATTATACCAATTTATTACCCATCTCGTGGAACACTGGCGTTGGGTTAGCAAGCAGGACCACGCTGTTAGAAAACATAAAATTGTGGTTTTGATGTTACTCTAGTCTGCATGAATGATACCACCCTCCATCCTGTCGCGCAAGTCTGAAATCTGGGAGAGGCCGAGAGCCTTGCACTTCCCTCTTCCCCGTACATAACCCCATACTACATCTTACTTACCTTCTACCTATTTCTCATTCTCTCCACTTCTTTCCATTTTCACAATAACTCTCTTGTCTCATCTGATTCACCATCCTCTTTTAAAAACTTTTATTTAATTATGAAACATAAAAATAATAGTGAAAAACGCTAAGTATAATGTACATCCCGCGTGCCTACCATCCAGTTCTATCAAATTCGTACATTTTCACCGATGTTGTGTCAAATGTTTTTAATAACACATTACAAGAATTATCGAAGCCCTGTGTACCTCGACCTGATCCCCTTCCCTTCTCTTCTTCCATGTTATCCTGAGTTTTCTACATTTTATTCCTAGACTTCTTTTTAAATATGCCTTTATCCATCAATCTTGCAGAACATTGTTTTGCACATTTTCAAACTTCAGAGACAAGAGATTACTGGATGTGAGGGCGATCTGGCTGCGACATCTGTCACCCCATTGAGGGCCAGGTTGATTGGGCTGACCTGGCTGGTTAGGTGTGTGTCCCTTCCTCCTCACTGCTCCATATGCATCCCTCCCGAAGCTGCCCACTGGGTGGAACATGATGACCTTCCCGGATAGAGGAGGACCAAGCTGCGCTCCCCTCCCTGCTAGAACCTCGGAACAAGCTTTCAAGGTCCATTTGTAGGACAGTGTAAAGTAGTCAAGCTGCTCAAACTCTAGACACATCCAAATGAGGAGTTGCATGTGGCATTTTGCCTTTCTTTTTTTTTTTTTTTTCAGTCTGCCTGTCTTAAAAAAAAAGAGAGAGAGATTACAGTATCTATTTGTCAAGTCGCTTTTTTGCTCAGCATTATATTTTTGAGATTTAACCATGTTGTGTAGCTCCAAATACTTATATGTATACATACATATACAAATATACATTTATTTACTCATTGTCTCATTGGTGGATTTTAATCCACCAATGAGACAAATTCCAGATGTATGCCAAATCCTGCAGAGCATTTTTTTTTTTAAGATTTTATTTATTTATTTGACAGAGAGAGGCACAGCGAGAGAGGGAACGCAAGCAGGGGGAATGGGAGAGGGAGAAGGAGGCTTCCTGCGGAGCAGGGAGCCCGATGCGGGGCTCGATCCCAGGACCCTGAGATCATGACCTGAGCCAGAGGCAGACACTTAACAACTGAGCCACCCAGGCGCCCCGAGCATTATTTTTTAAAACAAATTTTTGCTGTTACAACGAATACAGCAATGAGCATCGGTGCATGTCTACCTATGCATATGGACAAGGATTCTTCCAGGTTCAAGGTGTAGGTCCAGGTATGGATTTGATGGGTTAAAGTTTATGTTTTACTTTATGAGGTTTCATTTGAAGGGTTGAAGCAACTTTACTAGATATGACCAAATTTTTCTCTAAAGCTGCCATACAAATATATACTCACACCAGCAACGGGTAGGAGTTCATATTGCTCTTTCTCCTGCCAGCACCAATGGTAGATCCTCCCCCTTTTTAAGTTGGTGTAGGTGCCATGATGTCTTGTTGTGATGGTAATTTGCATTTCTCTGATTTCCAGTGAATTTGAGTATTTCTTATGGATTTGGGGGGCATTTTTATTTGTTCTTCTTGAATTGCCTTTTTGTTATCTTGGCCCATTTTTATTGGGCTAATATCTATTTGTCTTGATTTGTAGGTGACTAAAATCATTCATCCTTGACTTACAAAATTGTAATGTTCAATGGTGATTTACTCTCTTCTCAGACAATGTAAGAAACTTAGAACATTGAAACTCCTGACATACATACAATTGTGCATATTTTAAAATTCCAGATGTATGCTAAATCCTGCAGAGCATTATTTTTTATTATAGTATATAGTCAGTATTTATTGTGCTTTACTACTCTTATTCACCATTTGTTTTTCATTCCATTCTACATTTCTGACCTATCATCTGGATTCATTTTCTTTTTTCCTGAATAACATCCTTTCCTAGTTCCTGAAAATTTGAGTCAGCTCTCACAAGCCAATATAAGCTAAATCCAATACTCCACTGGCTTCATTATTATATTTTCTGAGGTTCAATTATCCATGGATTCCTTCGTTCAGTCTTGATTGATAAAGTATTATACACTCATACACACTTAATACACCATTGAATTTTTTTATTTTTTATTTTTTTTTACTATTCTTTTTTTTTATTCTTATGTTAATCCCCATACATTACATCATTAGTTTTAGATGAAGTGTTCCATGATTCATTGTTTGTGCATAACACCCAGTGCTCCATGCAGAATTACACCATTGAATTTTATTTGCCTTCCTTTTATTTAGAACTTTTGCATTGATAGTAATAATTTTGCATAATTTTCTTTCCTAGGACTGTCCTGTTGGGTTTCGGTATCAAGGTCATAGCTATATAGGTCTTTCCAAGTCTAGAGATTTCATCCCGTTTCCTATTGTCCTTGTTGTTAATTTCCAGTTTGCTAATTTGGGTTATTTTTGATGCATAGGAGTTTTCATTTTTGAAGCCAGATATGTTCATCTTTTTCCTTATAATTAATTTCCTTCACATCTAAACTTTGAAAGTACTCCTCAGACCTCACAAGTTAATGAATAGTCAATTACATTTTCTTCTAGTTTTTCTTAGCTTAAAAATATTTGGTATTTTAATTTCCATGGAATTAATTTTGATGCATGAGGTGGAAAGAAAGTGTAAGTTGAAATTTTCAACGTTCCTAATCAGAACTTAAAAAAAATGATAAAAACGCTTTGATTTTTTAAATTTTAAAGATAAACTTTTAAAAACGTACTGAAGGGGGCGCCTGGGTGGCTCAGTCGTTAAGCGTCTGCCTTCGGCTCAGGTCATGATCCCAGGGTCCTGGGATCGAGCCCCACATCGGGCTCCCTGCTCCGTGGGAAGCCTGCTTCTCCCTCTCCCACTCCCCCTGCTCGTGTTCCCTCTCTCGCTGTGTCTCTCTCTGTCAAATAAATAAAAATAAAAAAAAGTCTTAAAAAAAAAAATGTACTAAAGACCGGGCACCAGGGTGGCTCAGTCAATTTTGGCATCTGCCTTCAGCTCAGGTCATGATCCCAGTGTCCTGGGATCGAGCCCCTCATTGGGCTCCATGCTCAGCAGGGAGTCTGCTTCTTCCTCTACCCCTCCCCTCTGCTCCTGATCTCTCTCTCTCTCAAATAAATAAAATCTTTAAAAAAATAAAATAAAAATGTACTAAAAACCATTTCACAGATTTTTCACAATAAGACATGATTATTTTTTGCCTAAACAACTTTTTTTCAGTTTTGAAATTAACTAACAACTCTGTATACATAAGCAATAAAATAAAATTTACAGGGGCATTTGGATGGCTCAGTTGAAGAGCTTTGGACTTTTAGTTTCGACTCAGGTCATGATCTTAGGGTGGTAAGATCTAGCCCCAAGCTCCTCATGGGGCTCAGCGCTTAGGGTGAAATCTGCCCAAGATTCTCTCCCTCTCTGTCCTCCCTGTGCTCCTCCCCTCATGCGTGCTCTGTCTTCCCCTCTCTAAAATAAATAAATAAATAAAATCTTTTAAGTAAAATAAAATTGACAGATATTTAAAACATAGAATATGTGTTTGATTGGAATTAGTGAAGGTAAAATATAGGTAATTCCTGAGTTAGTTATGATTTAATATCCCATGGGATGTGTTTGACTTACTAATTTTTCCCATATAATTTGCTTCAATTTATTGCAGGAAAGTTCTCTAGAGAAGTAGGTTTCCCCTCACAGATAAGAGGAATGACTACCAAAAAATAAGAACTTCTAAGAGAAATCTCATGAAAATGTTTTTCTCTGCACAATTCTATGAGTGCATTTTCCCTGCTAGCCTTCACTGAAAAGTTTCAATAGTGGAATATTAAATATTAAAATATTGGAATATATGAAGAATTGAAGTTTATAGCGTTCCAAAATGATCCTTTTGAATAATTATTAATTATGGGTTTATTTTTTCCTTCTTCCACAAATATGTGGGAATGTTGGGCAATATGCCCTTTCTCAAATTCAAATTTAAATCATTTCATTCCATGTTATAGATTGCAAAACAAATATTAATATTATTCACTTATTCACATCCCTCACAGAGCTTTCTGATTGGGGCTTACTTGAGACATACATACCTACCAAGCCAGGTCCTTGAATTGGACATAAGCTGGTGTAACACAACTTACGTTGGTAGGTCGTCATTGACTTCCAGTTCAGTTAGTTGTGATCTATTTGTTTCGTCCATCATATTTATTTAAGACCCAGTTTAGATTCATTCAGAGTGTGAGTCACTTCGAAGTCTGTCGTGGCCACTAAACAGTCCTTTGCCTTGTACAGTGTTGCTTGTGATCTATCCCGTAACCATGGACAATGGATGTGTGCGCTGTCAAGATATCACCTAGACTCCTGCTTACCAAAATGAATGAGCCCTCTGGCTCCTTGCACTATCCCTAACGACCTTAGCAATAATCTTTGTGATGTTCTACTTAACCTTTCTCTAATTTTTCAATGTCACTCATAAACAATGGAGCCAGACGTGTACATTGTGTCTGAAAAAGAATTGGATAACACCTGACTTTCTGTTTTTGTTTTATGAGAATGGTCTGGTAATATCCATTTATCTAGAGGTCAAGCTCTGACAAGGGCAGCCTCTGGAAACACAGCTGCTAACCACGAGAACCCTCCAATCAGCAACGAGCTGTAAGGAAATTGCACCTTTGAATAAATAAGTCAAAAATCCTCTAAAGAACGAGCAAACCGAGGAGTGAGAGAATTGACTGTGTGGTAGAGGCCTTCATCTTTTCTTTCTGTCCCTTGGTGCGTCTCTCTTGGAGTTCTCTTGTTTCCATCACCCCTGCCGTGTTCTGTGCTGGTCTAGCCCTGTTGATAACACGTGCCTTTTCTTCCTTTCCTTAGTGCTACTGAAAGAGTTGAACATTTTTGAAAGGAAACAATAAACACTAAGCAGAAAAAAAAAAATTCCAAAAGATAAACAAAAGAAATGCAAACAGCCTGAAAAGAGCCAATTTTGCAAACTCTAGGTTCTGGAACTGAAGAAAGCCAAATGCTAATCACAAAATGATTGATGCGGGCCTAGGCTTCTTTCCATCATCTCAGATTCCTTGTGTCTGATGGTCTCATTCTAACCTGAAGGCCCGTCTAAGTGATTCCCAATCACTTAGACGGGCCTTCAGTTCCCAGTGCTTCCCAATCATCTTTGATGCCTTTCTCTCAAGAAAAGAGTTTGGGCTCAGAACACTGTCACTCTACGGTCAAGTGTATCCTTAGGCAGAACCGATAATGGAATAGTTTAACCTCAAAAACGGAAAAAACTTCCAGCACTTTCCTCATACAGTGTATGAGTTATAGACCAATAGCCACATCATTCGTTCATCCTTCTCTTGTTCTCCGGTCTCTTTAGGAATAAGGTAAAGCCCCCCTTAGTCCTTTCTTGGACTGTTTAGGCAGTAAATTAGGAATGATTGATGACAATGGAAAGAGGCAAGACATTTCCACGTAGAAATGAGGGGCAAAAATCCCCTTGCTGATGAAGCTCAGGGGGCATCCTTATGCTGTAGGCCTCACTATAGTACACAGGGTAATAACTTTTACTCATGATGATTCTGCATCTTCAAGAGATAGTGAGAGTTGTGGTTCTCATCCGGGGGTGACTTTGCCCTCAAGAGACACTTGGCATTGTCTGGAGACAGTTTTGATAGTCACCACTGAGGAGTTGGCTATTGGCAGCTAGTGAGGAGAGGCCAAGGATGCTCTTCTACATCCTCCAACACAACAAAGAAATGTCAGCAATGCCGAGGTTGACAAGCCCTGCATTAAGATCATAGAAAACGAATACATTTTCAATGTGTCTTAGAGACTGCGATTTAATTTTTTTATTATGTTATGTTAATCACCATACATTACATCATTAGTTTTGGATGCAGTGTTCCATGATTCATTGTTTGCATAAAACACCCAGTGCTCCATTCAGTACATGCCCTCTTTAATACCCATCACCAGGCTAACCCATCCCCCCACCCCCTCCCCTCTAGAACCCTCAGTTTGTTTCTCAGACTATGAACTCTGAGAGACTGCTATTTAAAAATGATTATATATGTTACAGTTTTAAAGCCTGAAGGAGTAAGCTTTAGTATTTATATGTGTAGGAACTCGAGAGTACAATAAGTAATATGTCCCTTTATAATGAAAAAGAAGCATCTTTGTCCTCCGAACGTCCATTAATATTTTACGGATCCAGAGACTATCTCTAGAAATTTTGGAGGGGAACTTAGAGAAAGCAAAATGTGTCCAATAGGTTTGGGCAAAGAATTTTATATAGTGTAACCAATTTATTTAGTGCAACAGCAATTGGAGGAATAAACATGAACTCTTTGTACTTTTCTAATTACTTTTCCCTCAACTGGCTTGGGAATGGCTCCTTCACAGGTAGCTGGTTCTGATTCATTCATTTCAGTTAGCTTTGGTTATTAGAACACTCTTTTGTTGGTATATGATCTAGTCTTCTTCTCAGTCTCAAAGTAAACCTCTTCTCCCCTCTCTCAGTACTGCTTGGAAAACTGTGTGTGTGTGTGTGTGTGTGTGTGTGTGTGTGTGTGTTGGAGAGTTACAGAGAAAAAGCTATTCTGATTTCTTGGCCCTCCTCTCTTCCAGGTACCAGCTCCTCTTTGTGGAGTGTGGGGTGGGGATTGAGAGGACGAGATAAAACTAAATGACTCATATTTAACTGGACGAGACGTTCAGGCTCTCCTAGGTCCTGGTGGACCCCAGCTGATGGCCTCATGCTGCCCTCCCCTGATGTTCACTTCTTGGCTTTCTACTTCAACGGTTCTGGCAAGACCACAGCCCACTAATTTCCCATGGCTGCCACAGCCAACTCCCTGGCAAGTGGACTGGTATAGGAGCCACATTCCAGTCCTCCTGAAGCCTAGGGAGTTTGTAGAGATGGGGAGAAGGCAGTCCCAGTCCCCTCTGTGAGTAATACCTCACCAAAGTCTCCTCATCTCCTCTTGCCCTGCTCGGTAGCATGATGTGGGTGATGCTAGTCGTCCTCTGGCAGGCAGCGCTCCCACACAGACCCTGCCTCTCCCTAGGGCAGCCCTCTTACCTTCCGAAGGGATTTTGCTGCACTTCTTCCTTCCCTTCTGGAGCCTCTCTCTCTCTCCAGTCTCCTGGAAATTGTGACTCACTAGCTGGTTCTCTCTCCCCTGATGTCCATGCCCCCTATGGCACTCAAGGGAACTCCCAGATGTTTCCCTATCCCACTTGAAAGGGTGGGAAATTCAAAGTGTCCGCTCTGTCCCTAACATTTCTCAAAACTATCTGGCCATAAGATTTCCCGATGGGACTGTCAAGGCCAGTCTTCTTTGCTCTGATGAGGGTAGGGAAGGGAAGGGTAAGACAGACCCATATAGACAGACCCATGTCTAAACTCTCCATCAAACTTCTCTTCCCTCCCCAGTTCCCCTGGAAGCAGGGAGCAGGGGCAAAAAAAAAAAAAGAAAAGAAAAGAAAAAAAGTCCTTGCTCTGCCTGCTCACATTTCTTTTTCATTATTTTCTGTTGACCCAGGTGGTAACTTTTTTAATTTAAAAGCTAAGAATTTAGTACCTTTCATCTTTGTGGTGGACATTTTCTAAAACGGTCATTCTCAATCTTGGAAGCATATTCATATTATCTAGAGAGCTTTCCAAAAAATAAATCAAATCAGAATACCTGGGGAGCGAGGCCCAGCTATTAGAAATGTTTAGGAATCCTTTGTATGGCACGCTGCATAAGAGGGCTGGGAACCCCTGCTCTAGAAACACAAGTGCCCAGTGGGCTAGGAGGGAAAAAAGATATCAATTCCTAGTTCATATTGCATCCCGTCACAAAATGCAGAAGCCCAGGCACAGAGAGGCTAAGAAACTTGCTTCAGGTTACACAGCTAGTAATTTTTTAGTGTAAAGACCTAAAAATGGAGCCCCAAAGCCCATGTTCTCTTTCAGTGTAGTAGTAAGGTTCCCGAGCCAAAGTGGCACATTTTATCTGTCCTTTCTTCCTCTTCCTCCTTCCTCTTCCACTGCTCAAGGGTCCTCTCAGCACCTTATGTAACAAGTGACCCTGAACTGGTTCAGGCAAGGACTGTTGAATACAGCTTCCCTTTGGACATTTAAGGTTCCCACTGCATCAGCAACAAGATCAATTCAGGAGGGGCAAACCAGGATTTCACTGACTTAATCAAACACCCACCCATTGTGTTCCCTGTGGAAGACCTGCCAGAGATGAAGAAGAGGGTCAGGACGGCTGCTTTACTAAGCTTTAAGGAAGTTAAGGAAAATCACCATCATAAGTGACAAGGAAATGGAAGGGAAAAACATAGTCTCCCATGGCTGAGCCATAACTTGGGGGCCAGCACAGCCTACCCCGTTAATTCTTTCTTCCTTCAATACTCCGCTGAGGCAAACATCCTCACGGAAACCTTCCTTTATCTCCCCCCCGGGTCTGAGTTAGGAGGACTTCCTTTGCCCTTACCACACTGCACTTCCTTATAAAGTATCTGCTTCTCTCTCCTTTTCACCAGACCATGAACTCCCTGAGGAAGAAGGATCATGCCCTTGACCTGTATCCTTAGCCTCTGGCACAGTCCCTGGCACAGAGAATATACTCAATTAATATTTCCGAATGACTGTCAATATTTTATTATTATAAAAATGGTAAAGGACATTAAGGGGGGTAGTAGCTTAAAATTTTGTACATCAGAAAAATGAGTCACAACTTAGATAAAGGTTAGATGACCCAAGCTGGAAAGTCATGAACTCTTTTTAGCTCCTTTTGACAGCTGGAAGTCAAACCTACCCTGGTGCTTAATTTCCAGGGTAGAGAGGACCAGAACAATTGGATAGACCCTGAAAGTGATCTAATTAGTGATGCTGATTCATTACTTGGTGCATCCATGGTCCCTATCACCAGAAGCCACATAAAAGCCCTGTGCTTGGTGTTCCGTAGGGCAATTTTTATGTCCATAATTACAAATCAGGGGCATTTTAACATAACAAAAACACTGACATGTTTATACATGTGCCATAAAATCATTTTCAAGCGAAAATGTAAGACTCTATTAATGTTTATTAGTCTGTACTTTGACAGTAATATGATCGAGGATGAAATAGAACCTACTGGTTAGTTGCTTATTCGATAAATCTTTTTTTTAAGAGAGGGGGAGAGTGACTGAGAGAGCAAGAGTGAGAAGGGGGGAAGAGGGAGAGAGAGAATCTTTTTTTTTTTTTAATTTTGTTCATTTGAGAGAAAGAGAGAGAATGAGTGGGGGGGGGCCATAAGGAGAGGGAGAAGCTGGCTGAGTAGCAAGCCTGATGCAGGACTCAATCCCAGGACCCTGAGATCATGACCTGAGCTGAAGGCAGACATTTAACCCACTGAGCCACCCAGGCGCCCCGGGAGAGAGAGAATCTTAAGCAGGCTCCACACTCAGCATAGAACCCACTCAGGGCTCAGTCTCACAACCCTGAGATCATGACCTGAGCTGAAATCGAGTCAGACGCTTAACCACCTGAGCCACCCAGGCACCCCCAATAAATCTTTTTTGAGCTATGAATTTGTATAAGGCTTTTTGGCAAGAAATGGTGGAGGGGTTGATAAAGGACACATACTTGACCCTGACAGACTTTAACATCTATTTTAAGGAGAAAAAAAAAAAACCTGAAAAAAATAATAAACCATTCAAAAGCAAATGTAAATAAATACTATCTCTCATTTTACAGATGGAGAATGTGTAGATGTGAAGAGAAGGAGATGTGTAAGGGCTAAAGACCTGAAAAGGTGAGACATGAGCTGGTTTTTCTTCTCTGCTATGCTTTCTAGTCACCCTGCCAAGCCAGGCTTGAAACAAAACTGTCAGTTTCTAGTCTTTTCTCTGAAAATGTGACTGCTTCATCAACCTACAGGAATGGCTTATGGGTTCCAAATTAGAAATATATACCCACAGTTGATGCTTATTATTTGAGGACTCCATATCTGTGAATTTGCCTCATTAAAATTTGTTTGTGACAGCAAAATCAATGCAGGGCTTTCGCGGTCATTCCAGACTTGGGCAGAGCCCCGAAAAACTTGGGCGGGCAGGCGGCATGCCTTTCTAGCTGAGGTCAGACAAGGCTAAGCTCTACCTTGTTTCAGCTCTCAGACGGTAAACAAGTGCCCTTTTCACAGACTACAGATACACCATTTTTGTGCTTTTGGGGGAAGGGGGCTGATTTTGATATTTAAAATGGTTCCCGTGAAATGTTGTTCAGTTAAATAAGCTTACTAGGTTTCACTCAGGGGTCAGCTCTAATGATGATGGCCCTGAGCTCAAAGTTCATGAGTCAACAAGACATAAATAAGGTATCTTTAAACAGAAACCCACATAAAACAAGGTTATACATTGATCATTTGACAAAAATGTTGAGTGCAGGGGATCACAGGATCCAAACTCCGTATTTCCCCCGGGAGCTAGGGTTCAGTATTGTCAATCCACCCTCCGCCCTCTCTCCCTGGGGATTTGCCCTGGGCCCCCGCGCTGGAGGGCCCGCTTCGGCTGGGTCAGGCGCTTGTAGGGCCTGAGCCCGCGCCCGGAGCCCCGAGGGGGCGCCCCCGGCGCCATGCGCAGAGCGGCCGGCAGGTGGCGCCCAGCGGCGGGCTCCTTCCCCGCGTGGTGCGGGCCAGGTGCGCCGGACGCCGCGGAGCTAACCACAGCAGCCTTGCTGGCGGCCCCCGGCCCCCCACCCCTTCCACGCAGCGCTCGCGACAAGTGCGCAGGGGGAGGGCGGACGCGGGCGGCCGGGCCAGCTGCGTCCCGAGCTCGGGCACCGCCGCCTGCTTCTCTGGAAGCGCCTGGGAGCCCCGCCGCGCGGAGTCCGAAGTCGGCCACCATGGAGGCGCAGGCGCAAGGTGAGTGGTCGCCCGTCGCCCGGAGGGTCGCGTCCTGGCGCGCGGAGAGGCGCTTTCCCGGCACCGCGTAACTTTGCTCTCGGACGGAGCGGATGGGTGCCATCTGCACACGGCCGCAACTCGGCTGCTACCCGCGCCTGCGGGATAATCCCTGCTCCCCAAACTCAGGATTTGCTGTGTGGCTGGGGCCAGTGAAGATGCTAAGTGGGGAGGTCCCTCCGCTGGAAATGCGCCCCCAGGACGCTCGACTTCTTTTCCCAGCCAGACTCCCCCCTTCCCCCCCCGGCCCCCGCGCGCTTTCCCAACCTCGCGGGTGTCCGAAGGACCTGTTGTGCTGGGTCCGGAATCCGCGAGGCGTTCCCCTGGCCCTTGGGGGAACAGGGAGGGGACGCGGCTCCTCAAGGCCTGAGCAGTGGGCTGGCGTCCGGTCCCAAGTTCGGGCTGGGCGGCGCGCGCGGGGGCGGTGGCTCCGCGGAGACCCGGGACCCCCGGCTGCGCCAGGGGCTTGCGGAGCCGGGACTTGCCTTCCGAGGCAGGAGAGCGTTACCCGCCCGGGGATCTCCAGCGATAGACGCGTGTGTCCCGGTTTCCCAGGGCAGGGACAGACCTCTCCCTCCCCCGGGCGGGGCGCGCAGGGTCGCCGGCCGCGCTCCGGCCGCCTCGCTCCCCGCTACCGGGGTCGCCTGCTGTAGGAGCCCGTGGCGGCGGCGTCACCAAGGGCAGCCTCGTGTCTTGGGGTCCCACTCGGACCAGGGGTAGGGAGTCCGTATGGAATTGTGCCCATTAAAAAAATTTTTAAAAATTAAAAAATAAAGGTAAGAAGAGGTTCAAGACCCTTCCTGAATGAGAGCGATTTGGTGGGTGCTTGGGCCTGGGCTGAAGCCACCCAACAGGTTTGCTGCCAGGATTACAGTTGTCTGAACAGTAGGAACCATCCTGGTGTGTTCCATCAGCCAAGATCCTGCCCATAAAGCTGCTGCTTCCAGTATTTTTTATTCCCCATTATCTAATTAGGAAAGGAGAATTCAACCAAGGGTGGGGGTTGTTGATCAGATTCAAAGGCAGCGGTTGGGTTGAAGGCCTTCACTCCTGACCTGAAGCAGGTGGGAGCAACACTGGAGCTTTCCAGCCTGCCTTGCAGATTAGAATTATTTGCAGTGTTAAATACTGACCGATCCCAGATCAATCAAAGTGGAATCTCGGGGGCGTGGGCATGGGTATATTTGAAAGCTTCCCAAGTAATTGGTTATTCATTGACATCGGAGAGTAAGACTCATCTGAATTCTGAAGACAGCTAAACTATAGGTCGGAACCGTCAGTGTCACTGGTTTGCTTTACTTGCGAGATTTACTTAACAAATATTCCAGTGCTTTCCTTTTGCCAAGTACTGTGCTAGGGGGAGCAAGCACAGACTTGATTTTGGCTTCATGACATTTATAGTAGAGGAAGTAACAGACAGTAATTTGATAGTTACTGATAAATGAAGTGTAAAATCGCAGCTGTGTTAGTGATCTAAAAGAGGGCCACATAGCTCCAGTGAGAGCCTGAAAGTCTGGCCTAGTAGGTGATAATCAAAATAGTGAAGATTGTTTACTGTGTTTCTGTTTGTGCTTTCCACTTGTTGACTCACTTCACAACAGTCCCATGAGGTAGTGTTCTCATTCCCATTCTCCAGAGAGGAAACGGGCAGAGCATTTGAATTCCTTGTAACATCAAGTAGAGGGTGAGTAGCAGAGCGCATGCAGTGAGTGCTGGTCCCATTCAAGGCCTGCCACTTTTAGAGGAAAAAGAAAACTGAAGTCCCCATTTATGTCCCCCTACCCCCTTTGCCAGGCTTCCCTCCCCCTCCTGAGTGGGTGGAATCTGAGTGGGTGGGGAGCCCACCTTAAAGGGCAAGTGAAGTTGTCTTCGGAAGATTTGGACTAAGGTGACGGTCAGCGGGGAGGAGAGAAATGAATAGATTTAAGAACTACTTAGGGGGGGCGCCTGGGTGGCTGGGTTGTTAAGCGTCTGCCTTCGGCCCAGGTCATGATCCCAGGGTCCTGGGATCGAGCCCCACATCGGGCTCCTGCTCTACGGGAAGGCTGCTTCTCCCTCTCCCACTCCCCCTGCTTGTGTTCCCTCTCTCGCTGTGTCTCTCTCTGTCAAATAAATAAATAAATAAATAAATAAATAAATAAATAAATAAATAAATAAATAAATAAAAAACTACTTAGGGAAAAAAATCAGCTCACTCTGGAATGGGTATGTAGGATGATGGTATCAAGGATGACTCTAACATTATACTTTTACAACCAGATGGATGATATTTGCCTCTTAAATCCTCATTTTCCCAGTTCTTGGAGTTCTTCATTTTCAGACTTTTTTTTGGTCATTTAAGCAGCAGACCTATTAAGTTCTCTAAGAAGACTTTTCATAAAATGTTTATAGTTTAGATAAATAGGAAAATCTTCTTACCCCTTGACACATGTTTCTGGCCAAATGAATTGCCTCTTAGATTCTAAAAGACTCCTCTGGTTTCTTAAGTGCAAGTTTCTATCATCGGCACGGTTTATTTTAGAATTATCTTGAGTGGGGATGGCTTATTTTGTTGCCTCTTGATCTAGAAACAAGCAAAATTGAGTGAGATGAAGTAGGCAATGCCGCTGGGATGTTCCCTTGTACTTTCCAGGAGAACCGTAGGTGCTTAAACATGGTTTGTATGCATAGCTCAGTAAATGCAGCAGCAGGGTCTTTTAAACTCTTCCATAAGTGAAATTCTGCAAATATATAACCTGACTTTATAAAATAATAGATTACTTCCAGCAAAATAAGAAGACATTCTGGGAAGCCAACAGAACAGAAAATATAGAGGTGGGATTATGCACAGAATGATTTGATGAGAAGGAGCTGGAGAACTGTGTGGAATGAAAAGCCTAAAGGAGGCCAACATTCCCAGTTGCTTTCCTGATACTAGAGAATTTTGCATTAATAAAATTGATATATTAGAGAGAGACTTTGGTTAGGAATGTAGCATTTTCGTGAATAATATGGCAATCCCTTGAAATAAAAATTCCTGATCTTTTTAAATTACCTTTGAAGATTTCATTACTCTAGGAAATAACTTTGTTTTTGTCTTTCCTAGTGTCTTTAATGTTAAAAGGAAAATTTTGTCTCCACTTAACACTTGTATATATTTAGATCAATAATTGTATTAGTTTTGGGGCACCTGCATGACTCAGTCGCTTTAGCCTCCAACTCTTGATTTCGGCTCGGGTCATGATCTCAGGGTGGTGAGATCAAGCCAGAGGAGGGCTCCATTCTGGGTGCAGAGCCTGCTTAAGACTCTCTCCCTCTCCCTCTGCCCCTCCCCCCTCTAAAAATAATTAAAAAAAATAATTGTATTAGTTTCCTATGACTGCTGTAGCAAATTACTACAAATTCGGTGGCTTAAAACAACAGAAATTTATCCTTACAGTTCTGAAGGCTGCAAGCCCAAAAGCACTGTCACTGGACCACAATTGAACAGTCAGCAGGGCTTTGCTCCTCTGGAGGCTCTAAGAATTAACTGATTCCTTGCCTCTCCCAGCTTCTTGTGGCTGCCGGCTTTCCTTGTCCACATCACTGCAGTCTCTGCCTTGGGGGTCACATTGCCTTCTCTGTCTATCAGATCTCTCTCTGTCTTTTATAAGAATGCTTGTGGTTTCATTTAGAGCTCGTCTGAATAATCCAGGATAATCTCCATATCCCAAGATCCTTAAATAATCACATCTGCAAAGACCCCTTTCCCACATAAAGTAACATTTACGGTCCCAAGGATTGGGACCTGCTACCTTTGGGGGTCATTATTCGGCCTACTGCAGTAACTATTTTTTAAATTCAGACAGTCTACTCTGGAGGATTCTCAGAGATCTGTAAATGATGTGAAGTTATAAATGTCAGATTAATCTTACCTGTTTCCAAATCCATTAAAACGAAAATGTCATGTGTAACTTCCATTATAATTATACTTTGTTCACAGGACATTTATTTATACCCATCTTGTTCCAGGAAGAACTTAACGGCAATTTATACATGTTTAAAAAACACAGCAAGATAATGTAAATTAGAAACAGGTGAATGAAAATAAACAAGGATCAGAACAGAAAATGAGGCAAGGTATGAAGCCATAGAAAACTGAATACAGTTATATCCTTTTTCTTTTCTTTTTTTTTTTTTTTTAAAGATTTTATTTATTTATTTGACAGAGAGACAGCGAGAGCAGGAACACAAGCAGGGGGAGTGGGAGAGGGAGAAGCAGGCTTCCCGCCGATCAGGGAGCCCGATGTGGGGCTGGATCCCAGGACCCTGGGATCATGACCTGAGTCGAAGGCAGAGGCTTAACGACTGAGCCACCCAGGCGCCCCAGTTATATCCTTTTTCTTAATATTGCATGGAAGACAGTTTTGCTTTGTAATACTTTGTTTACAAAGAAAACAATAAAATAATCCCTCTTCTCCATGCCAAATAGCACAAGTTAAGTCTCTTATGTTGTAGGGATCAGATTACTCAACGAAAAGATTTGTTTTGTATATTTCAGGGACTATAATCATAACCCTCAAACTATGGGAGGTAGGTGTTACATATTTTAATTTACGATTTTTAAAAATTTTTTAAGAGTGTTCTTACTGCCTTCAAAGCTACCTCCTGTAGTTTTATTAACCCCCAAAGTTTTGAAATAGGTAGTATTGTATCCATAATTAAAGATAGTCCTTTGTGCAAATCTTATACTGTTATTTTAATTAAAATACTCATAAAATCTAATCATATAAATGATAGATATTATAGTATATTGGAACCTATTTCAAATTGTCTGCCCTAATATACTTGTTTTCTTAATACTTTGGGTAGGCAGAATCTGAGAAGTTGCTTCAAAAAACCTGTAAGCAGGGCGCCTGGGTGGCTCAGGTGGTTAAGCGACTGCCTTCGGCTCAGGTCATGATCCTGGAGTCCCGGGATCGAGTCCCGCGTCGGGCTCCCTGCTCGGCAGGGAGTCTGCTTCTCCCTCTGACCCTCCCCCCTCTCATGCTCTCTCTATCTCATTCTCTCTCTCAAATAAATAAATAAAATCTTTAAAAAAAAAGTCATCTTCCTTTAGAATCTACTGTTAATTGGGGGAAATAATGGCTTGAAATAAGAATTGGCAATCTTTATGGCACCATCAGCTATAGAGAAGAATTCTACATAAAGAAGTCTGTCTGGGATTGCGTCTTATGAGCTTAGTTAGTGAAGTATTTCCTCTTTGCATTAGAAGAAATGAGATCGCGGGGCGCCTGGGTGGCTCAGTCATTAAGCGTCTGCCTTCGGCTCAGGTCATGATCCTGGAGTCCCGGGATCGAGTCCCGCATTGGGCTCCCTGCTCGGCGGGGAGCCTGCTTCTCCCTCTGACCTTCCCCCCTCTCATGCTCTCTCTCTCTCATTCTCTCTCTCAAATAAATAAATAAAATCTTTAAAAACAAACAAACAAACAAACAAACAAAATCCTGTAAGCAAGAGAGTCCATTTTTGTGGCCTGTGACAGATTTGGTACTTAGTGAGACGCAGTAAATAATAAATCAGTGCTTCGGCAAATATTGATTTGGTAAATATTTCATCAAGTATTTATTGATTACTGTAGTAATAGCAAATACCCGATAAGCACTTACTACTGAGAGGCAACAGGGGATATGGTTAAGATTCCAGAATCCAAGCAAACTGCCTGAATTTTAATTCTGTCATTCTCACTTACCATTAATATGACCCTGGACAAGTTACTTGATCCCTCTGGGCCTTGATATTCCCATACATAAAGTGAGAATAATAATAGTACTTATATCGTAGGATTGTATTGAGGATTTAAGGAGTTAATATGTGCAAAATGCTTTAAAACAGTTCCCAGCACATGATAAATACTATATAAATACTGGTTCTTGCTTTTAGTGGCATATACCAAGAACTTTGCATGCATTATCTTATTGAATTCTTATTGTAACACTATGGGATAGATACCATTACTTTTTTTTTAAGGTTTTATTTATTTGAGAGAGAGATGGAGGGAGAGAGAGAGAGAAAGAGAGCACACTTGCATGCCTGCACATGCAGGGAGGAGGGGCAAAGGGAGAGGGAGAAGCAGACTCCCCCCTGAGCAGGGAGCCCAATGTGGGGCTCGATCCAGGATCCTGGGATCGTGACCTGAGCCGAAGGCAAATGCTTAACCGACTGAGCCACCCAGGCGCCCAGATACCATTATTTTTAACTCATTTTGTAGACACGGAAACTAAAGATCAGAAAAATTAAGTGGGGGAGGAAGAATTTAACTGCAGGTCTGCTTGAGTCCAGAGTCTGAGCCTCACCACTTCACCCCTATACTAGCCCCACAGTCATGTGCAGGGCAGCATATGCCAGCAGCAGACGAAGATGAATTTGACATGAGTCATCTTTCCAGGGAGGATAGCTAAGAAGAGCCATCCCTGTGGGTAATGCACACAGAACTGAGGAGATTACATATTTCCATCCCAATGGGAGTTTTTGAATACTAGAGTGCTGATTAGAACTAATTCACATTGAGGGTGACAATAATAATAATATTTTAGTGGGTTTTTTTTTTAATGCCAGATGCCATGTTATACAATACAAAATTGTGTTATTTAATAACTAAAATGAAATCCTGAGGAAGGTAATGTTATTTTCATTTTACAAATGAGGACACTGAAAGATAGTAGTTACCCAACTTTCTCCAACTCATACAGCTTGGATGTGTTAGAGCCCGGATTTGAAATCCGAAAGTTTGACTTCGTACATTGGGATTTTTTTTTTTTTTAAGATTTATTTATTTATTTGAGAGCGCGAGAATGAGAGAATGAGAGAGAGAGAGTACATGAGAGGGGGGAGGGTTAGAGGGAGAAGCAGACTCCCCGCCGAGCAGGGAGCCCGATGCGGGACTCGATCCCGGGACTCCAGGATCATGACCTGAACCGAAGGCAGTCGCTCAACCAACTGAGCCACCCAGGCGCCCCGTACATTGGGATTTTAATTACTGTTCTGTACCATCTCCTTAAATTGGTATGCATAAGCAGTCAGTGTGCAGAGTTACAAATCATAGATTTTGCTTTACATTCATATGGTCAAGGGGGTTTTAAAAGGGCAGACCTTAATCCCACTGTCCATCCCACATATGGGCAGGGTCTAGGTCTGAAAGAATATGACCAGAATTCTTGAGGTCTGCAAGAATAAGCCCCAAAATATGGCAAGCTGGGGGCGGGGGTGGGGTGAGGTAGGGTGGGGTGGTAGTGTGCTCTTATATCAACAATGTGTTGTTTTAGTTCTGTTTTCAAGATGAATTCAGTAAGTCACAACAAGCCATGTGATTCTTAGAACCAGTATAGAATTTTATTACTAACTGCAAAGATAAGCCAGTTCAAATGTGGAATGGTTCAAATATGTTACTTCGCTTGGTGTTCATTCATATCCGTAATCTCAGGACTATAGAATAAATAAGAGACATGAGGATCTGCACACTTGTTTCCGGAAAGTAGGATGCTGGCTGAAAGGACTAATCTCAAGGAGTACCCAGAAAGGAAAGATCTTTAGTCTCCTGAGTATTATAATTACTTGTTAACGTGAATATGTTTTATTTATTTAGCTGTCTCCCAAGCATATTAGCACAATACCTACTTTAACAAGATACCTAGTGGAAAAGATGAATAGTCAGTGGATTTGTCCTTAAGCTACTGTAGCAATTTCCGTGTTAAATGTTTGGTTTAAAATGGCAAAAAAGAGGGCATCAGCCTCAGCCTCCCCCTGGTTTGCTCTCCATATAATGCACATGTTCACTATTATTGCAGGTCTGAATTGTCCCCAACGCCGTGAAGCCACCTCTTCAGTTTACTGAGGTAGGATGCAGTGAAGAACACAAAAAGGATGATCCCAAACTAAATTTTCAAGCCTGTCATTTTACCTTCCATTGGATATTTAAGAAATGCAGTGCAATTTATTTAAAATATCTGTATTAAATTAAGAATCACCCTTAATGCACCAGGGAAGGCAGCAGAACATTTTAAATGAATTTGAGTTGGCTAAAAGAAAGCTTTGGGTCCTCAAGGAAAGATAAATTTTAAATAGTTTTTCACAGCGTGAGTCTTTTGTAAGTGTTGCATTTTGATGCAGAGGAGACGAAATTCCCAAAATACAACCACAGATCTTCAAGAATACCCTTTTGTCACCAACATATTGCTTCCTTTTCAAAAGACAAAAATCTGGCACTTTGCTATTTGCGCTTAGCCAGATAATGTATCATGCACTGAAAATGTATGTGTGCCTTACGTCTTATCTCCAAACTTACCTATGGTTATTTGTACCTTACAAATTACACTTTCCTGATGTGTATCTAAAATAGAGAATCCTCCAACCCCTTGAAAATTGCAAAATGCATTTTTCTTATAATTAGACATTTCTTTTGTCGATCACTAGCAAGCTCCTCGTGAAGGATCCTAGAAGCAGAGCGGATTCATTCAAAAGAAAAAGCTTGGGTGAGGGAATCTCTTCAAATCTCTTGATTTCTGAGTCTCGAGCTGTCAGATATTTGTTTTTTCTCTGATCCCTCCCCCTCCCCCTGCACACGAATGAGCTGAAAGTAGCAATAATGAGAGCTACAAAGAAAATTGTCTGTATTTTCCAACATTTTGGCTTCCAGGATGGATTCATTTGTACATGAAGGCATCATGGAAAGATGGGTTCCCTTACTTAAAAGAGTTAGGGCAGGCCAGGAGGAAAGTGCAGTCTTTGGCCCCTGTTATTCCATTTTTGATACCCCAGGGCCCCACCTGGGAGTTTCAACATATCCATGGTTCCTGCAAAGTTTGTTTCAAAAGATTGGGAGGCTCTTACTCATCGCTTCCTCGCATTTTCCCCAGTCCAAGAAGCGCATTACCGGCAAGGAAAATACCTCTTTATTGTGGGCCTACTGTGTGCCAGGCAGGGTTCCAGTCATTTATGAGATGCTCACTCCACAGGTCCCCAGAGCCTGCTCTCCAGGACGCTGTCCTTGAAAGAAGGAAGCATGTTGGGAGAATTAGGACTTGCATTTTTTCCACCGCGACAGTTTTGAGAATGTGTGGAAATAAGAACACACATTCAGAAATTTTTTTGAAATGTGATCCTGCTACTTTGAGAAATCTGCATGCAGAAGATGTGAGGGGAGTATCCACCAGCCAGAAGGAAGGTGGTTCCTTCCTGGCAGGGCCGCTCACGGGCACTTGACAGATCCTTTTGTACTTTGGAGAAGAGCTTGGCTCCTCTGGCCGGAAATTGCATTGGCATTGCTAGAGAGGAAGGCCTTGTATTTACTGATAAACAGTCTAATACATTTAAAAAGCAAGTACTGTATAGAAAAAAAAAAAAAGCAAGGTGGATTGGGTAACAGTAAACAGATGTAAAATACATCTGGAAAGTGGTTCAGATATGCATTTGAAAACTATTGGAGTTCACAGTATTTCCCCTCCCCTCCCCCACTTAAATTCCTTTTGGTTCTTGATGCAGGGTCCTTGAGCACAACGTCAAGAAAGAATTCTTGAGGAGTCTTATGGTGCAAAAAGGTGCTTTTATTCTAGCACGGGGACAGGATGTCAGCAGAAAGAGCTGCACTGGGATTGTGAGGAGTGACTGATTATATAATTTAAAGTTTGGGGGGTGGGTGGAGATCACCGACGTCTCTAAAGGGATTTCTGCACGTCTCTAAAGGGATTTCTGCACCGACGTCTCTAAAGGGATTTCTGCACGTCCCTAGGATCCAGGAGGTCTGGCTACTGTCAAGATAAGGTTGCTTTTAGTCGCTAGTGAAACATCAACATTCAGGCAGCCCTGAGTTCCATGAGGAATGTCACACTCAGCCCGTCTCCCGTGTTTATCAGGGGGCTGCAAATTGTAAGGAAATTTAATTTTCGCTACATTTCTCTTGCCTTTGTTCTCCTCAACAGTTAGGTTATGGGGTTACTCCTTCCTTCATTAACGAGTTCGGAGCAAATAGTTGATCAATGGTATCTAGCACTATGCTTTTATATCCTGCTATTGATGTGAAATGTTGGGGTCTGGGAGCTAATGGTTAAGAAATAATTCTTGGGACATCTTCATTGCAAAAAAAGGTGGTTTTTATTAAAGCACGGGGACAGGACCTGTGGGCAGAAGGAGCCGCACTGGGGTTGTGAGGAGTGATTGATTATATACTTTCAAGTTGGCTTAGGGATAGTGTAAGTCTCTAAGGAATTTGGAAGCAAGGTTTCCAGAACCTTGAGGGGTCATTTACTACTGTCTAGTAAACTTGTGCTCGTGAGACCCTTCAGATGTATGTCAGTGGACCATATGCTTGGAAGGTGATTGCTAACTTATATCTTGTGGAGGGAGGGAATGGAGATAAAGGAAGTTTCCAAAAGGATTTTCATATGCTAAAGACGACTTCCAGGATCTTGGACGTCTGGCTAATGTCAAGCTAAGGTTGTCTTTTGCCTCCAGCAAGGTATTAATATCGAGGCACTTGAGTTTGGGGAGGAAGGTCACTGTGCCTGTCTCAAGTACTTCTCAATGGGCTGTAAGTTGTAAGAAAATTTAATTTTTTTTCTTTTTGCCTTTGTTCTCCACGTCATTATCCCATATCTTACAATTAGATACAGATGCAACTTGTGATGACCTTTGCTAATGGAGGCTATTATAAAAACAAAATTCAGCTGAGTAAATTTGAAGATCGGATTGACTGTTTTCAACAATACATGAATTGGGCAGTGTCCCAGCTAGCAAGCAGAGAGGGACTCTGAGGAGCGGTATAGAATGGCAGGCTTTTATAGACAGAAGGGGATGTGAAAGAAAAAGGAAATTTCTAGCAAAGAGTGGGTTGTTTCAAGCAAGGTCACCTTCCCCATCTGTGGGGATCAGAAGAGGTCCATCAGGTGGATTTCCCCACTAGTGCTGACCTCTGACCCCAGCCTCACTGGTTAAAGGTTACATTGCTGGAAGAGGCTGAGACTGCAGTTAGGTTAGGTATTAAGTCTTGATTTGCTGAGGTGAGGCTAACAAAAGCGACTTCATTTGGGCCTGTCATCTTTTTAACAAGGGTAAAAACCCATTTCTATTTGGCTTCATCCCACATTTTGTGAACTTACAGTTAAATATGCTTGTTTGCAAAGAGCCAGGAATTTACAACATATCCAGGTACAACAACTACCTTCCTGTGGAGATCTGAGCTCTGGAAAAGAAAGAACGTGGTGCCAGTGTTCTGTTTGATTCCTGAGGGGCTCAGTGCCCTCTACTCTGCAGTGATGCCCTGTGCCCGACTCTGGAGCTGGCCTCTGTCCTTCTCAGAGTTTTGTCTGTTCTACTTAGCCCTTTTCCAAGGCTGAGGGAAGATAAATATTTTAGATTAATGTAATGGGACCTGTTATATTTGGCGGAGGCATAATGGTCCCCAAATAGCTTTGAATTTGGGTTCCAGTTGATTTGAGGAAAGAGATAATTTGCTCTCCCTCTTTTTTTAAAATTATTTACGATTTATCTTTTTTTTTTTTTAAGATTTATTTATTTCTTTGAGAGAGAAAGAGAGCGAAGCACGCACACATGTGTGTGCCAGTGTGAGCAGGGGAAGAACCAGAGGGAGGGAGATGGAGGGGAAAGATCCTGGAGCCAGAAGCAGGGCTCGATCCCACAACCCTGAGATCACGACCTGAGCTGAAACCAAGAGTCGCTCAACAGACCGAGCCACCAGGTGCCCCAATTAGCTCTCCCTCTTGAAAAAAAAAAATCCAGTGATCAGTTCTCAGTCCTCATCTTGGTTGACCTACCAGCACCACTTACATAGATGCTCACTGCTTCTTGAAGCGCTTTGTTCTCTTGGTTTCCAGGGCATCGGCCTCTTTTTTCCTCCTCTTTCTTCACAAGCCCTGTCTCAAGTTCCTTTGCTTTCTATCTGCACTCCTTCTCTTGTGAGCTACTCAGGACTCGTGCTTTTAAAATTCCATCCAGACACTAACAGCTCCCGAATTTCAAATTCCCCTCAACTTCAGAATACCCACTTGATACGTCTGCATGAATGTCTGATATAAGTATCTCGACTTAACATGACTAACATTGAACTTCTGATCTCCTTCCTCCCCAAATATTGCTAGTTCTCCCAAAGTTATCCCCTTGTCAGTTAATGGCAACTCCATTTCAAATGCAGAAGCCCAAAGCCTGAGAGGTTTTTGTCTTGGGTGGGTTTACCCTACCATACCCCATTTCCAGTCTTACTTCCAAAATATACCTCCAGTCCAACAACTTCCCACCCTTCTGTTGATAGGGCCTTGGCCCAGGCCACCACCATCTCTCACCTGGTTTCTGCAGGAGTTTTCTAGCTGGTCTCCCTGTTTTGGCCCTGGCCTATCTTCAGTCCATTCCCAACATGGTAACAAGAGCGATCCTCTCAAAACATTTGGTCCCATGCCACGCCTCCCTTCAAAACCCTGCAGTAACTCCTCATTTCACTCAGAATAAAGCGCAGAGTCCTTACACCGGCCGAGAGGAAAGATGCTTTGTGATCTATATTCCCCTTCCTCCGCTGTAATTTCCCTGACCCTGTGTCCCAACACCCTGCTGGTTAATTCCCTTTGCTTGGTCTTCAGCGCCTTTTAATTTACTGATCCCTCTGCCTCAAAAACTCTTCCTCAGATACCTTGCTGGCTTATGTCCTCATCTTCTTGCCAGTCAGGGTTACCCTGAGGCCTGGCAACTGGACCCCTGTTGTCAGGAGACAATTCTCCATAGGTTTCTCAAGTTTCTGCACAACTGGTCCTCTGAGCAAAGGCATTAACAGCTACTTTTCTTTGCACTGTCTTTTCAGGGATGTTTTGCATAACAGGGGCCTTGGAAAGGAGAGACTGTCTCCCTTGGGGCAGATTGATTTACTGTCCAGGATAATAAAGGTCAAGTCTCCCTCTGGACCAGGTGTCAGGTAGATTTGCTAGCAACCACCTTATGAAATCAGGGCTTCCTAATCTCAGTGTTACTTTCCTGAAACATACCCCACTGTGTAAACAGGTAGCATCTGACCCTCATCATGTCACCCTTTTGGAATTAGGGCTCAAGGAACTGATGCAATGATGTTACTATGGCTATTGCTATTGCTATAATTGTCTTTTTTTCTGTGATCCAGGCATCTTGTGTCTTCTGCCAAGATCTGTGAAGCTGACAGGCTAATTTGGTAGCTTGCAGGTAGGGTAAAGTTTGACCCTTCACGATTCTTGACCCCTGTCCTGAGCCATTAATTTTAGAGGGTGTCTTTTTAACTTTGTCTGTCTGAGCCTTGTTGAGAATGTCTATAGGCCCACCTAGATTGTGTTCCTCATCTTCTAGACCATGCTCTAGGTATCTGGGACTCCAGAATTGTCTGCCCCAAAAGCCCTCTGTGTGTCACCAGGCTTGCATGCGCCTTCCATGGGCAGACTGTGCTGCCAGTATGTACATTCCTAATCCTAAAGGACTGAGAGCTGGCTGCTTTGGGAGGTGGCAGTGGAAGTGGCTTGGACAGGCTAGACTATAGGTTCTTGAAGTGTGATCCCTTAACCAGCACCATCAGCTTTACCTGGGAACTTGTAAGAAATGCAGTCTCCCACCCTAGACCTACTAAATTGGAAACTTGGGGGCAGGACATCTGTGTTTTAGCGTACCATCCAGATAATTCTGATGCACACGCCTCATTTCCAGTTCTGTTGTTAACTCACTGGACGAGGTCATCCACATGCATGTGTGTAAAGCCCCTGCTGGTGCTTATGGTGGACAGACCCTCAGATGACCTCAGATATTTCTGACTTCTGGTACTCACACCTTTGTATAATCCCTCCCGTAGATTTCCGACAGGACCTGTGACTTGCTTCTAACCAGTAGAATATGACAGACGTGATGGGATGGTACTCCCTTGATGATGTTACTTTAATAAGACCATTTTAGGGTACTGGAGGGAAGACTCTTCTTGTGGGTTGATGAAATAAGTAGCCATGTATTAAGCTGCTGTTCCTTGAAGCAAGTTTGCTCCCATTTTAATATGGAAAGTTTGCAGTCAGGTTAGGTATTTTTATTTTCAAATGCAGTTCCTAAAATTTTACTCCAGAGGCTGGTCCTTCGCATTTAGTCAATGACTATATACTCACTATTTCCTCAGGCTGAGGAGAGACTGTGGTCCTGTGGGGGGAAGCCAAGAGGAATAAACTAGATGAAAGGAAAAGAAAGGTTCTGTCCTATAAAGGGACTCTAGCCTGGTGGTGGCAAGCATGGAGGTAGTCACGAAGATTTTGATTCATGTCCCATTTCGGTCCCTTCTTAGCTACGTGATCTTCACCTTACTCACATCTCAGTTAACTAGCTCATCTACAAAGTGGGAGAGTGACGGCTGTCCTGCGGGCTTTGTGACAACTGAGACCATGCGTGTGAGGTGCTTGTGACCGCACTTGGGTACTGGTATGACAAGGTGAGATTCACTTATTAATTCCTCCTGGAATAGGCATCACGCACTCTCTGTGCTCGGCCAGGGGGTAGGGAAACAGGTGAATGAACCACAGTCCTTCCTCTGTGAGCCTACTGCCCTATTTTTGTTATAGCAGTTAGGTGCTGAGCTACTACCTTTAATGCATTCTTTTATCTGAAGATTCTTTGGATTTTGTATACCACCTACCACAAAGTTAAAAATAGCTTGCTGGAGCTAAGGAAAGATGAGTAGGTTGAAGATAGAAATAAATAGGTAAGTTGATAGAATTTTGGACATCTGGCCCATGTGCAAAGTTGTCTTCTGAAGCATAAATTGTACCTACTAGAACGCACTGAAAGAGCGTAAATATTTTAAATGGTTGCTCTTTTAGTCCTTCTTTATTTACTTAATGATGTGCATAGCAGACCTACAAAGCAACATTTATTGTTTGGACACATTCAGAGGATGAACAGGTTAAATTTTTTATTTTATGTTCCCATGGCTTCTCTCATAATAATTTAATAAATCTTTGGGGAACATGCCGCAGAGATAATCTGTTTGGTTAGCAGATCTTGTTTCTGGTCTCTTGTAGCTTTGAGGTTGATTATTTCCACGCAGCTGTGCTGAAGGAATGCAAAACCATGAAAATAGGTGTGTGTTCTGGATGGCAGGGCTGAAAATCCTGGTATCTGTTGCTTAGCAGCCTGTTTGAGATTTCTCCATATTCTGAAAAGCTTCTAATGACAACTGTAGATTTCTCCTCTTGCCACTTTAAATGTTAAAAAAAGGCACAAATGAAAACTTCTAGTATATATGTGTGTATATATATATATATATATATATATATATATATATATATATAGACATACACACATATTACACTTAAAAACGTAATCCATTACTATCTCCTTTACTCTGCCTTATTTTTCTTTGTAGCACTGTGGCATTTTATTTTATGCATAATTATTTTCTTTTTCTCCCAATGAGCATTAAGCTCCTTGTGGTCAGGGACTTCAGCTGTTCTTCATGGCCATATCACCAGTGTCTAGAAAATGACTCATTCATGGATAGCGCTATGTAAATACTTATGGGGAAACGATGAATGAATGATGTTGAGTAGATACGTCATATATGACCCTGGCAGAGTGTAATTGGGGTGTGTGTGTGTGTGTGTGTGTGAACATTTCAACTTTTGTAAGAAATTAATATTTTTTAAAAAATTGTATTATAACTTCTCATAAAAGTTCCCCAAATTGAAGAAGCGCTGGGGTGATTGTAAGAGCTCTCAGTACGGCTCCACTGTCGTTCAGTGTCATTCCTGATGTTAAAATCCTGGAGATGATCATTAAACTTAGGAGTTGGGCTATGTCAACATAAACACAGAAGCTGGGACAGAATTAAGTTCCTCGTCTTAAGAAAAGGGGACTGAGGGGGATCTGGAGAGAGTCAGGGGGAACTAGGGGACGTGGGGTGGAAAGGGCACACAGAAACTGAGTCCTGGAGGGACAAAAAAAGAAAATGTGAGAGAAGGAGATGCCTGAGGGCTGAGGGGGAGAAACTTAGAACAAGAGATGCTTCTAGGGGTGCCTGAGTGGCTCAGTCGTTAAGCGTCTGCCTTCGGCTCAGGTCATGATCCCAGGGTCCTGGGATCAAGCCCCACATTGGGCTCCCTGCTCAGCGGGGAGTCTGCTTCTCCCTCTCCCACTCCCCCTGCTTGTGTTCCTTCTCTCGCTGTGTCTCTCTCTGTCAAATAAATAAATAAAATCTTAAAAAAAAAAAAAAAGAGAGAGATGCTTCTAATGATGTCGGCCCAGGAAAAGTTATAAATCCCCTCCTAGTTTGCCCTGTGATATTAGTAAATTCTGTTAGTAAATTAGTAAATTTAGTAAATTAGTAAATTCAGTTAGTAAATTCTGCATTGCTTATTCAGATTTTCTGTGGGAATAGTTTTGTTGTGGGACAGCTCAAAAGAAAAGAGGTCACTGGATACCTGATGTATAATACAAAGAAATGGGTATTCTGTTTCTCTAACCTCCACTGAACAAATATGGAGCAAATACTGAGACTCTCAGTGTGAGATGTGCAGATGGACCGTGTGCTTGGGTGCCCATGTTTTCCTGGCTGTCCTGGTGTGGGGGTTCCAACAAGGTGGAAGAGGGATGAGGAGCAGAGCTTCAACCCAATCCCATTGGGAGTGGTTTGCCTGAGCAGCTGATTTTCAATGCATTTGAAAATCTTGGGTCAGCAACACCTGTTCAAATTATTTTAACTGGACAGATGAAAGTCTCCTTTATAGAGATAGAAGCTACAATAATTTGGTGACATTTTCTTTTATAATGTACATGTGGCCTGTTTTGCTTAGCTAATTTATAAAGAGTTAGGAGAAAATATGTCTTTATTCTTGTGTTGCTTAAAAACATTATGCAGGCTGCAAGTAGTTACTGAATGAAACTTGAAAAACGCTTATTTCCTTCCCTGAATATGCCACTTCCCCCAAGACCTTGCTGATAGCCTGCTAGGGTTTGAAATATTGATGAATATGAATCCATTCATCTCCAAATTTTACTGACCTTTCAGTGGAGAGTATTTTTAGCTTTGTCGAGAATTTTTACAGAAATACCAGGTTATGTGGGTATTCTTTCGGTTTCATAGAACTGAAGATGGATTCTGTAAGATGAATATTTGAGTCATCATTCATCTTAGGCTAATGAAGTATTGTAGCTCATTTTTAAATAAGGTGCCAAGAAATTACTGAGTAATTTAAAAACATCCTTCTTGTAAAATCTAATCTTAATAAAATGGATAAAATAATTTTGATAACTAATTGTTTGTTTAGGTCCTATGTAAATACTATCAATGTGTTAGTAAACTGTTTCTTACATCCTGGCAGATGTGGTAAAGGCTGCTACTAATACGTTAGCCTTTTGAGCTGTGAGACAGATTCTTCAACACATTGGTGGGGTGGTGGAGTGCTCTCTTGACCAGACTTGTTGGCTGGCTCACCACTGGACATTTTCCACTGACTCCCCGCTTTCCATTTTCCCATGCAAGAGCGTTTGCTCGTGTGGTTTCATGTGCCTCGAATGCTGTTTCCCCTCATTTTGACTTGCCATATCCTTCTCCACTGGTGAACTCCTGATTCTCCTCACGCATCAATCCCCCCTCTTCTCAACCCCTGCAGCATTTTGAATCTGTCTTATGTCCTCAAGGAACAGTGTCATAATTTAGAATTCCAGGGACTTTCATGCAATCTCATGTTGTGGATGAAAGCACTCCAAGAGATGAGGGGATTGACCTAGGCTAGTTTCTTATAAGTGAGGGCGCCAGAACAAGGACTTGGGTTTTCTGTGATTCTCTCTGTACACATATGCAGCCTTTCACCTTCTGCAGCACACTGTGGTGATTTGTCTCTCTGTCCTGTTGAAAAGACTCTTTTGAAAGTTTATTTTTAATTTAAAAATTAAAAATTTAAATTTAAAATTAAAAGTTTAAAATTTAAAAGTTAACATTTTATTCATTAAAGTCAGATTCAGAAAACATACTTCTAAGTACAGCTTGCAAATCTTATTCTATTGGTAAAATTAGGAAATGTTAATAAAGACTTTTAAAGGAACTTTGTAACTGGTACTGGTACACAGATTTAGTTGATACACTCAATTTCATATTTAAGTACTTCAGTTTTCTAATTGACTAGCCTTCCTGAATACTTAAACCTTATAAATCTAAAAATCAAATATATAAATACAGTAAATCTAGAATTCTCTTAAATATTCCAATATTACTTACGAACTTAGCCGAATTTCCACTTAAAAGTCACATTAAATCAGTTACCTAATCAAACATTTAAAATTGTAATTATAAGCCAGATAGTCTCTCAATAGACCAAATTCTTTCAAATACGATATAAAATACCAAATATTCAGATGCCTTTTACAAAAACACTAGTTCTTAGTTTTGGTTTTATTCATTTTTTTAAAATCCATTCATTGCTTCATTCAATAATCACTTAAACTATCTGTGTACCTAGGCATTGTTCTAGGCTCCAGGAAAACATGAGCAAACAAAATGAAAATTTCTGCTGTCAGGAAGTTCACATTCCTGGGAAGAGGCAGAGAATAGACAACACAAATTAATGAAAGATATACTGGAAGTTGGTAAATGCTAAGGAAAACAATAAATTGGGAAAGGGGGGCTGTGAAATGAGGGTTGAGTGGAGTGGTGGTTGGAGATTATTCTCTGGGATTGATACTCTGTGCAAAGACACCAGGGTTAACTGAGCTTCCTTTCCAGCAGAGAGGGGTGGCTTTCTGACTACTCTTGAGGTTGTTTGTACAAAGGCCAGCGATTGGTGTTGCGACATTGCCTGGACTCCCACTGGCGACCCTGGTGAATAATCGCTGAAATATAATTGCCGTGTCCATAACTCCATGTCTTCTCAAGGGAAACCTGCAGCCCCCACATCACTTGATTGGATTTTGCATTTTTTTTTTTTTTTTTTTTTTGGTTCTTACAAAACAGAAAGATGACTTTCCACCCCACTGTAGAGACCGTTGATGTAACCCTGAATTCCTTCATACTCTTCAGGCCACTCCATCGTCACAGACATGTCTGACTGAATTCCAGGCACCCCTCGTGGTTTTGTCCTGTAGGTTGGACGCAACTTCCTCAGTCACTTTCCTGATCAATTTGAGCTCTCCAGGAGACAGTGAAATTCCAGAGCAAAACACTGTGTCAGCTGTCTTTCGTTCTCCTTTATCACGGTGCACTGTAGAGCTACCCAAGCCCGCCCTCACTGCGTGCTGTTTAAGGCAGGACAGCACAGCCCAGAGACCTGGGGTTGTCCCCTTCTGCCTCCCGGTTGCAGACAGCTGCTCAAAGACTGGACTCCCTCAGTGTGAATCGAAATTATAGTAACACCCCCCCCCCAGCACCCCCCGCTCCCCAAGCAGGCCTCAAAGCGCTTGGTCAACTAACACTATAGGAATGCTAGTTTTCCTTCATATTAGTAGTTGAATACTTAACTTGAAAAATCATTCAAAGTATTTTACAAGCAGATCGTCCTTTTCCCATTTCGATTTCTATTCCTGTCCTTTCTCTTTGTATTTCTTTTTTCTCTTTCTGTTTCATTATTTACAATGAGAATTATATTACTGTTTTGTTTTTACAGTGCTGATAATTTCATTGTCCCTGGTATATATTTAAGGCACAAGTTCTTTTTCATAGGATAAAGCTTCAAGACAGCAGAATGATCTTCCATTTCTTCTTTTCACTCTAGGATACTAAGTTCTTTTTTTTTTTTCCTATTCCTTCAATTTACCAACTCTGAATACCCGTGATCTTTTTATGGACAGAAATGCTGAAAGGCAGCTCTTACTTAAAGTGAGTCTTTTCTGCTCTCAAGCATGATACTGTTATCTAAACACTCTAATACTTGGAAATGGTTTTAACAGGGTTGTGTTGCTCTGGGGAGCAGCATCTTATGGACCGTCTGGTTAAGGGAGGATGTTTGAAAGCCATTTCAATAAGCAAAGTCACCTTCTACCTGGAGTGTGAGTGCACTTGAACCCACCACTGGACAAAACTCAGATACCAACCTGACCCCACCTTTTTCCTCACCTTGAACCCACAGCTCTGGGTATTGCTCTTCCTCAGTTTGTGCTCTGTCATGTAGGTGACTGTTATACTCAGTCTTTGAGCATCATCAAACAGCTCAATTTAACCTCTGTGTTTTAAAATAACCACTGTACAACTCCCCTATTTTATTTGTATGTAATTGTTAGTTCATCATATATAATGTTGTAAGCCAATTTGACTCCTTTAGGGAGAAAAGGGAGAAAGGAGGGAAGGAAGGGGAAAAGAAAGGCAGTCTTGTACTATTACATTTTCAAAAGACAGATTTATTTGCAATCTGCAATAAGTGTTTTTCCACAATTACCTACCACCTGCTGTGGTTAATTGGATACAGTTAGTGCCAAGCATGTTTATAACTTTTTTTAATTGAGTAAAATTTTACTTTAACTTTGAAGGTCCTGAAATTACTGACACATTAGAATTTGCAAATTAAATGTGGTACATAATTTTTCAGTAACTAAACTATATATATATATATATATTTATTTATATAATGTATGGGTATACCCAGTCAGATGTTTCTTGATCAGAGAACATAAAGGAGAGTGTTAATTACCACATTCTGGATAATTCCACTTACAATTTAAAACACAAAATGAGACTGTTTAGCATCTATATAAGACACTGTTTCCTGGTCCTTCTAATGATATATTCAGTATCAAGAATGTTTTGTATTTGGGGCGCCTGGGTGGCTCAGTTGGTTAAGCGACTGCCTTCGGCTCAGGTCATGATCCTAGAGTCCCGGGATCGAGTCCCGCATCGGGCTCTCTGCTCGGCAGGGAGTCTGCTTCTCCCTCTGACTCTCCTCCCTCTCATGCTCTCTGTCTCTCATTCTCTCTCTCTCAAATAAATAAATAAAATCTTTAAAAAAAAAAAAGAATGTTTTGTATTTACTTGCTCAGAGTTCTTTTAAATAAAGAAACAGAATCCTACCAGCTCCTGTTCTGGGGGCCCACAGAATCACAGCCAAATGACTTGCTATTAGCATAGCGCTTTATATTAGCTGAATGCTTTCTGGTACATCTAATTGTGAGTATTCATGGTACTTTCTGGTAGTGTGAAGGAGGCTGGTGTTACTCTTGTGCAAATTACAAGGCTAGAACCAGAAAAGGGGAAAATGATGGCTTAGAGTAATCTTAGAAGTTATGTTCAAGTCTACAGTTGGCTTTTCTCTTTTAGATTTAGAAAGGTAAGGGGTGCCTGGCTAGCTCAGTCCATGGAGTGTGAGGAGGCTCTTGATCTTGGGGTTATAAGTTCAAGCCCCACTTTGGGTATAGAGATTACTTAAAAATAAAAAATATATATATATATTTATTTTTAAAAAATTTTTTTAAAGATTTTATTTATTTGAGAGCAAGAGAGAGCGTGAGCAGGATGGGGGGCAGAGGGAGAGGGAGAAGCAGACTCCCTGCTGATTAGGGAGCCCAATGTAGGACTTGATCCCAGGACCCTGGGATCTGAAGGCAGATGCTTAACCAACTGAGTCACCCAGGTGCCCCCAAAATATATATATTTAAAAAGAAAACCCAGAAAGGTGAAGAATCTGATGGCAGTGAACCAAGTAATGAATATGATGTCATAATTTTTTAATTTATACCCTGTAGTAATTAATTTGTAGTAATTAATTAGCAAACTTGATAATACATGATCTAAGTGATTAGCAGACATAATGATACCAAGACCAAAATTCAGGAGAACGAAGAGGTCAGAATACAAGTACCTCTTCAGGAAAACTTAGGAGAACTAAATAACACACCTGTCTAAGAGACTCAAGAAACATTTCAGTCAGGGTACAACAGAAGAACTAAGACAGCTGGGGAATTCAGTGATCGTGTTGAGGCCAATAAGCTATTTTACCTTATTATGTACATGCTGTCTAGTTTCTGCAGAAAAAAGAGGGAGAAGAAACCAAACCAAGACTTAATCAGCATCATGGGATTTAAATATTAGACTATGAATCACTATAGAATTTGGGTATTTTATACTAGCACCAAGGGCAGACCTAGTGAGAAGCATATGCTATTTTATGATATTTATTTACTGACAAACATTTGGTGAACATCTTCTATGTGCTATGCAATGTATAGATTCTGGGGATATGATGAACTAGGACAGACTCTTCTCCCAAGTTGACAAAGGCCAGGATTTTCCAGGAGACCTACAGGGAATCAGTATTGGATAGTCTACTGATTCCAGGGTCTCAGGAATCTCTGGGACATTAGGAAGATTCTGGGGGGCACTTGGGCTTCATTTGGAAAGTTGCCTTTGGACTGCCCCTCTCCTGGTGACCCTTGTCTAGATCACCCCTTCAGGGCAGTTCTTATGGACAAGGCTGCCTCTAGGACACTGATGTAGGGAAGATGTTGAGTTTCAGAGCTAACAGCCAAGAAGGAATTCTTGAAGCATCTTTGGTACAGAAAGATGGTTTTATTAAAGCACGGGGACAGGACCCGTGGGCAGAAGGAGCCGCACTGGGGTTGTGAGGAGTGACTGATTATATCCTTTCAAGTTGGGAGGGGCTTAGGAATAGCGTTAAGTCTCTAAGGAATTTTGGAAGCAAGATTTCCAGGACCCTGAGGGGCCTAGCTATTGTTAGGAAAAGGTCATTTATTACTGTCTAATAAAAGCTTAGTCATGAGACCCTTCAGATATATATTGGTGGCTCAGATGCTTGGGGGATGATTGCCAACATACATCTTGGGGTGGGGGTAGAAATAAAGGAAGTTTTCCAAAGGAATTTTTATATGCTAAAGTAGACTTACAGGATTTGGGGGCGTAGGGGTAATGTTAAGCTAAGATTGCCTCTTGCCCTTAGCAAAGTATTATCATTGAGGCAGCTGAGCTCCTAGAGGAATGTCACTCTGTTTCAAGGACTTGTCCGTGAGCTATAAGTAGTAAGGAGATTTAACTTTTTTTTTTTGGCCTTTGTTTCCCACATTGGACAGTACTGGGTTTAAGGAGGTACAGCTGTGTTCCTCGGCAGCTGTACATTCTAGAAACCAGTTAAGCATAATGACCAGCATCCCTAGGAAGGTAGGTAGGCATAGATGCTGATTCACCTCCAGGCACCTTTCTTTAGCCAGTATTTGTGTGTTACTTGGCTGGGCGTTGTACAAACCAATTTAAACAGCAACTGTGACTTCTCTAGGGCAGATGTGCAAACATCAAAAGCACATAAAGGCATGGGGGAAGTATGTAAGCCCCGAGCAAACGCACAGTGCTCAGCCACTTTTGGCCACGTGTAAGTACGAGCTGCCTTTTTTGGAAGTCGTGAGTGAAGTGTTGTAGGAGTTGCATTTCTAGAGGGTGAAGTGAAAAGAAGTGGCTCCCTCTGTAATAGAAGATTGTTGAGGGGGTGGTTTTGCGAGTTGGTTGAAGGTAGAAAGGGAGGGAACCTGCCATCTGGGTATGTGATGACATTCCAGGTGTTGGTATGGCTGCTTCTTAAAGTTGCCTTTGCTTTTGGAGTACATCGGAAAGACCGTGAAATAAATTTGGCTGAGAACAGCTGAGGGAGTGAGGATGTGAGGAGCGCTGGCTTGGCTGTCAGACATCATCAGCCCCACAGTTTCCTCACCTTGGCGCCCTGGGCAGTGGCTAAGGAAGCATTGCCATACAGGATCCCATTTAATCTTCTCCAGAACATAGCTCCACAGTACGTGACTGTGTCTCTGCCTCACAGATGAGTAGATGGAGGACAAGAAAGCTTAAGCATCTTGTGCGCCAAGGACTCAGAAATCACCGTGGGTGCACCTCTGTTTATATGCCACACGTGAATACACACACATATATGTTGTGGGGATTAAGCATGCGAGGTATGTTATTTTTGAGTACTTCATGCCAGTCACTGTGTTAAAAACTATGAGGACAGCCAAAAAGTCCGATTCCCCTTTTCTGAGGAATTTCCAGTAGAAACCAGTCCTTATACAATAAATAGCAATGAAAAATAGGAGTGAACAGAATACTTGGAAGGTAGCATTAAAGGTATGTGTAGAACGCTGGAGCATCCAGAAGGTTCAGGCTGGGCAGCCTGGGTCACTGTGCAGGAGAACCTCTTGGAGGGGTGAGATTGGAGCCAGGTTTTTGTAGTATGAAATGACGGGATATAAATATGTGAAAGCAGCGTAGGTGAAGGGTGCTCGTAAAGGGCCTTGAACAGAGAAGCACATCTCGATGTTGTTGAGATTTCTCTGTATGACTCCACTTGGAAGACCTGCAGGGAAGTACTTTTAATAAAAACCATGAGGAAAATATCACTGAATTTTATGAGGAGAAAATCGGAAAATATTTATAAAATACTATAAATTATAAAATCGGTGAAGGTGACTATAGAACAGTAAGACAGGGATCAAGTCTTAGTAGTCTTTTTTTTCCTGCAAAGCCCATCCCCTGGCAACTTGGTTGATACTCAAATGTTGGTTCAATGTAAACAAATAATGATAGTGATGTTTAATGTAAGTGCTAAGTAAGGATTCTTGACATAGAAGAGACATTGAAAAGGAAACTTTGTCTAAAACCAAAAGTACTATGGGGCGCCTGGGTGGCTCAGTGGTTAAGCGTCTGCCTTCGGCTCAGGTCATGATCTCAGGGTCCTGGGATCGAGCCCCGCATCGGGCTCCCTGCTCCGCAGGAAGCCTGTTTCTCCCTTCCCCCTCTCCCCCTGCTTGTGATCCTGCTCTCACTGTGCCTCTCTCTGTCAAATAAATAAATAAAACCTTTAAAAATAAATAAATAAATAAATAAAACCAAAAGTACTAAATTATTATGATCTCAGCAAAAAATTGGAAGTCGTATGGGGAGAAAGATCCAGGAAGTACCACTCAAGGTCCAGTTGCAGAAGACAGAACCTATTTATTTATTTTAAAGATTTTTATTCATTCATTTGACAGAGAGAACACAAGCAGGGGGAGCGGCAGAGGGAGAAGCAGGCTCCGTGCTGAACAGGGAGCCCGATGCGGGGCTTGATCCCAGGACCCCGGGCTCACGACCTGAGCCGAAGGCAGTTGCCCGACTGACTGAGCCACCGCCCCCCCTCCCCGCCGCCATCCATTTATTTTCAGCAGGAAGGAATTTGCTACGGAGCCATGTTAAATGGCCACAGAATCTTTGTTCAGCTGAAGTAGTAAACTCTAGACTTTCAGGAACAGCTCCTACAGCTGCTCCCCAGAACTGGGGCCAGAGCTGCTGCTGCCACAGCTACCCCTGAGAAGCCACTGGGATGAAGAAGCCACGGCCGTCGGGGTGTGCCTTGTCTCGAAGCTGCTTCTCCTGCCGTTGGCCTCAGAACCGTGCTACACCCGTTCCCGTCTGTACCAGTAAAATGGATGGGTCACTCCGTGAAGTTAGAGGGGACCACTGGGACCTCAGCCACAGAAAGCCAGTGACTCCCAGACTGTTTGGCTTCAGGAATAGCAGAAGGGGCTGGAAAGCGGCCTCTTCCTTGTTGTTCTCACAAATCTGCTGAGGAAGTTTCTGACTGACCAAACCCAAGTTACATGTGACCCTCTGGCTCTGAGATCATCAGCTTCTGGGATTTTACCGTAGAGGCAGGTATATCCACATGCAGAGGGAATCAAAGCTCTCGTCTTGCAGGAGCGAGGGGGAAACAATGTAGGAATAATATGTCCGGAAGGAAGAAATAGTTGGCATTTTGTTTGTGTAAGATAGCAAACATTTGATTTTATCTGATTCCTAGTATTAGGCATTTTGTTTGTTTTCAGATGATTTTAATACAGGTATCTGTGAAGAGGAAGCAACAACTTGCAGAATTGAAAAGAGTAGTAGAACTTTTACATTAACAAGAAAAAAAAAAGGAATGGACAGAATGCTACCAAGCCAGCAAAATAGTAAACAAACAAAAAAAGTAAACTAAATTGCAAATATAAAATAAGAAAAAATCAAACACACCATTGTTACATTAAAAAGTAAAAGGTCTAGGGGCGCCTGGGTGGCTCAGTCAGTTAAGCATCTGCCTTCGGCTCAGGTCATGATCCCAGGGTCCTGGGATCGAGTCCCGTGTTGGGCTCCCTGCTCGGCAGGGAACCTGCTTCTCCCTCACACTCTCCCTCTGTGCTTGCTCTCTGTCTTGAATAAATAAATAAAATCTTTTTTTTTTTTTTTTTAAGTAAAAGGTCTAAATACGCCTACGTGAAGAGAGGGACTGTTGGGTTAAAAATACAAGTGTGGATGAAAGTTGCCACAAGAAATATACTCAAGCAATATTTTTTAAGGGTTCAGGGGAAAAAGGGATAAATACACGAGGCAAAATACACAGGGCAAAGAACAAACAAAAGTATGAAGAACAATAATTATATTGAAAAGAAAGCACAAGAAAAATTAAAAAGAGGCACAATTTATAAAGTCATAAAACATGCCCACATGATCTCCGGGTCCTGGGATCGAGCCCTGCTTCAGGCTCCCCTCTCAGCCGGGAGTCTGCTTCTCCCTCTCCCTTTACCCCTCCCCGCTTGTGTTTTCTTTCTCTCTCTCTTGAGATCACTCTCTCTCTCAAATAAATAAATCTTAAAAAAAAAAAAAAGAATAGCAAGAGGCAGAGGAGTATATAAACACAATGCCATTTTTGTCAGACCATTGGCTACAAAGTGCATTGCATGTGTATGTGTAATTATATAAATGTGCATGGGCACACATACATACATACATACACACATTGCCAAAGAATAAACAAAGTCTGATGTTATCTGAAATCCAGAAACTGCTAGGTGAACTTTTATTTTTATACCTCCTCATCATATACCAAGGCTTTTTGTGGTGTTGAGGAACAAAGGGTTTTAGCTGGGGATTGGAGAGAGTTAAGATTTCCTATTTAAGAATAATTAGTAGAGATCTTGTCTGGGAAGTTTCTGTTGAGAAGGTGGCCAGGTTTTATGGCATCACCTATCAAATAAGCTATCTCACAGTTACCCAACCATATTGTACATTCTGCCAAAGCCATCCTAGCTGGTTAGGTTCTGAAACAAGTTAGGGTAGCTGAGAAAACCAGTGACTCCAGTGGAAACTTTACTGCGCCTCTCTCTGTTAAGATATGTGTGTCATCAACTTGTTATCCAAGCGGAAAGGCACATTTTTATGCTTCAGTGGATCTGTCTTCTCCGTGGTCTGTGCTGATTTTTCCTTTCACAGCTGTGTTCTGAGTACAGCTAAAAGTGGCCTCACTTTATTATTTTTTATTCTCACCCTTACCTTGATAGAGGGAATTATATCAGTAGGGTGGGAAAATGTGGCTATTGTATTAAACAGTAGAATTAAATATCCTTCTTAGTAATGTTTTTCAAACTTTTCAAATCTTGATACAGAATAACAAATACATTTTACATTACCTTCTGTTATGTTGGGGTATGTGTGTGTATATAGTGTGTGTGCATGTATATGTATGTGTGTGTGTATAAAATAACTAACTGAAACAAAATTTCTGAAACATTACTTGCCCTTATATGCATGCCTAATAATTTTCACTCTATTCTAGTCTGTTCTGTTTCTTTAAAAAAAAATGGTGGTCACAGCCCATTAGTTGACTTAGTGACTCACTAAATGGTGTAGTGACTTGCAGTTTGAAAAAAATGCCTCATCAAGGGATTCTTACCAAAACTGCATGCATGGCCTTGCATGGTCAGAATATTTCCACTGGGCTGGTAAGGCAGTTAACTCAGTCCATGCCTAGAGAAAGCTCTGCTTCATTTTGTATATGCCAGTAAGGCTAGCTTATGCAGAAGACATTCTGATAGATTTCCTAAGGTAGTTTTAAGTCTTAGGCAAAGCATTGTGATACTTTCAGAGAATTAGCTTAAAAGGAGGACATAGACTTTTTTACTGCAGTGACAGATGCCTTAGGTAACTGATTTGCACTCAACAGTTGGAATTGTCATGAGAAGGCCGGTCATCTTATTATAATTAGAAGTCATCTCTGTTGATTTCACCTCTGCCCTAAGCATTCTTGGATTATCTTTGCCACTTAGACTTTAAAATTCTATGTTCAAGTTAGAAAAAGAAGAATTTCCATACCAAACTAAACAACAAATAATTGTATTCCTTAAAGTAATTACCCTAGTTGGGCAAACTGCTAAGTTAATTGTTCTTTGGACTAGTAGAGATCAGGCGTGTGCTCCGTTCCAAATACAGGATTTAGGTGACCATGAGCACCAGAGGTGGTTTATGTGCAGGCATTTTAATGTGAAAGTATTAAAGTAAAACCTGACTCATACTGTGACTGCAAAGAAGCATGGTGTGTGTTATATCTACCTGGGTTGGGAGCAAAGCATTTCAAAAAGAAGGCAGAAAATGGACTCTGCCTATGGCATCCTTTAACGCTTACCTAACTTAAGAGGTGTATAGAAAACATTATTAGCTGTTCATTAAGAAAGAAAGCTGTTAATATCCTGCTGTTAACTTGATTTTTCTAACTTACTTTTTTCTCTACTGGTTACCATTGATGCCTTTGATTTTGTGGGTGCTGCCAAAAGATACCTCATCACACCGGGAAAGAGCAGAGACGAGGATTGGCAACCTCCCTCTTCTTGGTGCTTTTCCATAAGACTGCTTTCACCAATGGCACTGGTATTTCCTTTTCACTCTGAAGTAATTCCACATCTGATACCGCAGGAACTTGATTTTATTTCCTTACTACATGAGTATTTGAGATAAATGGAGCCATTTTTTGTTTTTATTTAATATACCTCACAGAAAGAAGAATGTAAAGTAAAAGCAATAGCCACAATTATTTACAGTTGACAAAATACATAACAGAAGGAGTATGCTGAGATATAGAAAGTCTCATTGTAGGTCCTCCTAATTTCCCTTCCATCTTCCTTCCCTCACTGGAACTCTCTACCAGCTCTCAAGTATTGGGGGTTAGGACAGAAAGGAAGGATAGCTAGAGCTTTCTGCTCCTAAGACATGGGTCACTTTTTTATATAGCTGAAGACAGTTAACTAACGTCCAAGTAACGGAAAGTGCCAGACTCGAAACCGTTTCTGTGAACTGTAGGGGTCATAATTTGAACTCTTTCTACCAGCTGTGACTTGACAAATGGCAAGAATTAATATGCTTTTCTTGGTCTGTAGGGATGTCAAAATAAGACACCAAACTTGGGAGCAGTTTCTGGGGTGGCAGACGATTCCCCCTGGTGCTCCAGCTTCAGAGTAAGTCCTAGGTCATTCTCTCTGAGAACAGTACGTGTGGGGGTCACTGCCACAAACTAATGATGGGAAATCGATGAGACTGAGAGCCATCAACATTACATCAGCATGCTTTAGGGTTTTTATGATGTACTCAACATATTCTCTTTTGCTGTACCAAGGGAATGATATGGAACCATCCATTACTGCTGTCTCCATTCTACTTATTGATTTGGGATTTTAATACATTCTATGATGTTTTATGGAATCTTGATATGATTTTAAACTCAGTTGTCTTCCAAACTGTAATTAACGTTTTCTTAAAAATTGAATAGTCCTCACTACCTTCACGTTTTGTTTTGTTCTTGATGTGTGTTTATGTATACATGTGTGTGGGTTTGGTTATTTTGTTCAAGTTATATTTTCTCCCTTTTATTTATTTATTTATTTATTTATTTATTTATTTATTTATTTATCTATCTATCTATCTGAGAGAGAGAGAGAGAGAGAAACAGCATGAGAGGGGAGAGGGTCAGAGGGAGAAGCAGACTCCCCGCTGAGCCGGGAGCCCGATGTGGGACTCGATCCCAGGACTCCGGGACCATGACCTGAGTCAAAGGCAGTCGCTTAACCAGGCGCCCTTTCTCCCTTTCTTTATTCACGGTAATATTCCTAGTGGGCGATTTCGCAGAAGAACAAATTGTTCTTTGACACTTGCATCTCGCCCCTTGTCCACTTGGTTTGTGTGTTTCTGAGGGCACAGGGGGCAGCTTTTCCACACGGCCTTTCTAAATGAAGAAGAGAGAAAACAGATGTCTGTTTCCAGGTTCCATCAAAATATGGATTTAATTCTTTTTCTTTCATTTCAAAAGAAAATGGTGAAGGGATAATGATGTGTTCAACACTGGGTAAATGGTATTATTTCTTCTAACTGAAACAGTATGGAGGAACCGAGCCGCCATCAAGTATCACTGGTGCAACATTGAAGGGGCCTGAGAACAGCAGGGTTTTCCATTTGGCTGGCTGTTGTCACATGGCGTTTGTCAAAATAGAGAAACGGGGCACAGATACTGTAGCTGTAAGACCAGACGTGCTCTGAGCATGTCTCTCTCCTTGTCATCCGAGGAAAGAGAAAGTTCTGAACAAAGGAAGAAATGAACAACTGTGGGGCATCTCAGTCCTTCATAGTCTTGAAATATCAAGTACCTGATTTTTCTCCCTTCTGTTCATTAGATGACAGCAGAGCCCCTCATGATGAATATTAGTGTTTTTTTAACAAGGTATGTTCAAGGAAGAAAAGAACCAATATTCACTTGGTATAATAACAGATAGAACTTGCTACTGTAAGGCAGAATTGAAGTAGAATTGTGAAAGATTTAGAGCAAATTGTGAATGAAGGCTATTATGTAGCCCCCAGCTTTCCTGATGACTTCTGGAACATGCTGTTGGAGGAGAAAACTGTTCCTTTGGTTATGTTCCCTCAGGGCTTTTGTTGTAGGAAAATAGTGTGTATGGGGGGGGGGGGGTTTGAGGATGGCTTTGACTCGAAGTGGAAATTTTTGTTTTCCTGACGAACTTGGCTGGCTCTCAGGACACCAGACATGGTGTCTAGCTCTAGGTATGTGACTGTCACCTCATCAAATTGACATCTGCCCTACATGCCAGGGGTTTCAGAACCCAGCTGATCCTAGCAGCATGAAGTTCTCTTGGGTTAATCCATAGCAATCAGAATTTTGAGAAAAAAAGAAAATTGTGCTTTCCCTTACCCGGGAGCACCTCAGCAGGATCCCAACACGTACATAGTGCTAGCTCAAAATATAATCTACTAAGGGGAGGAGAAACGGACATGCCAATGTGATGTGACTCATTCAGGCTTTGTCCCTTTAATGGAAAATACTCTGCTGGCCAGTAGGGGACCCGCCACTCGCACTTCATGGGGCACGAGGAAGGGGTCGGTTTTTGACAGTGGGTCTCCCTGCTGCCCATCTTCATTTCTAAGGAAATAGGCATCTATTTTAACCCCCTTTGTTAACTTGTCAGCAAGGGCTGAGTCCACTTTTCTGAGCTTTAATAAGAACCCAGAGAGAAAAGAGACGACTGGTCGTGGTTCCAGATGGCAGTCAAGCTCTTTGCCGTGGCCCGACCTGCACTGACCCCTGTGGGGCTCGCCTCCCTTGTGCTCTGCACCCGACACACGCACATCCTTACTGACACAGCCCAGCCCATGTGTGGCCGCTCCAGTGAGAGCTGCGTCTGTCACGTGTGTCCCACCCGACTTCTTGAGAGAGTTTATTAGCATCCATGTCATCCATGGCAAGCATTTAATTACAAGGGCACTGACTGCAGTTCAGCTCTGCCTGGCAGGTTGTTTTCAGTAATCGTTGCTAACATCTATTCATTATCCTTAGGTGTTAGGCATGGTACCCAACAGTTTACATACTTTAATCTCATTTAATCCTCCAGCCAACCCTTAGAGATAGTTTCTGTGATTTTCTCTGTTTTACAGATGAGGAAAGTGAAGCTTCGGGAACCTAAATAAGATAGCCAGGATCGGGGGTGCTTGGGTGGCTCAGTCGTTAGGCGTCTGCCTTCGGCTCAGGTCATGATCCCAGAGTCCTAGGATCGAGCCCCGCATCAGGCTCCCTGCTCAGCAGGAAGCCTGCTTCTCCCTCTCCCACTCCCCCTGCTTGTGTTCCCGCTCTCGCTGTCTCTCTCTCTGTCAAATAAATAAATAAAATCTTAAAAAAAAAAAAAGATAGCCAGGATCGTGCGGTTAAGACTGGATTCAGGCTTAGTGTGTTCCACAGACCATCTTCTTAAGTCGTCCTGGGTGAGGACTGGGGCAAGGACTGCCCCCAGTGGTGTATGGCAGGAGGAGTTCAGGGAATTTTCTCCAACTGCTTGTGTTTATATTCCCCTTTCCCATTCCCATTCCCATGTTCCCCCTTCTTCCTCCCCTCTTTTTGCTTATTCTGATATGCTTTCCTGGGGAGGGAGGGGGGTGCTGCCTGTCCTCACCATTGAAGGTCGCGGCCACACTGAGTCACTGTCTCGGAGGGGTGTGGTATCGCCCTCAGGAGTACCATGATGGGAAAGTACTGGAGAACCAGCCAGCTGAAGGAAAAGTAGCTGGGAACCAGTGGGCTGAAGGAGGGCTGACAAATCCCCAGACCACTTCTTCTGTGACTTCCTGTGTGGGGTGTTCTCTCTGTGATGGTGTAACTTCAGGTGGCATGCGTAGCTGTGGAGTGATGAAGAAGGATGGAAGACAGCTCCCATATATGTGAAAGACTATAAAAAGACATGCAACATGTACATAAAATGCATATGTATGGAAACCTACATATACGAAACATATCCATGAATAAATATACATATATGAGAAAATACGTGTAAAAATATATTCATATTAGACTCTAGGTATGTATTTCCTCCTCTCCGAGTTCCAGCTTCAGTGTTAGTAAGGGTGAAAGCTATTGTACCTTCATTATGCAGCAGCTCTTCCTGGAGCCCTACAGAGTGAGTCCGGGGAGTGGGCGGGATGAAAGCCATGCCTGGGACTTCAAGGAGCGCACAACCCAGAGGGCTTTTGTTTTTCTTGAGGATAACACGGACAATTCAATTTGCAGATGAGTTCTCTTAGATCATTATGATTCAGACAGACAGTTCTGTGGGGAAAAAAGCTTATACAAGACTTCATGCTTTTTGGTCCCTGAGAGCTGACTGGAACCACCTTTGGAGTTCCAGGTTATTTACTCAATTATAGGATTAATATTAATTGTGACTATTTCATGTACCTTAGGAACTTCTAGTTTACAATCAATTAGAAATGGCAGTTGATAGCAGGGAATGATTTGGAAGAAGTACTAACTCTACATTCTTGGCATTTGGGGGCTTTTTGTTGAAGGGTACAAAGCCTTCTAACTTGGTCCCTGAAGTCATCCGTTAAGTACATCACGGCACCAGGAAATGACTGTTTTTTTTTTTCCTTAAGCACATCTCTTATCCTGTCATTCCCCCGCTCAGAAACCTTTTATGCTTCTCCATTCCTTTCAGTCATCTTTGCATGGAATTCAGGGCTCTCCTTGATCTGGACCAGATATCCTTTTGGGCATATTTCTTACCAGCTGGTCAAGCAACTCTTCATTCTTTCACCATACCTGAGCTTTCTCGGTTTTAATACTTTGCCACCGTCCTTCCCTACAGGACCTCCCTTCTCATCTCCCGTCAAAATCCTCTTATTGTGTACGACTAAACTCAAATAACATTATCTCTGTGAAGACCTTCAGGATTAGCTATGGGATTTAAACACTTCTTATCTGTGCTACTGGTACACTGTTTAGACCTTGGCTAAAGTGTTTAATACATTCTTTCTTGATTTTATAGTTAGCCGGGCACGTTGAGGATCTCTCCTCTGTTCTTTGAGAGTAAGAAGCATGTCATGCATTTTTTTTTTTTTGCCTCACCCTTCAATGAAAGAAAGATTTCATAGTAAATGAGTAATTTTTACATAGTTTAACATAAGTAAACTTTAGATCTATGGAAAAGGCACTTATGGGATATTCCCTGATAATACTAGATTAATCAGCATTGTCACCTTGATTTGCTCTAATCAACACCTTCATTTTTTGATCCTTTTTTGCAATAAGGTTTAACGTTAGGGCTTTGAGCTGGCTATTACCTCTCCCTGGAAATCTCTTTTCAAGTTTTACATGGCAGCTCTCTCTTGGCCTCAGCACAACTGACCCATTTAAAGAGAGCTGTTGTTGGTCTTGTGTTGCGACAGAAACCCTGTTTCCAGTCACTGACCCCCTGGTGTACCATAAGCTCTACCACAACCAGGGAAGTTGCTGATCTGCCATCATGTGTCTCAAGCTTCATGAGAGCAGAGGACACGTCTGTTCTGATAATCGTATTTCCAGGACATAGACTCACGGTGGTGCCACTTAGGTCATATTACTTTATTTAAAATCAGTGGTTTTCAACATTGGCTGCCCATCAGTGTCACCTGTGGGACTTAAGAAAAAACACAGATGTGCATGGTGGATCTCAAAGATTCCAACTCATTTGGCCCGGAATGATGCCCTTAAACTTGCCTCTAAACGTATGAATCATCAAAGGCTCTGGAAAACAAGGAAAGATAAACTTTCCATAGCTTCCAAAGCTGTGGTTGTTTTAAGACTTTCTGCATTTTATTTTAAATCCTCATCTCGTACCCTTAATCCTCGTGACTGTCACGGAGAGATAATGAGAAGATCAAACATGAACTTACGTTAGCCACAGGAACGTCTGGGGCAGTTCCAAAGTTTTAATTATGGTTTCAGTAATGTAAGAGCGTAATTATAGTTTTAATGTTGAAACAAGTTTGGGGATGTTGCTCTACAAATAAAGGAAATGTAAATAATTGTCATCTGGGCTTCAGTCTCCTTGCAAGACCAACAATCGCCAGATTATTTTAAAGAAATGTACTACATGTTACATGATTATTTTTCTATTAGCTCATATAAAGTACATGACATTGAATACCTTGAAATAATGCTTATCTATAATACCTACTTTGGTGTTCATCAGTCTATTAAAACTGTACCACAGATTTCCCTGAAAATAGAATTTCTTTTTTTCCCTCACATTTGTGTTTTTGATATCAGACTTTATTCTTAGACTCTCCACTTCCGTCCTCACCAGAGTATCTAAACACCTTTATGCCATGCTGTCCCTCTGATTTTACACATGAGACACAGACATGAGAGTGAGTAAGAATCTCGTTCAGGGCCACACACTCAGCGTGGTGGCAGATTCCAGCATTGGAATTCCTCCCCCTTCGTATCAAAGGTGTCATCATAGTCCTAAATCACTAGGCAGGAAAATAAAAACAACAACCTTAAAATTATTTCTCAGAGATAATCTGGCCCGTTCGGGCCTTTTAATCAGAACATTCTTATGGCAAATCTCCCACTGGCTATCTCCGGAGAAGATTTTCCCAACCTTTTCTAGACCATGGGGAGCTACATTTAATTTATAACCTGAAAATATTTCCTAAAAAAAATTCATTATCATGCTTTCTGAAATTTTATTTCATCTTTCTTATTGCTTGCTGAGAAAAAAAAAAATTGTTGCCCTTTTCCTTTTCACACGCCTCCTGATGTGAACAATCTCTAGAGATGTCCCTTTTCCAGAATAAAATCCGTGTTTATGTGTTATCACTCTGACCTTCCAAACCCTTGAATCATTTTACTTTTTCATCTTGGTAGGTCCTTTCTCTTCATAATCTCTAATTGAATAGTTCAAAACAGCTCACATTTACCACTGGATCCAGTTCAATACAGAACAGTGTGATCAAGTTCACATGTTCAGAAATGCAAGAAATGGAACTTCCCTTATTTTTCTGCATCTCATTGTTATGTCTCCGCTGAGTTCTTTTTCTACCAAGGAGAATTTTAGAGAAATGTTTGTCCCCCAAATCAGGAGACACTCAAGTCTGTTTCTCCCTGTCTGACCTGAAAGTAAAAGGTTTGAGTGTAAGACTCCAAGCTCTAAGAGACAGAATAGTGGGAAGGATTTTTTTAAGCAAGGTCCATTTCCTTCCCAAAGTAGGATATAATATAAAGTTCTAATCAGGTATGCACACTTGCTATTTCTAAAATAACATGTAATTTAGTATTTTGTTAGGCCACACTTCAGAAACAAGAAACAGTGCCTTTCAGTGATTCCTCTGAACTAATCTGTACCCCCAAAAGACTATAACCACTTGCCGTGTTGCCGTGCTAAGGATTCAGATGGATGGCAGGAACTAAGTCAGCAAAAGTGGATATAATTGGTTAAGTGGGAGAATCCAAAGGGAAGTGAAGCCCACTAAACGTCAGAGGGGAAGGGTTGTGCCGTCCAGTCACGAGAGTCTAAGAAAGGCGTTTGGGTGTCCATTGCTTGAAACCGTAGAGTCATTGGTGTGTCCAGAAAAAAAGGAGCTAAAAGGGAAAGGGGAGGAACGTCCCAGCCAGGTAAGGCTAACAAGCCCACTGCCAGCGCCCATACCTCTGAGGCTGGCCAGAGCCCCTGCAGCTCTAAGCCAGTGTGCGGTTGGCCAAGGGATCAGTTAGCCCAGCGACCTCTGAGTGAGCTCATGGTTCCAGTTCAATAACTAAGGGCTAGTATCCGGGAAGGTCAACACTGTCAACGCCCTACCAGGAACTAGGATTATACCCAGGGCTTCAACCCAGATGTTGGCTCTCTGCCTGATCTGAGTGTGATCTTGAATTCTGTTTTGCTTCCAGAGAGAAGGAGCCCAAGGTCTGCCTGCCTCCATTAGTTTCCCAGTGGATCCCGATTACAGCAGGGGGAAGGCTCTCAGCCTCTAGGAGGCTTTTCCAGTGCTTTTAACCATCTAAGGCAATTTGAGACTTCTGTGTCTACTGTTGTAGACAATAGGCATGTTGTACAGTGTTTGAAACCGGTGGTGGTGGGTTGATAAGTGATTTTTCACTAGAGACGGAAACATTGCAGAGTTCCCCTCCTCTACGTTCCATCTCTACTCCCTTGCAGTGGCTGCCCCGGGGCTCTCCCTGCACAACACCTGCTTGCATGCATGGGAGAAGGGAGATGGGTTTACAAACGGATGACCAGCTTCCAAAATTGGGAGGGCCAGAGACTCACTAAGATGATAGGTTGCCTGAATATAGAAAGAGCAGGGGAGCCCAGCTCACCACTTTGTCTCTGTGAATATCAGTTTTCTTCAATGTAGCAGTATAAATTAGGGATAGTGATACCCACCATATGAATTAATGTACATGAAACCCTTGGCCTAGTGCCTGACACATGATGAACGAAAGGGTCCGTAATTGTGGATGTTGTCTCTGTGCTCAAGCAGAGCTTCCTCGGTAGTTCTCAACTGGATGTGGTTCTGCCCTGCTGGGGACATTGAAAAATGTCTGGAGACAGTTTTGTCTTTTTGGTTTTTTAAAGATTTTATTTATTTGAGAGAGAGCGTGCACAAGCAGGGGGAAGGGCAGAGGGAGAGGAAAGGAACAGGCAGACTTCCTGCTGAGCAGAGAGCCTGCCTATAATACGGGGCTGGATCCCAGGACCCTGAGATCATGACCTGAGCTGAAGTCAGACACTCAACAGACTGAGCCACCCAGGTGCCCCCGGAGACAGTTGATAATCACGACGTGGGGTCGGGGTGGGGAGGTGGAGAGAAGGATCCTACTGGTATCTAGCTGGCAGAGGCCATATACACTACTAACCATCCTGCAGTACACAGGACAGTCTCCCACAGCAAACAACCCTCTGAAAAATGTCAAATAGTGTCAGCGTTGAGAAACTTATCAGCTGAAAGTCATAAAGTCATAGCAAAAAGGGACGAGGTTGGCTTTATCCTTAGGAAAAAGAACATGTTAACCTACTAACATTTAGAGACAAAGAGCCTGTCGAATCTAGACACTGCTGTGAAATTAAATCTCATTCTGATGGAAGAAGACTTCTCCTTAATTCTAAAGAGAAAGCAAAGTTTTTGTTTGTGTTTTGTTTTTTTCTTATTTAAATAAGGACTTCTAACCACTCAAATGATTTATTGAACTATGGATTGAAAGACCTAAGGCTGGATTTTGTTCATTTTAATCTTTCCCAATAATACAGCCTAAAAACTCTTTTTGCTAGATTTGTATGATTTATAAATAATTATGTCTGCATGACACCTAGAACCAAAAGTCAAGTGTTAAATTCTGTTTAGAGACTTATTTCAACTCAAATGCAACTCTAAAGGAAAAAGATACTAAGTTTACCTTGCCTTCCATATACAAGTGAAATGTGCTGAATTGAGCTCTAATGTCACAAGATACTAGAAATCAGATGATGATGAAAATTTTACAATGACTTAATTTATAAGAATGCTTTGGAGTCAAAGGCCAGTTTTAAAGCTCGACTTTCATTGTATTTTTGTGTTGTTCTGTTAGGTGAAGCCTCCTTGGTGGGGGGATTACCGCCTAACTGCCTGGCCGGGCTACCTGGGACACAGGAGAGCCCATGGTCATTGCCAGGTGTACAGTTGCTAGTCTGTGTTAACTTCTGGGATCCCACCTTTCTAAAGGAACATGCATCTCAAAGCCACTGATTATTATTAAAACCCATTTTACTTTCAGACTTTGGTTTTTCAGTTTTGTTTCCTAACTGGGAAGGATTTTAAAAGAGGACCCAAGCCCCTTCCTGCTTCTATGTTTAGCATGCCATAAATTCCAGTAATAAATTCTTAAGAGAGTTTGATCTTCTATTTTTTAAAAAAATAGTCCTAGTTTTAGTCATCTGTTAAAAATATATTGAAAATGGATTGTATGTGTACAAATTGTACTAGATTTAAATACATATTTTCTTCAAAAAAATTTACATTCAAAATAGCAGAAATACTTTCAGAATATAGAGACAAAAGGTATACACAGTTTCTTAACATGAGATGAGTAATTCAACATGACCTCATTTTTAAATGTTCCTCAGTAATCCTTTTATCTCCAGAGTGAACAAAGGCTGTGTGTGTGTGAGGGTGGGACAGTCGAGAATCTTCCGGTGACTTCTGATTGCAGTGGGGATGGGAGCACTGTCTGAGAGACACAGAGGGCAGGAACTTTGGGACTGTGTGTCTCTGCCTAGCTGGTCACTAAGCACACTGTCCCCTGAGCCACCTTCTAAAATCTGGGCCCACTTTGCCACACAAACCATACTCGGTATCCAAAATAAAATCGTCATTAGTGATTTAGAAGACTGTACATTTGCCTCCCGTTTGTACCAATACTGTTAAAAGTGAAATGAATTTTGGTCCTTAGGTGATAACATTGAGAGTTAAAAAGACTCATCTAATTACTTCTACTCTTGTATATATATAAATCTATCTTTTTTTTAATATGGATTTTTAAAAAATGGTCTTTGATTTTAATTTTTAATTGCAATTTATAAGATAGTTTCTCTTCTAAAACTGTGATACTCTTGCTTAGAAAGAACTCACTGATCCAACAGTCCTTGTTTTTTTTTTTTCTGTATTTGGCTGGAGGGTCCAATAATTCTCCGTGATTCATAGGACATAAAATTGTACTTCATTTTTATTCAGTGCTATATTCACTTATTCATCAGATAGATTTGAGCACCTATTATATGCCACAACTGTGCTAAGTGCTGGAGATTCCCACACGATTAAGATAGTGTCTCTACTCCTGAAGAGTTAGCTCATTAGCACTAAACTCAGTATGGTACATGCTAGAACCAGTGAGAACAGGTAAGACACACGAGGAAGCAGTTACTTGAGAGAAGAGGTTCACAATGTAGAAATTATCTGGTCTTTGAACATGAAGCCAAGTTGGATACATGAAGATGACAGGAAAAGCCGTGACTTACCAAAGAGTAGCGTGAGTAGAGGAACGGGAGCAGAAAGCCCCCAGTGCTTTGAGAATGATGGTGAACTGGTGTGGCTGGTGAGGAGACTGCTTGATGGAGGAAGGCTGAAGGGCCCTGTGCACAGGGGCTCTAGCTGATATCCATGCTCTGCTGAGAGGGTTATATTTCACCCGGTGCCAAGTGAAAAGCCATCAAAGGCTCTACTGTGATTAAATAGACATTCAATGGGATAGGTCCCCGAGGAACCCAATCTAGAAAGATCTACATTTTTTTCTTAACATGTTCACTTTAGAAAATTTGAAGTGGCTTCTCACCAGCCACACCAGTTCTAACAACCAGGAGAGTTGTTAGAAGTAAATGAAAAAAAATCACCGATAAATTCATTTGCCAGTTATGTTCATTTTAAAAATTTTTGTGGATTTTTTTGTAGTCTTTTTCTATTCATAGAAAAATATGCATTTTATATGATATTTGATACAAAACTTGAAACTAAATATTGGCATTTTTTTAAGTTAATGTGATATTTTGAACTTGTAATATTATCATTAATTGCTTTTCTGGAAAATTACTTTTTATGATGCATAATGTCCCCCCTGTATGGACTTAGAAAGTATATAAACAATCCTCCCTTTTGGGAGATACAACATACTTCACCCTTTTTGTCATTGTTTATCTTCAATATTTGTCATCAGCGTGGTTTGCTAAACATCCCAGTTAATATGGGTAAAGCATAATAATACCACAACAGTGATATGGTATATTTGTTTACTAATTCAGCTGGAAAAAAAAAATAACAAATGTTGGTTGATCTGAATGGAAAGGAGGCATTTGCTTGGATGGTAGTGAGGGTAATTTGAGTTAGATGTTAGGAAGGACTCCCTTACTATAATAACTGTGAGACAGTGTGACCATGGGACTCTTGAACCTATAGTCTCATTCTGCAGATATTTTAAAAATAAACAACCGGAATTGAAGTACTATCTTTCTTCCCATGATTGATTATGATAGGCAGTATCTTATGGCTGTCCTTGAGATTTTCAACTTTTGTAATCCTTTACATTTTTGTTTATATTTAAAATATAACTTAAAATAGAAATTTTGAAGAATTTTAACAGTTACATGCTATCTTAGTCCATTCAGAGTACTATGACAAAATACCATAGACCCGGTGGCTTAAACAGCAATTTATTTCTCCCAGTCCTGGAGGCTGGGAAGTGCAAGATCAAGGCACCGGCAGATTCCATATCTGGTGAGAGCTGGCTTCTTGGTTCACGGATGGTCATCTTTTCTCTGTGACCCCACTTGACAGAGGGGCTGGGGGGCTCAGTGGGGTTTCTTTTATAAGGGTATTAATCTCATTCATGAGGGCTCTACCCTCATGACTTAATCACCTCCCAAAGGCACCACCTCCAAATACCATCATTTTGGAGATCATGATTTCAACGTACGACTTTTGATGAAACACATTCGGTCCATTGCACATGCTCACGGTAACCAGTCAAGTAATACAGAGGTCTGTAAAAAATCTCCTTTTCCCTCTCCAGTTTCACTCTTTTGCAGTAACCAGCATTAACAATTCTATGTGTATCTTTTGTCACCCTTCTCAGTGCTCATACAAACACATGGACGTTCATGTTTATATGTGAGCACAGTATGGCGTACTGGTTATTAATCCCAAGGGAGCATAATACTGTGTACTATCAGGGAAAGACTCCAAACACTTCTTTTCATTGTGCCTGGGTGTTGGAGTTGCAAGGAAAACAACACAGTCAAGCAGTGGATGGAACAACACTTTACTTAGAGAAGACACGGAGTGGGATCCATTTCAGTAATGTGCATTGCTCCCTCAGGACCAGCAGCCCCCCACTGCGCCCACTGTAGCTGACTTGGTGTTTGGCCTATGTGCAACCCTCTTGTTTATTTCCACCAATACCAGCAATAAAGTGAAACTCTCCAACCCCTTCCCTGTGGAGTCTGAAATACTGAAAGCGAGGGTGTGCCTGAGGGCCAATGATGTGCAAGTTTAGGCGGAACAAAAGGGCACTCACTGAGCATAAGACAGGGAAAGATAATCCCCCACAAGATGGTAAGTCCTGGACAGGCTAAGTGGGCCCTTTATCTCTTGGTAAGCAAGTATCTCAGGTCCAAAGCCCTTTAAGGCCAAGTGGAGGTCCAAAGACTGCATGCTTGAGACTGCCTTTCCCAGCAATTTTTATTGTATTGCTCTCCCCAAATGTAGCATGTGTAAACAAAACAAAAGCCACTTGCTTTACACATTTAGCAATACGCAACGAACATTCCTTCTGGTCAGTGCATGTCAATCCAGTTCATTATTTTTAACGACTGAGAGATAGTACGAGGTGTGGGCTTTCTGTCCTTGTTTCAGCTCTTCCCCTTCTTCTTTCTTTTTTTAACTTAATTTTCTTTCTTTTTTTTTTTTATTACTTTTTAAAGATTTTATTTATTTGACAGAGACACAGTGAGAGAGGGAACACAAGCAGATGGAGTGGCAGAGGGAGAAGCAGGCCTCCCACCAAGCATGGAGCCCCATGTGGGGCTCGATCCCAGGATCCTGGGATCATGACCTGAGCCGAAAGGCAGACTTTTAACGACTGAGCCACCCAGGCGTCCCAGCTCTTCCCCTTCTGATAGGTGTCCAAATTTTTGTAGTTTTCTACCACAACCAACAAGGCTGCAGTAAATTTTTAAAACCAATCTAATTAAGTCTGCTTTTTTTTTTTCCTTGTAAGATTGATTCTCAAGAGTGGGATGATAGGGTCAAATGCTCTCCCAGTCAGCTGCACATTCCAGAAGCCAGTGATGAATTAGAGGACCAATTTCTCTGCCACCTTGCCAACATAGGCTGTTCTCCAACTTTTGCATTTTCATCTCTTAGATGAAAAATGGCACGTCTTTGCGATTTCAATTTGCATTCTCCTTATTACTGGTAAGGTTGTCTTTTCATATTTTATTTAGCCATTGCATTTTTTTGTATGTGACTTGCCTTAAATTTTTCTAATTCTTGCATATTTTATTTTTGCTGAACATTTCGTGATTCAGTAACACATATTTCTATCTCCTTTAGCATTTATTTTCCTACCCAGGTTTCAGGAGAAAAAGGGATTTTCTCCTGGGCATTGTCAGTAGCAACTATTTGAAATGTTAAACATTTGATAAGCGAACTTGGAGAAATGTGCATGTTACTGAACTGATTGCTTAAAGTGAAGGGGAGGCTGCCCATACCCCTGACCAGTACTTTTTAAATGACCAGGCTTCTGACAAGAATGTACAGTGGGAAAAGACAGTCTCTTCAATAAATGCTGAGAAAGCTGGACAGCCACATGCAAAAGAATGAAGCTAAATTGCATTCTTATACCATACACAAAAAAATAAGCTCGAAATGGACTAAAGGCCTAAATGTGAGACCCGAAACCATAAATTTCCCTAACAAAAACATAGGCAATAATCTCTTGGACATCGGCCTTAGCAACATTTTTCTAGATATGTTGCCTCAGGCAAGGAAAACAAAAGCAAAAATAAACTACTGGGACTACACCAAAATAAAAAACTTTTGCACAGCAAAGGAAAACATCAACAAAACAAAAAGGCAACATACTGAATGGAAGAAGATATTTGCAAATGATGTATCTGATAAGGGATTAATATTCAAATATATAAAGAACTTATACAGCTCCATACCAAAAATAAACCCCCCAAAAATCTGATTAAAAAATGAGCAGAGGACCTGAATAGATATTTTTCCAAAGAAGACATACAGATGGCAAACAGACACATGAAGAAATGCTCAACATCACTAATCATCAGGAAAATGCAAAACAAAACCACACTGATGTATGACCTCACACCTGTCCAAATAGCTAATATCAAAAAGACAAGAAATAACAAGTATTGGCAAGAATGTGGAGAAAAGGGAGCCCTTGTGCTCTGTTGGTGGGAATGTAAATTGGTGCAGCCACTGTGGAAAACAGTATGGAGTTTCCTCAAAAAATTAAAAATAGAAATACCAGATGATCCCGTAATTCCACTACTGGGTATTTACCCAAAGAAAACAAAAACACCAACTCGAAAAGATATGTACATACCTATATTTATTGAAATATTGTTTACAATAGCCAAGGTATGGAAACAACTCGTGTCTACTGATAGTTGAATAGGTAAAGAGGATGTGGTATATGTATGTGTATATATATATATATTTCATAAAAAAGAATGAGGTCTTGCCATTTGTGACAACATGGATGGACCTAAAGAGTATTATGTTAAGTGAAATAAGTCAGACAGAGAAAGACAAATACCATATGATTTCACTTATATGTGGAATCTAAAAACCAAATGAACAAACAGAAACAGAATCATAAATACAGAGAAAAAACTGGTGGTTGCCAGAAGGGAAGGGGGTAGGTGAAATAGGTGACAAGGATTAAGAGGTGCAGACTTCCCTCCTGTGAGGGGTCCTAGCAAGAAGTTGCTGTAGCCGGTGTCAAAGAGGTTGCTGCCTGCGTTCTCCTCTAGGATTGTGATGGTTTCCTGTCTCACATTTAGCTCTTTCTTTCATTTTGAATTTATTTTTGTGTGTAGTGTAAGAAAATGGTCCAGATTCATTCTTCTGCATGTTGCTGTCCAGTTTTCCCAGCGTTTGTTGAAGAGGCTGTCTTTTTTCCATTGGATATTCTTTCCTGCTTTGAAGATTAGTTGACCATAAAGTTGTGGGTCCATTTCTGGGTTTTCTATTCTACACTTAAAATGGTGAGCCTAAACTTAATGTATACAAGTGTTGAATTACTAGGTTGTACACCTGAAACTATTATATATAACATTGTATGTCAACCATACTTTATTAAAAATAATAAATAATAAGTAGATAAATAAAAATAAAGGACCAGGGCTCTGAGAATGGCTGAAGTACCAATAGGCAGGGGTCCAAGCTACCCCGCCCCCCTGCTTCAGCCTCTTACTTCTCACGGTAGCCTTGATCTTGTGTAAGGACTGGAGAACTTTAAAAAGCTAAGATCTGTCTGAGGAGGACTTTCTTACTATCTGCTCCTTTCTTTAAATATGCCTTGGGAATACTATATTTTGCTCTCCTTCATGTTCATAGCAAATGTCTTCCATTGCAAAGTAAATGGTTTTACTATTTTTCCTGAACTCATCCTAAAAGATGACCGAGCACTTTCCAAAGACCAGCAGGCAATCAAGGAATGACTGAAGATGGGACTGTAGTTTGTCTAGCAGAGCTCTCTGCATGTACAGCTTGTATCTGTCTCACTCCCTCAGGGATTGGAGGAGATGAGAAACTGGTCCCAGAGTGCTGACTGTATCTTGAGTTTCTCAGGACAACTCACCAAGTAAATGAGTATTTCTGATGGTGTAAGAAGAAGATCAGAGGGCAAGGGAGAAAAGGAGAAGATATTTCTTCCTTTTTTTTTTTTTTTTTTTTACATGAGTGTTACTTTCTGTTAATGAGTTTGAATTCACAATAATTTATTACCCTGGAGTTTTCTTATAATAATAATAAGGGAGACTATCTCCCTTGCTCAAGGCAAAAATCTAAGGCTTGGTGTACAGTTTCAGAGCTTTATCTTCTGTCCAGCTTGGCTTCCTTTTTCCACACTCCCTGAGGGATAGATTTGAATGTGTATGTGGGGTGACAGGGTGAAATAAGGGTGGGGATACAGAGAAGAGGATGATTTAATGGTTAAGATGGTCAACCAATTTTTGGTTTGTCTGTACACATTCCTTCAGTAGTTTTCTTTTTCCTCATGTAATGTAGGAGTTTACTCAAAGAAGGAAGTTCCTAGAGTCTATCCATCATAAACTTAGCTGTGTTTTGTTTTTTCATAACTGTTTGTTTAGTTTTTTATTCACAAGTTTGTGCCTGCTGTGACTTTATTTTAGGGTTGTTTTGGTCTGAGTTTCAGATTTATCCAGTGTGCATCTATTTTGTGTGGGTCAAGCTGTGCCTTGAAAGAGTAGCAAATAAAGGTTTGAAATGGGAAGAATGTCTCAGGTGCCTTAATCTTATACTTGAAATGTAGGTGATTGGATAAGCTGAGATTTGCGATAAATAGTTTACATCTTCTAATTGAAAATTGGCTTAGTGTTTTGTCTCCATGGTTTTGAGTGTGGTCACTGAAATGCTCATAACTAGGAGAAGCCATTGGTGTGGATAAGACCTTGTGACCTCATGTGAGGAATAAAAGCTCAGGTCTGAGCAGCTTACTCTTTGATTGTGCTTCAAGTTGGCTCCACTTGGAGTGAAGTTCAGAAGCAGCCCCTGGAGGAACACATCTACCACATCTCCTGTAAGGAAATTATGCTTCTTTCTTTCTGCCTTTCATTTCAGAAAACCTGATGTCTTCTATACTTGTTTACTTGATCTACTTATAAAACAATTTTTAAAATTTTTTCTACAGTATTCACAGTTAATAAAATATTCTAAATAATGTTAAGTTAACATGGAGATGGGAAAGTGTAACACAGCTATGTCTTGGTGACATGAAGAGACACCTTTCTAGCACAAACAGTCCCAGATATGTATCAGTTTTCAACTTGCCAGGATGTTGAATAAGGTTCTGCTCTAAGTGTCTATTACCAAATGCAAGCAACATTCTGGCATCACCCATCATGTACTGAAGATACTAATTCCTCTTCATCTTTCTCACTTAGCTTATTGTAGCTTTTACAAGGAAGTAGACTTTCCAAGGCCTTAGAATTTGTTTTATCTGGGAATATAAAGGTCTAAACTCAGTCAGAACATTGATAAAGTGAAGGCTAGCCTTTGGCTTAATGTATTCCTTGAAAGGGACTAGATGTGTGCTGACTGTTACTTCTCTGTCACGTGTTATTTGCTACTCCTATCAATGACCATTGCATTGATTGTAAGTTTTGGTCATTTTATCTTCAACACTACGAAAAGAAAGATGCTACCCTGGCTGAATATTAGATTTAATTTGTAGGCATTTGAATAGTACATATGTAAGGTCATGATGGCTAGTTAAATTATTCCACAAATATTTATTGAGCATCTAGTATTAACAGTGCATACAGTACCTCATAATCTAGAGGAGGAGAAAGATAATGAATCATACAATTAAAATATAGTATAAGTGCTACAATATCTTGAAGTCATCTAACTCTATTCTTCCCAATGCTCACCAAATAATCTTTTGCTGTTCATTTGGTTTCTCAAGTAGATTTTGTTCTGAGGAAGTAAAGAGCACCAAATTTGCCATAAGACATTTGGTCTACTAGGCAAATGAATCTCCCAGGAGATTCATTAGTAGAAACTCATCTAAGAGGTTGATCACCCCTATGTGAACTGGTGAAATAAAATTTCTGGACCTAACAAACCACAGATGACAGTTTAGAATATGACATCTCTCAACTATGCATCCAACCTGGGGATCCCAGCCTGAATGGCCAGCTGATCTTACACAATAATTGAAGCTGTGTGTGTCCTAATGCAATGACATTTTCTGTAGTGAGCCCAGTGAAATGATGCCATGAAGCAAGCCATTCCCAGGTCCCTGGACAGTGCCACCAAGCCATAGGACAAGCAGATTCTGTCCATTGCCCCAGATTCCCACAGTTCTCAGCGCCTTCAGGAACACCTAAAAGGCATGGGTTGCACATGAGACCTGGAAAGTCTTGGGTAAATGGGTCCAGTTCAGGCTCTCTGACATGAGTAGGTGTCCTTGTCAGACCTTAGCCAATAATTCAAGTTTATGTGCATCACTAATTGGCTTGAGTTTCTTGAAGATAGCCTGCCCTTCAGGGCCATGTACTTATACTTTATGCCATCTTTAGTATTCTGTTGAATTTTGGTGACCTCATCAATACACAGTGAACTTGCAAATCTTATATCAATGGTGTATTTCCTCCTGCAGTCAGAAGACATTCACCCTGCATGTACGGGTGAATGAGAAATGGAAGGAAATGCCACCATATATTTGTAGATCTCTATCTGTAATGGCACATCACTTCCATCTTTAGCCAAAGTTAGGTTTTGGCCGGTCACAAGTTTTTCTTTAAGGGATTAGAGTCCATTTTAATCAGCATCTAACTATGTGGATTGTTACCTAAGTAGCATATTTAAAAAAAAAAAGTGGAAGGATAAAGTATAAGAATTTAAGTTACTACAACCTCAGAAGCATCTTCAGATAAAATACTTGGTAAAAAGCATAAAATCTTTCTTTATGATTAGTACACTCTCAGGCTGAGCATTACAAATATGACTTCTTTTTTTAGCTACATTATTAAATGAAACTAAAGCTTGAGAAAACAATGCTATTTATAGTGGTGACTCATATGTTCTTCGTGTCTTAAGAAGGACAACAAACTTTTACAGGACAGAGTCTGAAAGATTTTCTTCACAAAATTGTTTAACTATAATTATGGTAGTATATAGTATTATGTGTCAAGGCAACTTATAATGCAAGTTGTGATATAGCTTATACTCTGTACAATATTTAGTAGTAATTTATATATAGTAATGTATATAATGATATATATAGAATGCAAAAAAGTCAACATTTTAGATCAATTTAAGGCACACAGCGTGTTACTTGCTCTCCTAGTGTTGTTGGCAACTTGGTAGGATTCTTAGAAGGGAAACTGAGGATGAAGGGGAGAGAGGTTTTTGAGGGTGAAAGAATGTCACAAAAGCATAGGACTGAATAGAGCATAACTGAGGGACACTGCATATGACAGCCTGGCTGGTTTCCAGGCCTTCATGGGAAAATCATAGCCAGGCTAGTTGGAATCATCACTTTCAGCCAGCCATGGGAGGTTTTGGAGGCTCACATAAGAATTTTCAAATTTGGGCTGGAAGCAGTTCTATCCATTGAATATTTTTTGAACTGAGTTTTGATAAGATGAAAGTAATGTGTTCAAAATATTAATTTGAGTGTTGTGTAGATTGGGTTGTGTTTAAAGGTTGCAAGCAAGGTGATAAAATTTAGCTAAGACTGCATGCAGTAGTCTAAGTGTATCGGGATAAAAGCCTAAGTCACTGTCATAGCAATGAAAGTTTAAAAGGATAGGCAAATATGACAGATAGTGAAAAGATATGGAAAGAGCATCAAGAGGACTTGACAGTTTGACTTTCTATTCCAGGGGATTGGTTCAACAAGCATTAGTTGAGCATCTCCTGTATGAGAGAGTTTGGGAGATGAAAAGCCACCTTGGACTCAGTAGTGGGAAGGCTGCATATTTTAAAGCTACAGACCTTGGCTTTCAGTAAACCTCAGTCTTGCTGAGCAGGTTTTATGGAGGTTTTCCTGGGATGGGATAGAGAGACATTTTAGTTCCTGTCTGACTTGTGCATGAGGTGTTGTGGTCAAGTTGAAAAAGCATGAACTCTGTAACCTGATAGATTCACATTCAGATCTTAAGTCCCTCACTCATCAACTGTGTGAGATTGGGTTAATTATTTAACTTTCTGAACAATAGTTCTTAATTTGAAAAAGTGATAAAATACCACCTGTAGAAGACGATTCTCCATATATCTTGCATTTCTGCCTGTCTTGCAAGCAGAGATGCTGATGGCTTTTTTTTCTGGACAGTCTTTTCAAGGATATTTGTAGTGAACAGCCTTGGAAGATAGAGATAGTGTCTCTCTCTAGAGCAGAAGTCAGGTTTGCATACTGTCCAGCAGAAGAAAGATAATGTAGGGCCCCTCCAAGGCAAAGGTGAGGCAGGTTTGCTAACCGCCTATCATAAAAGATTTGGATTCCCTGAGAAATTCCCAAGGTTCTTTAGCTGTGATGCAAACCCACTGTGTGAGTATTTTCCATTCAGGCCCTTCCATGTCACCCCCCTTGGGACTTAGTGGCAAATGGCACAAACCTGGTCATGATGTTCGTGCTGCTTGTTGTGCTCTAAGCTTCTGATCGGGAGCCTTGGGTCTTCTGCCAGAATCTAGGAGACTAGCAGGCTAACTTGTTAGATTATGAGTTGGATAAAATCTGAGACCTTTTATCTCGATGCCACCTGCCTAGTATGTATCTACAGGATACGGTATGTAGCACACTTGCCACATACCAGGTGGTTAAAAAGAAAGCATTTATTCTACTTCTTCCCTTAAGAGAGTAATTGACCAAGCTGCTGAGAGAAGGTTCTTCAAGGTGACACATTTAGTCCCTTTCTTTTTTTTTTTTTTAAAGATTTTATTTATTTATTTGACAGAGAGAGACACAGCGAGAGAGGGAACATAAGCAGGGGGAGTGGGAGAGGGAGAAGCAGGCTTCCTGCGGAGCAGGGAGCCCGATGCGGGGCTCGATCCCAGGACCCTGGGATCATGACCTGAGCCGAAGGCAGACGCTTAACGACTGAGCCACCCAGGCGCCCCCATTTAGTCCCTTTCTAATACAGGTTCAGTGTCAGGGCATATCCTTTGTGTAGTCTCAGGCTATATTTTGACGTGATTCTGTGAGAGGGACCTCAAAAAAGTTTGAGAACAGAAGATGAGTATGCTGCCCTGTTGCAGCTGAGAGTCTGGTGTTCTTCACTAGCTTCTCTCAAGGCCAAGAGGTGTCAGAGCAGCAAGAACAGCTTGAGCAATTCTGTATATAGTTCGTTAGGATTGAGCTGGGACAAGGAGAGGTATGGTTCATCTAAGATGGTTATCTGTGAGGGAGGAAAAGGGGTTGGGGCATGGGGAAGAGGAGAGAAACTGCTCTCTCAGAGAATCCAAAGGAGAGATGGAAGAAATGGTCCCTGTAAGAATTGATGGTTCCCAAGAGGGATTGGCATTTGAGCTTCTGTAGTCACTTTTGCACACATGAGTGTGACATTCAGGTGATTGATCCTAAGTCGCTCTTTGGAGACATTCTCTCATCAGTGGCTCTAGGCATAGCTAGTACGCTTTGCTCTTAGCTGCGGCCCGCCCTAACATCATCATGCTAGGAATGCAGGGCTGGCCAGGTGAACGAGACTGGCTTTCTGTCGTTCACTAGCCTACATTCTGGTACGGGAGAGAAGACAGGGAGTGGAATGGACTCAACACAGCGGGACGGTAGCGAGTGCCGGAGAGTGGTGCAGCGTGATGACGAGATCAGTGCTGACAGTGTTGCCAAGGGGGAGAGTGGGGCCAGAGCCCTCGGGGTCTCCGGAGTCCACTCTGCCCCCGCACTCCGGGCCCTTCAGTCTGACCAAAGATGGCAGCATGCAGGGCCGAGAGCCTTTACGTGACGGGGAGGAGCAGGCAGGCCCCGGCTGCAGCCCAGAGCCAGGAGGAGCCTGCACGGAGCGGAGCCGCTGCGGGACACTGCTAGGAACTGCCTCCAGGCTCTCAGAATCTCCTCTCCACCCTGTGCCTTGGCTCCGACCCAGCTTTTCTTATTTCCCAGACACAACCTTGAACTTTGACACTGGGCATTACCTGGGTCAGACTTCTTGGAAAACGGCCCAACTTGTTTTAGATACTTTGCTTTCGGCTTCTCCTCCAGCAAGCCCACCGCCACCCATGGCCACAGAACAGCATGGAACCATGCTTCTGACTTGGCCAGTGCTGTCGGGAGGCATTAGCTGGGAAGAGCCAGGCACGGCGAGCCTGGCCCCAAACACTGGAGTAGAGAACACTCAGCTCTCATTTCTCAGGGCGGGTAAAGAGAACACACTCCTAAAGACAAGCCCGCAGTTGTGGGGTAGACTACTCAGGAAACTCTAGGAATCCAGTCTTGGGCCCTCAGCTCCAGGAAATTCCTGGTCGGCCTCTGCAGTATATTCACAACAGTCCCAGAAGTGTCTCCGACTCTTCTGGTTTAGCCCGGACCCCTGTGCTTTTCTCTGGGCATGTATGAGGATGTTTCCAGATAAACTAAGATGTGGAAAAGCCAAACTTTGTGGACCAGATCTGCCTTCAGAATCCAAACGGAGACCCTAGTCCAACAATTGCTAGTTACAGCTGCATCTGCCTCAGAGAATCCTAAGGCCTGGAACAGTGCTGCTGGGTCCCTAAGTGCTGGGTTGGGTGTGGCTCAGTGACTTCAGCCCCCCTCCCTTGCCTTCTGAGAGTGAAGGGGGCCGGGCTCTGGGTTAGCAGAGTTAGCCTCCTAGACCATTTATCTAGAAAAGATTTTAGAGACTGTACAAATGACAGAGTGACTTCAGGTTTAGAGGAAGTAGGGGGCAAAATGATTTACCAAACTTTAAATTTTTTTTGAGGTCATCGACCACTAATCATTGACATCACGGAGCTAAAACTTGGTAGAGTTCATAATGATCTCTTTTCCCTGAATTTGATAATATTATTGTCTCTGTTTAATTCAAGAGTTTATGTGTATGAAAAAGAGAAAGACATTCAGGCTAGCTCAAATGAAAATGAGGTTTCTTTTAATGGTGAGGAGGAAGCTCATGGAAATTCAGAAGTCAAACAGCCGGCCTCCAGACAAGCAGGTCTGTAAGTTCTGTGAAAGCAAAGACCTGCACAGCACTTGGTTAGGCGTTCAGTAAGTATTTGTTGAATGGATGACGAATAGAGAAACACAGGCAGCTGTGAGGAAGACTTAGGCCCACACTCTACAAATTCTGCTAGTACCTGCTTTAACCTTGTTGCACCAACCCATCCATTGTCTCATAGTTTAAAATCTTGAGAGAGAAATCCAGAGGCTGCCTCTGAGTCAGGTCTTCATCCTGCTCCGTGAGGCAATGGCCAGAAAGGGTAGTGCTGTGTGAACATAGGGCTCCTTCTAGGGAGCGGGCAGAAGGATAAGCAGAGCATGGCATGAGGGTTCAGGTTTCTCTAGAGCACTCCCTTTGCGTATAATTGTGTGCCAGCTCTATGGTGTTACTTAAGGTACATATGTGAGTGATTAGTCTCTGCAGTGAAATGTTTTTCACATCTTGAGGACAGAGTAGTAGCTTCTATTTTTTTTTTTTTCCCCTTTCTCAGAGCACTTGAATTTTCTAAATAATTCTGATCAAGGAAGAATTTACTCATGTGTGACCAGACTGGGTGCTAACCAGTGCTAACCGATTATTATTTACCAGGCACAGGGCTAGTATTTTGCAAAACTGTGACTCCTGACAACCTCCTTTTGTGGGTAGACATTATCACCAGTTTTACATATGAAAAGACCAAGTTTCAAACTATCGAAGTCACAGAGTTGAAAAGGGCGGAGCTGGGATTCTTCCTAAGATTAGTTTTCCCGAAAGGGGTCTCTTCCCAATAGACTATATTCTTGCAATCACCTGATGAAGCATTAATTGAGCTATTGGGATGAATTTGCCAAGACAAAGCCTGGGCTCTTCCACAAGCCATTAATTAGCTAGAGGAAAAGAGGCTTAAGGAGCATAACAAGCAGGTGAGTATGCAGCTGCGGATTAGATATGGGTTTGGGAAAAACAGCTCTGGATACATTATAGGATCAGTTGGGGACCTTTGATATGGTCTGGTTTCAGATGAGATTTAAAAAAGATGAGAAGAGAAAGTTGTCTGAAGCACCTGGCTGGCTCAGTGGGTGGACCATGCGACTCTTGATCCCGGGGTTATGGGTTTGAGCCCCCACACTGGTGCAGGGATTACTTAAAAATAAAATAAAAAAAAAAAAGTCTGAAAAAAAAATCAAGTTGCAAAATAGTGTGATTTCATTAAAAAAAAAAATTTAAGTAATCTCTACACCCAACATGGGGCTTAAACTCATGACCCCGAGACCAAGAGCTGCATGTTCTTCCAACTAAGCCAGCCAGGCGCCCCGATCTCATTTTTAATTATATGGATATATCTAAATATACATATATATAAAATATATTCAATTTTATACGTATATATCTATATATCAGATTCTTAAAATCTAAGATGTCAAAGATTTTAAGATACCCTATTGTTTTATATCACTACGGGAAAAAATGCTGCTAATTAATGGTAAGACGCCATTGATTGTAAGAGGTATCCCACTTTCAGAGATGTTAACATGTGGGGGAAAATGTGCTGCAGATATAGGAAGAGATCTGGAAAGATGTACATGAAGGTTTTATAGTGATGATCTCTGGGAGAAGAAAGTATTGTTTTTATCATTGCTTGTCTGTGTATGCAAATTTCCTACAGGCCACACCCTCCCTGCTCCATTCTTCACCCTGACTCAAGGGCTAGAGGAAGGTGATCTCACCCCTGGCAGAACCAATTATAAAATCTATTGGCATGTCATGCACTAGGGTTCAAGCCTTAGTTTTATGATGTGGGGGTGTAAGCTCCCATTATTCTTCTTCGCATTGGAGGCCACTGCCAAAACTGCAGGGCAACAGGAAAAAACACGTTTAAACGCTAGATATGAGATTCAGTAATAGGCTAGATACAAGTTGCTAGTAAATGAATGGAAAGCAGTTCAATGATGGAGGTGCATAAGAAATCATATTTAGGTTGTTTTTTTTTTTTTTAAGATTTTATTTTTATTTATTTGAGAGAGAGAGAATGAGAGACAGAGAGCATGAGAAGGAGGAAGGTCAGAGGGAGAAGCAGACTCCCTGCTGAGCAGGGAGCCTGATGCGGGACTCGATCCCGGGATTCCAGGATCATGACCTGAGCCGAAGGCAGTCGCTTAACCAACTGAGCCACCCAGGCGCCCCATATTTAGGTTTTGGTGGTAGGTTTAGTAAATGTGCAGAAAGGATTCTAATAAATAAACTTGTTTTATTTATATCTTTAATTTCCACCCACCTTGAACTAACATGTGTTAGTTTTTGTGCACTTTAAGATAACCATAAATCCAACAGTGAGAGTAGCTCAGTAGTTTTTCCCGGAGAGAATAAATGGAGATGGTTTGAAGTTTTATGTGAAAAGAATGCCTGAGTCATGATGAAAATGTAAGTAAGTAATAAACATTACAGTCTTAGATTTATTATTTAAACCAGGGTGAATTTTCATTTATTGCATTCTTTCTTTTTATTAAGTCCTGGAATAATTTTATATTCTTTTTGAAAATACACACTTTTCTTCCTTTGCTTGGTTCCACAGCTATATTTATTTGTTAATTCCTTAGTTTGGGTGTACACACACATCCATGCAAGATTATTTTGCCATTTAAAAGAAATCCTGCAACTTTTATATATTTGCCAACAATGCAGGATATGGTCATTCATCTGAAATCATGGTTTGTAATCATTTTAACTCCTAGCTGTCTGTACTGTTCTAATCATATGCATGAAGCCATGACCTCATCCACTGGAGAGCTCAACAAGATGCTTTGAAAATATATTGATACTGGGGCACCTGGGTGGCACAGTTGGTTAAGCGTCTGACTCTTGGTTTTGGCTCAGGTCATGATCTCAGACTCCTAATCTCAGGAATCTCAGGGTCGTGAGCTCGAACCCCGTGTTAGGCTCCATTCTCCTTGCGGAGTCTTCTTGGGACTGTCTCTCCTTCTCCCTCTGCCCCTCCCCCTGCACGCTCTCTCTCTCTTTTTATCTTCAAATGAATAAATAAATCTTAAAAAAAAAAAGTGTATTGATGCCAATGGGCAATTTCATTGCAAGGTTGAAAGGGGCATTTTAATCTCAAGCTCATTTCTTGATTTGTACTTGCCAATATTTGTCTACTTTTCTTCATAGGTTGTAGGACAGGAAGGGACATAGGCCCTGGAGTCAGACTAGCCTAACTTAGAAGCCATCAGTTTGCAAATGAGTCAAAACCCTGAACTCAGGTTCATAAGTGAGGATCCCCCTCACCAAGGCTGGGTCCACTTCTCTGCTGGATCTGCTTCGGTATGTTGTGTCATTCAGCCCTGAATGAGTCATCATGGCCAATTGTAGGCACATGGTAGCATTTGACAACTACCTTAGGACCTACCTGCTTCCCAAAGATGTGCCTGGCCAATAGAGAAGCACAATTCCTGCATTACAGTCAGACCTATGGATATTTGTTTACCCTTATTAAAATGTCTATATATTTTATTGCATATAAATGAAAGTAAAATCGCTGTATTTAGGTGCAAAATACTCCTATGGCAGGATCCCAAAATGTATTCACACTATGTCTTTTTTTTTTTTTTTTGAGCAGGTGTGAGGGAGGCGGGGCAGAGAGGGAGACAGAATCCCAAGCAGGCTCCATGCTCAGCATGGAGCCTGACGTGGGGCTCAATCTCACGACCCTGAGATCATGACCTGAGCCACAATCAAGAGTTGACGCTTAACTGACTGTGCCACCCACGGGCCCCAACACATTAATATTTTTTAAAACGATTACTCCTAATTTCAGCAATATGCTGCTGTGGTTTATATGGAAATTAAAAATTTTATAACATTTTTACATGTCTTATCTGATTTAACATAATTTAATTTTAACAACGATTTTATAAGGTAACAGTTTTACAGATGAGATCATTGCGATCGCGTGTACTCTGTCGTTAGCGGCAGACCCACAGATAGGGAGGGTCCAAGATCTTCTGGCTCCAAGACAAGGGGGGCATATGCTAGTCAGAGGGGGCATAGTTTGCACATCTGGAAAGAGAATCAAACTCATGAAGTTACATACATTCATAATGTACTGGTGTCTGCTAAAAACTATGTCTCTTGAGTGATTTGGCCCTCTAATAATTGCTTTTATTAAAACTATGTATTTAATCTCCTCTAATACCTGCTTCCATAGTAACTAAGTCATTTTATACTCACTGCGCTGTCCTCTCACATTTTCGTCTGTCCCTTGGCGTCTCTTACCTTTGCTTTTATTTTTCCTCCCCGTTCTGACTCACTTTCACTGTGAATCCCATCTTTATTTAACTCCTCTTTTCATCTATTCCTTGATTCTGGAATTTTCCTCTGACCTCATGATTTGATGACTGCTTCCCTAACCCAGTGAATTGAGCATATTATGCTGGGAAGAGCAGGCCTTGTTTTCATTTTGTCTGCGTCCACATGGCACCCTGTGCTGAACCGTGTGACTCCGAGAACACCCATTGGAGGAGGCTGCATCAGGGAAATAGAGGCATAAATAGGAAAAGAAGATGGGGAATGGGCATTTCATTTCAAAAATAAGAAGGAAGAAGGAAACTGGTCTAATTAGACCTGAACTAACTAGCAACCCAGCCTCCAGGCAGATTTCCTGAATGGCTGCTTTCTGGGAGTGAGGCTTTGGAAGATTGGGGGATGTGGCCTTGGAGGGGCACAGTGGCAGATGGGAGCCCAAGGTCAGCTGCATGTCTCACTTTATGAGGTCATTGTTCTTTCCCCTGAAAATAAGAAGTTAGCTCCTGGATACGGGGCTCTGCCTTTTCCTAAATTCAGTAGAAGTTTCCCAACTCAACCTATTATCAACTAAAATGGATTTCAAATTATTGTTTTCTCTTAGAATATAAGAAGATACTAAAGATGTCTGTTGTCTTGAAAAGTCTAAGTAGCCGGAACTACTGTCTGTTCCATGGTACATGTCCTCTCACACTGCCAAGAGAGGGGAAGATTGAGAATTTGCGTAGGAACTAAGTTTAAGCAGTACTTGTTCGATTCCTGGACCCAGCTGAGTTAGGGAGCCAGAGGACCTTAGACGTTCCTACCATGGCTCTTCTGGAATCCTAACCCCTAGGGCAGGGGGCGGCTTACCTTCTGCGTCCATCTTTTAAATCTGTGCTTGGAATTGAAGCTAGCTCTGCCCCCCCCCCTTAAGATTTATTTATTTATTTATTTGAGAGAGGGCGCGTGTGCATGCGAGTGGGGGAGGGGCAGAGGGGGAGACCCTCAGGCAGACTCTCCCGCTGATAGCGGAGCCCGGGGTAGGGCTCAACTCACCAGTTCAGGGCAGATCACAACCTGAACTGAAACCAAGAGTCCGTGGCTTAACCAAGGGCGCCACGGAGGCGCCCCCCTGCTGCTACTTCTTGATATAGACAGTTGTTTTAGGACTGACTGAAAGTACATGGGCCACGTGTAAGCATACATATCTATTAGCAGAAATAAATGACAGTGTTTACCCCCTTTCAATGACCTGCTTAACATTATTGTACTGAGTCTACAGATAGTCTCATAGGTTGCTGATGTCTGCGTAGAACTGACACAGCCTTTCTGAGGGATAATTAGTAGTTTTCAAAATGTTCATGCCCTTTGACTCTGGAATCCGGTGTATAGGAAATCATCAAGATTTTGCCTAATGATTTTACTAGGAGATGTTCACTGTAGCTTCTCAGTAAACAGGGTAAGTTATCAATCATACATGAGACAAAATACTGTATAACCATCAAAAATATGTAAATGTGGCTGGGTTTTTAGACATAAAGGATCTTCATGAATCCTGTTGAGTAAATCAAGTTTACAACAGTAAGTGCATAGAAATATATACAAGAAAATGTGTACATATGCATAGAAGAAATCATCAGAAAGGATGGACCAAAATGATAATTATTTCTGGGTAGTGTGATTAACAGTCATTTTAATTAATAAGGGATAATTTTATTTTTCTATCTTCTACAAAGAACAGGTATTACTCATGAAAAAGAAGATTATTTATTTATTTATTTAAGATTTTATTTATTTATTTGACACAGAGACAGCGAGAGCAGGAACGCAAGCGAGGGGAGTGAGAAAGGCAGAAGCAGGCTTCCTGCTGGAGCAGGGAGCCCAATGTGGGGCTCAATCCCAGGACCCTGGGATCATGACCTGAGCTTCATGAAGGCAGATGCTTAACAACTGAGCCACCCAGGCACCCCGAAAAAGAAAATTATTTAGCATTGAAACTGGCCTCTGGAGTAGATAGATGGGGCAAGAATCTGATGAACTTGGACCAGCAAGATGCTGCTTTCATTGGTGTATCAGCAGTGACACAAGGGGCTGATGGTACACTGTTAATTCAGACAAAAGGGTGTGGGTACAAGGGACTCAAGAGTGGGGCCAGCTTGAGAAGAACTTTGCAGATTGGTTCATATTTTTATTCTCTTTACCTAAAATGTCCTGATATTGTAGGATAATTATTTACCTTTCATTTTGACTTTAGATAAACTCTATTTTTGTTTTCTCAAATAATAATATATATACAAAAGAATATTTACAAAGTTTAAAGTGTAGAAAATACTCATACCCGAAAATCCAGTGTCCCAGAAATGGAGCATTACCATTAGCCCTATAGAGATCCTTTGTTAAGTTCCCTGTTCCCATCTACACCCACTCCACCTCAGAAAATACCCTGGTCCTGAATTATTTTTACTCTAGTCTTGCTTTTCTTTATAATTTTATTTCTAAACAACATTTTACTTAGTTTTGCATGTCTTTGGTCTTCATATGGTGAGATTATATATATATATATTTTTTAAGATTTTATTTATTTATTTGAGACAGAGAGCATGAGAGGGAGGCGGGTCAGAGGGAGAAGCAGACTCCCTGCCGAGCAGGGAGCCCGATGCGGGACTTGATCCCGGGACTCCAGGATCATGACCTGAGCCGAAGGCAGTCACTTAACCAACTGAGCCACCCAGGCGCCCGAGATTATATTTTATTATTCTTTTGCAACTTGTGTTTTTCACTTAGTGTCTTGTTTCTGAGTTTCATCCGTGTACGGTGTAGCTTACTCACATTACTGTTGTCAGTCGTGCTGGTGTAAATGCATCATGGTATACTTGTGCGTTCTCTGTTTATGGACTTTTGCATGATCCACAGTTTTTGCTACCATGAAAGTTCTTATTGGTAACCTCTGGTGCTCATATATGAGTGTCTCAGGTATATACATAGGTGTAGAATTGCTGGATGGTAGGGTGTGTGAACTTACTACATCATGTTAAGTTATTTTCCAAGTTATTTGTCTCTCTTTATATTCTCACCAGCAGAGTATGAGAGTTTCCGTCCTCCACGTAGTCGTCAACATTTGATAATGTCAGACTCTGAACTTTTTACTAATCCAGTGGATGTGAGATGATTTAATTTGTATTTCCCTAAACATCAGTGAGGTTGAGCATATTTTCTTGGGTAGCCCTTTGTGATTTCTTCCTATAGCAAATCTGTTTTGGGTCTTTGGGGCATGTTTCTGTTGGGTTATTTCCATTTTTTAGCCTGGTTTGTAAGAATTCTGTTTATGCTGGGAACTCATCTTTTGCTAGTTATACAGATGGGAAAGACCTTCTTCCAATTAGTGGCATGTCTTTTAATTTCCGTATTAAGAGACATTTGTCATTTTATTCACCCTTTCTTTCATGATTTGCCTTTTTTTGTGTCTTGTTTAAGAAGTCCCTTCCTACCTAGCGGTTCATAAACCCTATTGTCTTCTAAAGTGCTTATAATTTGATCTTTGTGAATCGTGTGAAGGTGTCCGATTTTATTTTTTCTACATGGATAACTATTTGTCCAGGGACAGCTTACTAAAAGATCCTCCTTTCCCCACAGATTTATAAATGCCAGCTCCGTCATAGCTCGTGTCCTAAGTGAAGCTTCCATATATGTGGGGGCCTGTTTTCTGGATCCTTCAGAGAACATACATGTTTGAGGTATCCAGATGCCAGGGGCTCTACTAGGGAACGTCAGTTTTTTCGACGACAGGCATTTTTCTCACAGACCAAGTCAGAAGTGGTGCTGTTCTGGGGTCATTGTGCGGCACAGTGATGTCCTCAAGGAGCCAAGCGCTTCCCTGTTTCCCTCCACCAGCATCAGTTCGTCTGTGATGTCTCCCCCCAGCCGCTGCTGCTCCAGGTTTCGAATCCACATGATTTCCACGTCCAAAGTGGACAAAAGTCACAGCGCTGTCTTATCTCCAGCTTCTTTGGGGCCACCCACGTAGTGTGCATTCAAGTTGCTGGTTCACACAGTCCCGCTCAGGGTGGGGAGTCTCAGCGGGCTCCTTTTGCCGTCCACCCAGTGCTGAGTGTCAAGGCTGCTTGCCTCGCAGAGGCCTGTGGGCAGCGATGGTACTGATTTCCAGGTCACCTTCCTCTCGGGGTGCAGCCCTGTGGGGATGCAGAGCCCCTCTCCTCCTTGGGTGGCCCTAGGCTTTGTCCTCTGCCCCCTGCCCCCCAGGGGACAGTGAACACCGAAGCTGGAATTCGTCTGGGTGGCAAATGTGCAACTAATGAAAACTTCTTTTGTTTACACTTCTGGCTTCCCACTTTGACGTAGTTCTTTGGCTTCTTAGTATTCTTTACTTTCTTGGCAGCTCATTACACATTTAGAAAGATTTTTTTTTTTCCTGGAATTTTTAGTTGTTTTTTATTTCATTTATTTAGTTTTTAAAGATCCCATTCATTTATTTGAGAGAGAGCACACACACGAGCCGGGTGTGGGGGGCAGAGGGAGAGGGAGAAGCAGGCTCCCCACTGAGCAGGGAGCCTGACATCGGGCTTGATCCCAGGGCCCCGAGATCATGACCCAAGCTGAAGGCAGGTGCCCAACCGACTGAGCCCCCAGGCGCCCCAGGAATTTTTTAATTGTTTTTTAGCAGGAGGGTCTGTCAGTGTATCTGGTTTATCTCCAGACTGTGGAGACACAAGTTGGCTAAATTCATTTTTTTTAAATTGCATTATGTTTTGTCACTCTTGCCTAAAGGTTTGTTGGAGACTGAACCATTGCAAGGACGAGATGAAGACACAGTAGCCAGTGCCGACTTCTCTAGCATGCTGTCTGAGGAGGAAAGAGAAGAGTTAAAAGCAGAATTAGTTCAGGTATGTTTAGTCATCTTACTATTGTTCTATCTCAGGATCTTAGGAGTTAGTGTTAGTTTTGTATAAGTCCCATGTTATAATTATGTTGTTTTTCATCTATCTATTTATTTATTGAGAGAGTGCCAACAGGGGTGGGGAGCGGGGCAGGGTTGGGGGGGAGAGAATCTTAAGCAGGCTCCACAACCCAGCATGGAGCTCCATGTGGGGCTCGATGTCATGACCCTGAGATCATGACCTGAGCTGAAATCAGGAGTCGGATGCTTAACTGACTGGGCCACCCAGGCGCCCCTGTTGTCTTTCATTTAATAAGATTTAATACATGATATATTGTAAGGTAATTCATTTTTTTCTAGGATGTTTTTGTAATTCTAGTTGTCTATTATCCACTGGTTGTAGTAGAAAAAGGAATAGCTATGTTGCTTAAGCAACAATGACAATTAGCTGTAAATATGCACCTCTTATTCTTTTTAATTTCACAATATTATGGGAATCGTAATCACTTACAGACCTGATGAATTCTTCCAAGACCTTGGTATAGGTACAGGGGCAAGCTCCTTTTTAAGAGCAGTTCTTGCTTTAGGTCAGAGGCTTAGCTCAACAAATACTTTGAAGTGATTTATTTTTGTAATTAAAAGTCAGTCATAGAAGCACCTAGACTTCTTAAGTTGTATACTCATTTGCTGAAGAATAAAGTTCTGGGGGCAGAAAGGAAAGCTATGGTGAATTCAGGTTTCCTTAATTCTTGTGTAGTTGCTGTGGGCCTCTGGACTTAGAGGCGGGGAGGATGCCTGGCTCATCAGGAATATAACTTTTGTTACAGCCAATTGCTTACAGCACCCACTAACCGTTAAACACTTTGCTAATGAGCGGTTATGTTGTGGGAGGAAAGCGCTGGAGAAAGGGAGCTTTTCAAGGAGAAGAGGCAGTAGGGCCAGAGGGATGAGGCCCATATTCCTCCCCATTCTGTGTCCCTGGATCCGAGGATAGGAAGCTCCTCCTGGTCCAGCCAGAAGCAGGGCTCTGGGCTCAGTTGCAGGCTGAGGACACAGCTTTGAGCTCCACCTCACCCTCACGTGCTTAGTCCACTCCAGGCTCTTCAAGCTCTAATCCTCTGGCCGTGTTTGTTTAAGACAGCTTATAATAATTTTAAAGACTTTTTAGGTGCTTTCAGAAAGCACACCCAAAAATAACTTCATTATAAAATGAAAGAGCCGCTTGTTCTTCTGATACAACAGAAATTATTTCAGTAAGCACGGTGCCTCCGATCAAATAGCCTGGTTCTTGAGCCGGGTCTGTCTGTGGCCACTGATCTAGAACCACCCAGTCGACTTCGGTTGGCTGCACATGCCAGCACGCACCGACCAAAGTCAGCTGTGGAGGAAAATGTCCTAGCTTCGTGTTTTCTTACGGCCCAGAATTCTGGTTCATGACCAAGCTTGTTCATGTCAGTTGTGGTGTCCAAAAGTTATATTCCACAGACTGGTATCAGCTAACTGATTCTAAGCTAAAACTTAATTCCTTCACTGTTATAGTCCAAGTTTAAGTTTAGACAAAACCTCCGTAGCCGACCAACCTTCAGAAAATGCCTTGAGTTTTCTGGGTTCTGGGACTGCTGGGGTATACACACACACATATCAGTGTGTTTTTTGTGTGCGTTCATTTTCTTTCTTTCTTTTTTTTTTTTTTTTTAAGATTTTATTTATTTGACAGAGAGAGAGAACGAGAGCAGGAACACAAGCAGGGGGAGTAGGAGAGGGAGAAGCAGGCCTCCCGCCGAGCAGGGAGCCTGATGTGGGGCTCGATCCCAGGACCCTGGGATCATGACCTGAGCCGAAGGCAGAAGCTTAACGACTGAGCCACCCAGGCGCCCCATGCGTTCATTTTCTAAACGTTCAACAGTGAGCGCGCATTACTTTTCTAATCAAGAAAAAGTGAGCCTTGGTTCTAAGTGGATGCCCCTGTAATACGAAAAACCAGTGGTGTTGCCAGAAATTCCTGTCTCACTTGGCCACATTACTAAGCTTCCAGCACATCTCATTACTAAGACTCTTGAGCCTGACTTCTGAAAGTAACACCAGACCCCGTTACTATGTTCAAGTTACCAGGATTCATGTTCTCATCCTTTAGAGTGCTTCCTCTCTCTTATTTCTGGATTCTTCAGAAATGAAGAAGTCCTGCACGTTGCCAGAGTGGCTTCATGACTCCCAGAGGCACATGGGCGCAGCTCTGTGCCCCAGGCCCAGTGAAAAGCAAAGGAAATGTATCTTTGCTGTTTTTTCTCTTCACATTTCCATTTCTTCTCCCTCCACCTCAGGCCACCTCTGCATAATGCTCATCCTTTTCTTAAATCTGCCTTCCCTGCCCTTCTGCAAATGCATGCTGCTGTGTGTGTGTGTGTGCGCGCACACATACAAACACTTGCTCACACACGTGCATGCACACTCACATACCCACCCCAAACCAGGTTCTTTCAGATCATATATGCATTCAGATTAGCTCAGATGCTAGTGTTTCATTACAGCAAGGACATACAGAGAGCAATCTCTTCAGTCCCACAAGTGGCCCTCCAAAGACCAGAGACAGCTTTTAGAAAGCCCAGCTTCCTCAGCTCTCCACAGACATTCTTCCTGGGCGCCTGGTCACAAGCAACCCCTCTCTGTGCCTGACGGAAGATCCAACTCGATCCATTTGCCACTTGGATAACAGGACACCTCACAGGCCAGCCTAGTAGATTGCCTTTGAGTCAGGCGATCATTGGTGGCCATGACCGAAAGCAAGAGCTTTGTGTACGAGGACTTCTTATCTCTGACTCCCTTGCTCACAAGGGTCTAGGAATGTGCCAGCGATCCAGTCTCCTCCTCAATGTGCTCCTCTCCTTCCTGTCCTCAGATTCTCCCACTGTCTCGTGACTATGTTGGATCCCTCCCTCCTGCTTTCTCCTGCACTATTTTGTTGCTTATATGCCCAAGAGGATGCCCTTATACTTCGGGCAAACTCATAACTGCACTCATCCACACAGCCAACATATTGTTGTGTGCTTCCGAGTGCTGGCAACAGAAGATCTGTCCCTGTGTCAGGAGACCTAAAATAAGCCAATATTGTCCAAAGGCTACATCTTAGATGAAGTTTACATTTTAAAAGAGGAATCTGTTATTAACACAATTTAGTCTTTATTATTGTGATCATGCAGTATGTGTATTTTTAAAAGTTTCTTCATTGTGAGGCCAGTATCACCTCTGATCTGCTGCAGTAGTCTATCTATAGAAGGTATACAATTAGATTTATAATGAACTTGAATTATTTTATAGCTTAAAGAAATATTTACTTTTTTTAAGTTTATTTTTTTTAGTAACCTCTACACCCAACATGGGGCTCGAACCCCATGACCCCAAGATCAAGAGACACATGTTCTACCATCTGAGCCAACCTCGTGCCCCAAAATATTTGCATTTTTAAATACCAGAAGTTGAATATGCTTTCTTACAAACCTTACCAATATATAAAGACATACCATTTTGTTTCAGCTATTTGTTCTCACTAGCTCCTGACATCTTTTTTGAGGTCTTTACACATCTATTCTTTGGGTTTTTTTTTTTCTCTCCCTTTTTATTTTAAGATTTTACTTATTTGAAAGAGAGAGAACACAAGCAGGAGGAGGGACAGAGGGAGAAGCAGACTCCCTGCCAAGCAGGGAGCCCAACTCAGGGCTCCATCCCAGGACCCTGAGATCATGATCCGAGCCAAAGGCAGACGCTTAACAGACTGAGCCACCCAGGTGCCCCTCTCTCTCTCTGTCTCTGAATAAACTTGCTCACTCTTTCTGTGCTGCTTCCATCCTATTCTACTTTTACTTCACAAAGCCGCATGTTACTCTTTGTATTCCATAACGTTCATGGGCTTTTGAAAAGGATGAAATGTTGGCATCAGTACTGTAAATTTATGATTGTATAGCCATCAAATACTGCCAGTGTCCTCTAGATAAAATGACTAAAGAAAAATAGGCATTAATAGGAGTGGGAAAAACACCAGGCAATATGATCAAGTAGGCAAAGCCAATTTTCAGGCTCCCTTCGTCTCCCTTTAGGCTCTTCTCTGTTCCTTTGGTGTGTGATTCCCCAGGAAGAACACAGTACCCTCAAGCCACCTGTGTCGTAGACTCACAAAGAAGTGCCTTAGGCTCTGGGCCCCTCCCTCTTAGTTGCCTCCTTCAAGGCCTTCTTCACTCTCTCTGGACTCAGTAGTGAGCAACTGAAGTGTTCATAATCAGCAATGTCTTATTGTAATACCCTTCTGTATTAGAGTCCTTCAGAGAAACAGAACCAATAGAGATTTTACAAGGAATTGGCTGATGTGATTATGGAGGCTGATAGTCACAGGATCTATAGTCAGCAAGCTGGAGACCCAGGGGAGCTGATGGTGTAGCTCCAGTCTGAAGGCCAGCAGGTGTGAGGCCTAAGAACAGCTGATATTACAGTTTAAATCTGAAGGAAGAAGAACAATGTCCCAACTCAAATGCAGCCAGGCAAGAAGAGTCCCTATTTCTTTTTTTTAAAAGATTTTATTTATTTATTTGACAGAGAGAGACACAGTGAGAGAAGGAACACAGGCAGGGGGAGTGGGAGAGGGAGAAAGCAGGCTTCCCGCGGAGCAGGGAACCCAATGCGGGGCTCGATCCCAGGACCCTGGAATCATGACCTGAGCCGAAGGCAGACACTTAATGACTGAGCCACCCAGGTGCCCCTAGAAGAGTCCCTATTAACTGAAGGAAAGTCAGCCTTTTTGTTCTATTTAGACCTTCAGCTGATTTGACGAGGCCCACCCACTTTGGGAAGGCAATCTGCTCTACTCAGTCTCCCAATTCAATTGTTAATCTTATGCAGAAACACCCTCCTGGGCACATGCAACACAATGTTTGACCAAATGGCTGGGTATCCTATGGCCCAGTCAAATTGACACATAAAAATAACCATTGCACTCTCTCAAGTTGTATCTGGAATTTTTTTTTTTTTTAAAGATTTTATTTATTTATTTGAGACAGAGAGAATGAGAGAGACAGAGAGCACATGAGAGGGGGAAGGGTCAGAGGGAGAAGCAGACTCCCCGCCAAGCAGGGAGCCCAATGCGGGACTCGATCCCAGGACTCCAGGATCATGACCTGAGCCGAAGGCAGTCGCTTAACCAACTGAGCCACCCAGGCGCCCCAAGTTGTATCTGGATTTTAATCTTAGTTCTTAGGAGTCTTAGCCAAAGGCATGATTAACCAGGAGAGGAGGCTGGCCTTGAAGCAGTGGATGCAAGAGACCAAATACTCTTACGCCTAAGCATCACACTGATGATTTAATAGTTTATGAAAGTATTTCTTTGTCCAGATATAAGTTAGATATTTTATGTCATCTAGCAGATAAAATCGGAAAGTAAATTTTCAATCTTCTAATATAAATTTCATTTTGAAGGTAATTCATTAGCTAGTTCAGATTAATTTATACTTTTTTGCATTTTTTTATTGAGGTATAAAATTAACTATTTTAATATGAAATTAACTGTTTTAAAGTGAACAGTTCAACAGCATTTAGTATACTTACAATGTTGTGTAACTACCACCTCTAGTTCCAAACTATTTTTAGCACCCCAAGAAGAAACCCCATATTCGTTACGCAGTTGCTTCCCATTTCCCCTTCTGCGTTCTGTATCTTTGGATTTACTATTCTGTATATTTCATATAATAGATGACCTTTCGTGTCTGGCTTCTTTCACTTAGCCTAATGTTTTTGAGGTTCATCCACTTTGTAACATGTCTCAATACTCCATTCCTTTTTATGGCTGAAAAATACTCCATTTTTGTGTATACTGCAACTGTTTATCTGTTCATTCTTTGATGGGTATTTTGGCTGTTTTCACATCTGGCTATTGTGAATGGTGCTATTATGAACATCTGTATACATGTATTTGTTTATATTCTTTGGGGAATATACCTGGGAGTGGAATTGTTGGGTCATATGGTAATTCTGCGTTTAACTTTTTAAGACACTACCAGACTCTTTTCCAAAGAGGCTGAACCATTTTCCATTCCTACCCAGCCATGTACATGGGTTCCAATTTTGCTACATCCTCCGACACTTGCTATGTGCATGTTAATTCATATTTAAATAATCAAGTTTAAATATCTAATCTTAGGCATAAATATTGGTCATACAAGGAGATCTTCTAGGGAGTCAAGAAACCAAAGAACCAGACTATTAGTTTATAATAAAGAAATGATTAATTTAAAATTAAAGGGGAAAGAGTATATTAAATATTTCAATTAAAGACTTACCTGCACTCTACCTCATCCCAAAAAGAATTTGATGTGGCTTACAGAGGTACTTATGATATCAGGTTTCCATACCACCTGCATCAGAGTATCTGGGTGCACTTGTTAAATAATGTATGTAGCCTGGCCCTACCAAATTGAAGATATCAGAATCTCAGGGCATTAAAAGGTGCATACACCTGGAATCTGCATTTTAAATATGCCCAGTGAGTGACTTTTATGTAAACTGAAATTGAAAACCACTGGTGTAACTAGACCAAAAAATCTCTTTAGTCAAATGAGGGGTAGACTCTCACCATGAGCATCATTTAAAATATTTGTGCTTTGCTGTGGGGCAGAACTCTGTTCTGTGTAAAGAGATGTGGTTCTCATTTTCATTCTTGCAAGCTAATATAATTTAATATTACGTGTTTTTTCAATTTCTGGATTTGCTTGTAGATTTTTTGGCATATATTTAGATCACTGATAAATATACTGAAAGCTTCAAGAAATGTGTCTCAGCATTTCATTGAAATGATGAGAATTTCATTAAAAAACCTGAGAATAGAGCCAACTGAGTAACCAAGTTCACGTCTCCATCCTTAAAAGTCTGTTCCTTACAAATGCTTTTTAATGTGTGCTTCCATGTTTAAAATGTAAGGCGTGGGACCTCATTGTTCTTTCTTTAGGTTCGTGTTTGGTAAATTGGTCACTTCAGTGTTTCTCTTCACTTTTGGGGGATCAAGGATTTCATTAGAAAACTATGAATCCCTTACCTCCCTCAAATAACTAATGAATCTCCTACTGCCCCCCCATTTTGAGTAAATTTCTAGGGTCCCACAGATATGAGATTGAGAATATCAAGATGTTTAAACCTCTTTCCTCTTCTCTACATCTGTAAGTTCTTTGTGCCAGGTAAAAATTGTCCCATTATTTTTATTACACAGTGAAAACCACAGTCATACCCAATGCATAAAAAAAAAAAACCCAAGACTCCCAATAATTTCAGTCACTCAAAACATATTATTTATGCAAAAGAATGCAGAAAAGTTCTTTTTACAGAATAAAGGGCTGCTACAGAAAGAGAGCTAGAGATACAACCTTGAGAATTAGTAGGCCACAGATTACACACAGGAAGACACACTGACAAAGATGAAAGAGTGGAATGTGACATGATAGCAAAAGAATAGAGGGTTTAATTTTACAGTAACCGTGTGTTCTCATTTAATGAGGAGACTAAAAACATGACCGCCTTTGGTGGTCCCCAGGTAGACTCCTTTTGGAGCAATGAGTGTATGTTTGCATACTGAAGACCTGCTCATCAAGAAAAAACAGCGCTGGGGGCGCCTGGGTGGCTCAGTCGTTAAGCGTCTGCCTTCGGCTTAGGTCATGATCCCAGGGTCCTGGGATTGAGCCCCGCATCGGGCTCCCTGCTCGGCGGGAAGCCTGCTTCTCCCTCTCCCACTCCCTCTGCTTGTGTTCCCCCTCTCGCTGTGTCTCTCTGTCAAATAAATAAAATCTTTAAAAAAAAAAAAAAGAAAAAACAGCGCTGGGTGCCTGGGTGGCTCAGTTGGTTAAGCGACTGCCTTCGGCTCAGGTCATGATCCTGGAGTCCCAGGATCGAGTCCCGCATCGGGCTCCCTACTCGGCAGGGAGTCTGCTTCTCCCTCTGACCTTCCTCCCTCTCATGCTCTCTGTCTCTCATTCTCTCTCTCTCAAATAAATAAATAAAATCTTTAAAAAAAAAAAAAAAAGAAAAGACAGTGCTGACTATAACATGTTTATGGAATGTGTAATTCATTTTAGAAAGATTTCTGTGAGTATTAGAAAACTGTCCCATAAACATAAGAAATGAATAATGCTAGATTACTAGGACATTTGCTGATATTAAAAACTCCAAGAGATTGTTCTTTTCTACCGTGGTTTTTAAGATGCTTCCGACTTAGAATTATGCCTGTTTTGCTTACGTGATTATTTATGTCCGTGAAGCTTCACAACAGTATTCTGATCTGTCCACCATTGGGGTAAAATCTTCCTTGCAGTAGTAAAAAGGCAAAGGTACTTGTGTTTCTTGAGAGGCTTTTCTTGCAGCTATATCCCTGGTAACCCAAGGAACATATTTGCATGATGACTGATAGTGTTAGTGTAAATGTGGTTTGTGGTCAGAAGTAGAGCGATACTCTGAATGTAAATGAGACACAGCTGCCACATTTGTAAAAATAAGAAATCTAGTAAAAATGTCAGGCTTTTTATGACCCTATGCATGTGGGATGCTAAGGGAGTACTAATAGTTCTCTTCTGGCTTCACAAAGAAAGTCAGTCATTCGTACTGTTCAGAAAATAACGATGTAAATTTAAGCAGTCTTACCAGGGCAATACATTATAAGGTATGACAACAGAATAAAATACAGTAATTGGAATCAAAGACTTTATGGAGTTTCAAATTGATTTTCATAGGTTATAGCAACATTCTCTAAAATCTGGGCTTTTTACAGAACTGCTTTGTTAGAAATTACATTTGCAAGAGCAATTTTTGGCATGTGACTTATTTTATAACTAAGTTTGTACCTTTTGACCTTCTTCACCCATTTCATCCACCCCTCCCCGCCCACTGCCCCCACCCCCCGCATCCCTCCCCTCTGGCAATCACCAGTCTCTTCTCTGTATCTGTGAGCTTGTTTTCATTTGCTTTGGTTTTTCTAGATTCCACATATAAATGAGATCATATGGTATTTGTCTTTTTGTGTCTGATAACATTTCACTTAGCATAATACCCTCAAGTTCCATCCATGTCATAAATGGCAACATTTCCTTCTTTTTTATGGCTGAATAATATTCCTCTGTGTGTGTGTGTGTGTGTGTGTTTGACATTTTCTTTCTCCATTCATCCATCAGTGGACACTTAGCCAGTTTCCATATCTTGGCTATTGTAAATAATGCTGCAATGAACATGGGGGTGTATGTATCTTTTTTTTTTTTTTAAAGATTTTATTTATTTATTTGAGAGAGAGAGAATGAGAGACAGAGAGCATGAGAGGGAGGAGCGTCAGAGGGAGAAGCAGACTCCCTGCCGAGCAGGGAGCCCGATGCGGGACTCGATCCAGGGACTCCAGGATCATGGCCTGAGCCGAAGGCAGTCGCTTAACCAACTGAGCCACCCAGGCGCCCCTGTATGTATCTTTTTGAGTTAATGTTTTCATTTTCTTTGAATGAATACTCAGAAGGAAAATTACTGGGTGGTATGGTAGTTCTATTTTTTGAGGGATCTCCATACTGTTTTACATAGTGAGCAAGAGCAATTTTATGAGATTTGCTTTTCTGCTAACACAGGGGAAAGAGGAAATATGTCCATACATAACCTTGTACATGAGTGTTCATAGCAGCTTTATTTGCATTGGCCGAACCCAAATGTCCTTCACCAGGTGAATAGGTAACACACTGTCCATACAATGAAATACTAGTCTTCAATAAAACGGGAAGAACCCCTGATAATGCAGCAACATGGATAAATCTTAAAGATCTCAAATAATTAGACTGAGTGAACAAAGCCACACAAAAATGAGCTGTGGAGTGAAAGAAAGATCAGCGGCTACCCGGAGGAGGGGAGAGAAGAAAGAGGGAGGACTTACAAAGAGGACCTAGAAAACTTTTGGAGGTGATGGATGTGTTCACTGATTTGATTGCAGTGATGACTTCCCAAGAGTAACACACGTGTCAAAACTTACAGACTATACACTATAAATGTGGGCGGTTTATTGTACATCAGTTACTTGTCAATACACTGTTAAAAAGAAAAAGCAACACAAATCACGTCCTTGTATACATGCTCTCCTCCCTTGTTCCTCCCTTCCTGATGCATTAGCTTGGCAAGAACCACAGTGTCTGCTCAGTCTGTGCCTTCAGCAATGCAGTGATGTGTGATGGGCAAAAGATAAACACACGGTACTGACCAGTGACACTTGAAGCTGCTTATAGGAGAAAGGCATACAGTACAAAGCCAACTTTTTGTTCAAAAATTATATCTATGTACAGTATTAAAAAAAACATTTGGGGGGAGCACCTGGGTGGCTCAGTCAGTTAAGCATCCAACTCTTGATCTCGGCTCAGGTCTCGATCTCAGGGTTGTGAGTTCAAGCCCTGAGTTTTTGTTTTTTAAAACATTTGGAAGATTAGAAGCCAAAAAATCAAGTGGCAGCTATTTCCTAGTGGGTTATAGGTTTATCATTCTTGTTTATATTTTGCTGTTTGAGTGAATTTTTTATAAGGAGCAGTGATTACTTTTGTAATCATTAGAACTAAAATAATCTGTTTCTATTTTAAAATACCAGACCGTCATGCCCGTGGGCTGCGTTTGCTATAGGTAAGCGAGGGCCTGGTAATAGGACAGTGTGCAGAGGGTTGCTCTGGAGCACCAAGCGCTTTGCAGGTATGTGTTTCAGCTGCCCTCACATCTTTCCACACCGCTTTCCCTCCCATCTGTAGCTAGAAGACGAAATCACAACATTACGGCAAGTTTTATCCGCGAAAGAAAGGCATCTGGTTGAGATAAAACAGAAACTCGGCATGAACCTGATGAATGAATTAAAACAGAATTTCAGCAGAAGCTGGTACGACGTGCAGACCACAACTGCGTAAGTATCCCAATGGAATGTTTAAAAAATCACTTACCGCTGTCTCTCACCTCTTCTGGGTTTTTATTTATTTATTTTATTTTTTTTCCTATGAGGCTGATTTGGTACTTGTGGCTAGGAAAAATATTTTCTCTAGAAATAAAATAAATATGAATAATCATTAAATACATTGCATGATGCAGACTCTAAAAAGTAGCTTCATGAAATTAAACTGTTCACCAGATGACTTTTATGGGTTTGTATTTTTTCTCTGTATTCTATATTTTTAAGCATTTGTTAAATAGATTTTTTTTTTCTTTATGTTTTCTCATACAATTCTAAACGGACAGGTGCTTTTTCCTCAGAATACTTGGGATTCACTACGGATTTTCAGTTTCTATACCAAGTGGTTGGCAGGTTTAGTACAGACTTGTTGCCCATTAATTTAAAAAGAAGTGCTTGTACTTTGGGGATGTGCTTTTCATCCCTTCTACTCTAGGGAATATTTAGAGCTGGGATAAGGCCATATGAGATAATAGAAAAAAATATATGTGTGTGTGTGTGTGTGTGTGTGTGTGTGTGTATGTATTGCTCTCTATCCCTGGTTCCTGACACAGAGTCCCTAAATCTCTTGGAATTTCCAGAATAGCAGCAGTATCCTTTGTTCTAATGAGGTGACTCTCAGTGGCTCCGGGATGGGGGGGCTGGTCACCAGAAAGACCAAGCCATGATTAGAAACTTGGACTTGCAGCGCTGGGCCTTATCCTCCAGAGAGGGGAGAGGGGGCTGGAAATGGAGTTAATGACTGGTCATACCTATATGATGATACCTCCATAAAAATCCCCAAAACATGGCATCCACAGAGCTTCTGAGTTGATGAACACAGAGAGGTGCTGGGAGAGGGGTGCACCAGAAGAGAGCATGGAAGCCCCACATGCCTCCCCACATACCTCGCCCTGTCTGTATCCTTTGTCATATCCTTTTATAATAAGCCAGTCATCTAGTAAGGAAACATTTTCCTGAGTTCTGTGAGCCACTCTAGCAAATTAATCAAACTCGAGAAGGAGGTCATAGAAACCTCCGATTTATTGCCCATTGGTCAGAAGCACACAGGTGATAACCTGAACTTGCCATTGGCATCTGAAGTGAGATGAGGGTGGTGCTCTTGTAGGATTGAGCCCTTCACCTGTGGGAGCTGACACTCTCTCCGGGTATGCGGTGCCTTAAAATTTAGGATACCCAGCTGGTGTCACAGAATTGCTTGGTGAGGGAAAAAGCATGCTTCTGGTGTCGGATGTGTTGTGAGTGTGGTAGTCGGCCCAAGAGCAAAGGAGACACACAGGAAGAGTGAGTTTTTCCTGCTCACATCACCAGAAATGGTTTTGGCTTCCCCATTATCTTTTTGTCTAATATTAGGCAAGATACAGAATACTTTGGGTATTCTGCAATCATACTTTTATTGGATTACTTTTTAAATACATGAAATATTCAACTATTGTGGTGCTTCCTAATGATTTAAAATATTTTGCTTGCGAGGTGTTCTCGTATCAAAGGGAAGAAGGAACCCACATCATGATGTAATTTTTCTTTTTTTGTGAGTTGGGGGCTAGAGGCTGATGGAGAAAGTTCCTATCCCTAGCCCTAACATTAGCCCCTAGTTTTTGTCTTCATGTTATGCATTTTATTCCGTGGCATTATCCATTGGATGGTAAAGTTATTACATTCCTAATATTTTAGTGGAAATCAGTTTTTCTCCCAGACATAGATAGGCCTGGCAAGAGGAGTAAGTACCATTGATGAGCAGCAGTTGCTTCTGTTTTGCTGGTGGTCAGCTTTGCATGCTGGTCACTGAGAACTAAGCCCTCAGACCTCAGCGAAGGTGCCCTTCGTATGAAGAGTTCCATCTACAAGGAACTTGATGTCTCCCCACTCTGCTTCCCCTGGGCTCCATGTAAAGGAGAATGTTCTTTTCCCCTATCACAGCCTTGTAGTCCTATCTGCTCCTATGCTTGCGTCCCCCAAGAGTTCATCCAGACTGTGTCAGGGCACAGCCCAGAGTAGGGCAGGATGGAGCCAGGGAGCCCATCGAGTTATCTCCAGAGGCAGATTAACCTTCCCCAGCCCGATGGTGACAATTATGGAAGACGATAAGAGACTGCTGGGGGTGTTTATCAATTTAAAATAGATATTGCCACACTATAGGAACAATCTCCTATAAAGGAGAGTTGGATTTTAGGTGCTTAATTAAATGAGCTTCTCCGTCAGTAGTTTTGGCTTCTGTCTTTGCACTTTGGTGGCTTAGACCACTTAGTGGCCCTGACAGAGGGAGGCAGAGCGAGCTCCAGTGTCCTGGTCCTGGGCACCTCCTGCCACACTGATCTGCACTGCCTTCTGGGGTGTAAGACCCAGGCAGGATCTTTCTGCTTGGCCTCCCTAACCACACTGCAGGAGTGGGCTAAGCAAACAGAGGGCAGGATGACTCTGGCTCTCCCGTTGCTGACGGGAGGGACGGAGCAGCCCGTATCTGGGCAGAGGGTACATTAAGTTTGCCCTAGGTCTGAGGGGGCAGGGTGGGGAGAGATTCACAGTCGTCGGAGATGTGGAATTAGAGTGAGCAAGTTCAAGGAGGGTGGGTAGCCTCCTCCCACACGGGAGAATATATAGTCTCTGGTTTTCTCATGTTTGAAAAACAAGTTGGTTTTATAGTCAGGCAGTCTAGTTAGTATCAAGCTTTTTGTCGAATGAATAGATTTATTCCCTAGGGTTATGGAGTTGAAAGACTAGTCAGGAAAACAGAGTTTGGTTTTTGTTTGTGTGTATTTTACAAGTTATTCCGAATACCCAGTTAAACGGTAAGTATGAGGAGTGATGTGAAGGAAAATAGAGTGTTATGTATGAAGCAGGAGATTGAACCCTGCCTGGGGTCTCAGGGAAGGTCTTTCAAGGCAAGAGACAGATGCTTCAGCAGGCCAGGAGGGGCAGGGGGAGCCTCCTGGAGGAGGCCCAGCCTGGTGACGGCCAGAAGGAGAGAAGCCTCCCTGTCCCCCGGGAAAGCAGTCCAGTTCATTAGCGTTGTGGAGACAGCAGGCAGAAGTGGCCGGGGCTTGCACAGGGCCTCGTGGTATCTGTTAATAGAGTTACTCTTACTTCAGAGGCACTAGAAAGCCGTTCAAAGGATCATGACAGTTCATTTACCCAACAAGTCTTTACGTGTGTCTACTATTAGTCGTTATTACCCAGGAGCTAATCTTAGCCCTCGGGATGTGGGACTCAACAAGGTGGACTAAGTCCCTAGAGTGGGGACTTAGAGTGTTGAGGGAGAAAGGAGCATCAAACCTGTGACAAAGCCACCGTAGGAAGAGCTGTCAGGAGTACGGTGATGAGAACAGCACAGGGTGACAGGCTAGAGGAGAGGGCAGGGGCGACTGTGACAGAGTCCCAGTGAGGGAAGTCCTGTCCTAGTGCTGTCCTGGGAGGTCACTCTGAGCTGACACCCGCGTGTCAGAAGGATCCTGTCTTGTGATGATGTAGGGGAGAGCTTTGGGGCTGAGGCAAAAGTTGCTGCAAAGACCCCGAGGCCAGAAGTGGTTTTGCAGGGTAGTGAGAGGGGTGGAGGTCTGGGCCTGGGGGGCCTCCCAGACTGTGGGGAGGACTGGGGGTCTTATTCCAAGGGCTCTGGGTGCCACTAGAGGATTTGAAGCAGGAAGTGATCTGTTCCGATTCACCTTTTTAAAAAAAATCACTCTGGTTTCTTTGTGTTATACAGAATGGGGAGAGGCAGGAGCGGAGACTGGAAGATCCTTTCTGAGACTGTTGTAGTAGTCCACGTTGGTGCTGATAGTGAGGGACAGAGAGGGGACAGGATGTGGAGGCCAGGCGGGGGGGATTTCCCAAAGGTTTGGGGGTGGGAGAGGAGGCAAATAGAGGGATCAAACGTGACTGTCGGATCTTTGACGGGGCAGCCAGTTGAGCATTGGGACTGTGTACGGCAGTGGGCATTACATGCATCACAGCTAAGCCCGTGGGCTCTGGACTCCAGTTGCTTGGATTGAAATCTAGGTCCCCAGCATCGGTGAGATGAGATCCTATTGGTACCTATCTCACAGGTAGTGAGGATTCAATGAGTTCATATTTGTAAAGCAGGCAGAATGGTATCTGATACGTTGTAGGCCTGTTTGCTGTTCTAGAAAACAAGTCTGGTGGGGAGACCCAAGAATTCTGTTTTGGTGACAAACAGGTTTCTATGTCGAGAGGGCCACTCGGAGGAAGAGTTAGGGATGGAAATAAACATGGGGAGTCATCTGCGTATTGATGTCATTGAAAGCTACAGGACTACACGAGAGTTTTTCAGACACTGTTTAATAAATGTGGATGATCATGGACTCCTCGCTCTTTTAGGAATGATGTGAGCCTGCCTTTGTAAGGAAGAATCAATCCTTTCTTAAGAGGGAGGCCTAAATATATCAGTAACATAATCTCAGGAGCTCACCTTTCTCCCACCCTCTTTTCTTGGCTGCCCAGGTGTGGGGGTGGGGAAAGGTCTTAATCATATGGTGGTGGTGGTGGGGCTTGGTTACAGAATCTGTGTTCCCCTTGAATTAATTAAATCCCTGCTGTTAGTGCCATGGTACCCATTCTAGGACAAGATCTGTGCCTCATAGGATGAAAATTTTGATGTGAGGGAATGAGGAGCTGGGTAGGGTTAGGTTGGGTAGAATTAAATTTCAAAGCACTAAAAAGAATTTTAGCTGTCAGAGGATTGAAGGTAATTCCCAGAGGCAATACTTTGCATACTGATTAAGCAATCATGACCTATTTAGTTTGACTTATACTGAAAAGAAAATCTATGATATGTTAATGAAGGATCTTGGCATATTTTAGCCTGCGGTAGGATTCAAGTAGGAATAGGACTGAATGAGTAGAAATAATTGCACAGCATACTGAAATTATCCCCTTTATGGAAAGATAACTATACAGTAGCAGGTCAAAAGATCATCTGTATTTGGGGTTTGTTGTTGCTGTTGTTTTTGTCATAGTTTTGTCTTGCTTTGATTTGAGAGACTTTAAGAACACACACCAAAAATTCCCACCACCTCCTTTTTTTGTTGTTGTCTTAAGGGGTTTTGTTGTTGTTTGTTCTCTGCTGCTTTTTTGTGTTGTCTTTGGGCTTTAAAGAGGCACGGGGGAGGTGGGAGGCTTTGGTGTGTTAGAGGTAGAGAGGCCACAGGAGGAGAAATTGAATCTCTTCTGTAGGTAGAAGAAGTAGGAATTCAGAAATGCAGCGTTCTCGTGGGCTATTCAAACTGATAGGCTTCATTTTAATAAGTGTTGAGCCTTCGGTAACCCATGACATTTCTCCACTAATAAACCCCTCTAAGCCGTACTACAGACCAAATGGTAGGTCTGCCAAGGGGAGAAGGTTTTGGGAAGGAATTTAAACCATTCCATCCCTTTGCAACAATTAATAACTTCATCCTTATAAAGAGTAAAATGCAGCATTAAAAAATGCGTGGTGGTTGAAAATTGAAGTTTCGTTTGTGATTTATTTACTCTTTGATTTTGTGCTTCTAAGACTTCCAAAGCATTATAGTCAGTAATGACAGTTACCTCTTCTTTTATGAAGCCCACTGTCGCACTGGTGGAGTTGGGAAGTGCCAGTGAAGATTAAAGACCTAATTTCAAAAGACACACACAGTCGATCTCTCAGACAGCTGTTTATTTTGCTTACCTTTTGCCTTTCATCTTATCACACAAAGCAGGAAGTAGGCTCTTCTTTTCCAGGTTCAAGTGATAAATCTCTTTTGGTAACATGTTTAAGGAACCTCCGGAAGAAAATAAGCCTAAATACTTCTGTGTCTTTGGTGAAATGCTGCATGGGCAACTGTTAAAATAATAAGCTTCTTGAAATCCCGTAACAGAAAATGTATTTGTGCTATACAATATCTTCTTGTCAAAAGACTTAGAATTTTAAATTCTTTCATTTGTGTGTAAAAAAAATGCTTTAAGTCAAAACGTTTTAGAAGATATACTTTCTCCTTTTGATTACTGACACTACTTTCAAATCAGTAAGACATGACAAGGTGAATTGCATGAAAAGTCAATAGAATGCCTTTTATTCGGTTTGCAGAGAACCTTACTTCTCCCTACTGAAGATCCCCTTGTCAGTGTGCTGGCCAAACAGTTCAACTGTTCTGGCCAGTAAATGTTATCCATTCCTTAAAAAAGATGTAGCTTAGGGGCTCCTGGTGGCTCAATTGGTTAAGCGTCCAACTCTTGGTCTTGGCTCAGGCCCTGATCTCAGGGTCATGAGATCAAGCCCCACATTGGGCTCCCTGCTCAGCAGGGAGTCTGCTTGAGATTCTCTCTCCTTTTCCCTCTGCCCCCCTGCTCGTGCTCTCTCTCAAAATAAATAAATAAATCTTAAAAAAAAAAAAAAGAAAAGAAAAAGATGTTGCATATATATATGTATACCCAATGGAATAACATTCAGCCATGACAAAGAAGGAAATCTTGCCTTTGGACAACATGGACAAATCTCAAGGGCATTATACTAAGTGAAATAAGTCAGAGAAGGACAGATACTGCATGGTATCACTCATATATGGAATCTAAAAAAATTTTTTTTAGAAAGAAGTCAAATTCTTAGAAGCAGAGAGTAGAAGGGTAGTTGCTAGGGGCAGTAGAGTAGCGGAAAAAGGGGACGGTTGGTAAATGCAAACTTCCAGTTATAAGATGAATAAAAGTCTGAGGATCAAATATATAACAGTGACTCTAGTTGATACCGGTCCTGTATAATTGAAGTTTGCAAAGGGAGTAGGACTTAAATGTTCTCACCAAAATATATATAAAAACATGCGAGGTGACGGATGTGTTAATTAAGTGGGAGGAATTCTTTCACAATGTATATGTATATCAAATCATTACGACGTACACTTTAAATATCTTATTACAGTTTTGTAATTCGTACCTCAGTAAAGCTGAAAAAAAAAAGGCTATCCATTCCAGCCAAACGATCTCTGAAAAGTAAAGCCTGTGTTCCCATTGACTTTCAATGAAAAGTAGAAAGTTTACTTATGCCCTAAATTAAAAAACTCTCCCAATAACAAGTCTTCAGTGAGTTAATGCATATAAATATGCAGTAAATGTGAGCTACGATTTGCTAGCACGGTTACACTTCTACCAAAAAAAAAAAAAAGGTTCAGCCCTGGACCAGATCCCAGCCTTGTTGGGACCCACAGGCTCCTACACAAAGCTACTGTTCGCTGGAATCACTTTGGAGACCCCCAAGACAAATTGCCCTTGCCTCGAGGGCAGGCTTCCGTGGCCCTCCTCCAGAGTCCAGAGCCGCAGGCTGCGAAGTCCTGACTCTCTTCTATCGCTGAAGTCTGGCAGTCAGCCGGACTCTATTTCCTTCCTCTGGCCTCCTGTGGCTCTTGCTCTGGGGTATCCAGGCCCCAGGGACACGGGGATGATGAACGAGATGCAGGCCCTGCCCGCAGGAAGTATAGGCAGGTCACAGAGGCAGACTGGAAAACCGTAATTGCAACAGAGTGAAAAATGTGTTTGGAAAGAGCTGTGCAAAATGCATCACAGGAACACAGAGGAAAGGCACATAACACAGACTTCTGGGAGCATCTGCTCCCATCTTTCTGCCTCCCAGGGCACAAATGACAGCAAGCTGAGGGTCCTGTAACATTTTGACGTTTATTTCAGGAGAATGTAGTTGTCTCCTGTTTCATCAAGGATGTAACTCAGCAATGGTGTAACTTTATATTTAGCTTGAGAGACATCATCTAAAATGCTAAATTACCATTTCCATTTAAATTACAAGGTTGTCAAGTCAATCAGAAGGTTGGTGTTTACATTATTTTTCATTATTTCAATATTATTGAACGTAATTTTAGGAGTTTTAGGAGTATGGACTGTGTACTGAATTCCATGGTGCAATAAAGGGAATAAGATGTAAATGCAATGACATCCTTCAGGATTTTCAGTGGCCTGACAGGAGGGTCTTTTTTCAACATGTGGGCGCCTTGCCTCTAGATAGGGATGTGTATGACTTCATTCAGTTTTAAGATCGAGCCCAATTAGAATGCAGTGTAAGCTTACAGGGTCTGTGCGGTACACAGCTCCGGGGGGACCCTTGGCTTACACTGTGATGTGAGTAGTGCTTCTTAGAGCTTTTAAGTGCTCTGAGCCCCATGGCCTATTTCTCACGGGATCCCCGGTGACTTTTTTCTGGGAAACCATTTCTTCTCATATCACCCTCTCTCATTGCCCCCTTCCCCCTAAATCTCTTTCCCTCAATTACTGGTCTCTATGTAATGTATGTAGGATGGCTAGTAATCGTTTTTAAGAAATGTGGTCGTTAGTCTAGGGAGGAGAGGTGTAAAAATATGGGGAAAGAGGTACATCTTAGAAGTCTTAAGATGCAGTATTATTACTTTTCTCCACAAATACTTGCACTATAGACAGCTGACCTCACTCACCTTCAAATGTCTGTCATCTCCAAGGCAAGGAGACATTCTGCAGGAAGGCAGGCACACTCGTCCTAGCCCTGTCTCTGTCTTTAAAAGGTCACACAGTTCTCTGGGCCTCAGTCCCATCATTTGTAGTCTGAAGAAATTGGACTTTAGTGCCTTTCAGATTTAACATTATGTAATTCTCATAAATAAAGAGTAAACAGTCCTAAAAATCTCTCTTCAACTCTCCTTTGAGCTCTCCAGATGGTTGATTTTAAACTTTAACGTTTCACATAGGTATAGAGTTGCATTTTTCACGGTGAGGACTTAATGTCACTAATACTCCACTAAAGTAGTCTGATGCCCGTGTATACCCACCACACATTGTTCTAGAGGAGTGCGTTTGAAACATAACGTAGCTAGCTAGCACTTACTGCTTACTAGATGTACTTCTCCCTGGCTAGCTGTTTTGAAATTAAGCCATCGAATGCAGAATGTGATATACCCACACCTGTTCAAAAGTCACCTCATCTCAAAATTCGAAGCATTCTCAAATATATAAAGTTAAACTACAGGGAACAGCTCACAAGAGACAGTTACAAGCAAAAATTAAATATTTGCTGTAATTGCAAGAAATTCCTGTAGAAATGCAGGAGCAACGCAAGAAGGAATTCTCTAACTAGTCGCCAGTCCCAGCCTCACACAAAGGTCATGGATGTTGCAGGGTCTTTCTTTACTTTTCCCTTGAGCCCCCTTTCAGGCCGTACAGACTCAGTGACGGGTGGATGCTCTCTGTACTTTCTTCTCTCGCTTTTCCTTGTTCCCTTTTCTACCCATGTGTCTGCCCCGCCTCCAGAGCCCAGTTCTGTTCTGCCGACATCCACTTGGCCAAGGCCCCAGGGATCTCTGGCCCTGATTGACAGCAAAAGGTGGCTTTCACAGTCTTACTAAGGGTGCAGGCTTTGCTCTTTTTAATTTTTCAAAGTGGGGCATTTACAAAACAACAAAACCCTTCCCCCCCCCCCCCAAATATGATGGGATCATGTGGCAGAGCAGCTGGAACAGAGGTTTTAAGGCAGGATGGGGCCTAGTATGTCCGTGGACTGGCAAGGAGGTCCTGGGGGCTGGAGCCGGGGGAGCAAGTGGGAAGAGGAGGGTGAGAGGGCCAGCTCGTGTAAGATCATCCTGAGGCCTGTTGTGTGGATTTTGACTTTTACTCCGAGTCCTCAAGGAGTCAGTCTGGTGGGAACATAGGCCGATGAACAGACAATTGCCGAATTATCTTCCTAAAACTGTTTTGGAAAAAGGTCACTATATTATCTTAAGATCATGTGCCCTTCTTATTTCCAGCCATGAATATTAGAAAAATAAGCAAAATACTAGTTTGCCCTTTTCTTGTTAATTTTACCCCTGAACGTAAAAGCTGAATCTTCATACTGAATATGCATTTTCTAGGTCCTGTGTTACCTCTGATGGCTAATTGTTTCCTTGCAAGTGTCTCTTCGTAGAGTTAAAACACACACTTCTTTAAGAATGACTGGACTCTGAGAGCACATCTGCTGCTTGTGATTACACATCTGACCTGCATGTTACGCTTGCGTATGAGTATTTTTCCTGAATTCAGATGTAACGTTCTGACTTTCCCACCGATGAGTGGCAGTCAACCCATCATCCCCAGACAATGAATAGAATCACGAACTTCTGTGGATCATCTTCTTCCTAAAGCTGTTTAGAAAAGGAATTTTCAAAGTAAGGAGGGAGAAGGATGGCGAATGTTCTGTGGGCGGTCATGATGTATAAACTGTGTTTCTGTTGTTCTGTCTTACTTCTAGCTACAAGAAAACACACGAAACCCTGAGTCACGCAGGGCAGAAGGCAACTGCAGCGTTCAGCAACGTTGGGACGGCCATCAGCAAGAAGTTTGGAGACATGAGGTACTGTGGGAGAGATCCATGGGGACGCTGCTAAGCCTTTGGCCTTCTGAGGGAAGGGGAGCTTTCTCTATTGGCTGGTCTTCCTAACATATTCTTTTTTAATTGGATTAACATGTTACTCGGCTGATGATGATTGGTGACTGAGATCAACTTTTATAATGAAGAGTTTTCTGCCTGCTGATTTGCTTAGTGAGCCTGGTCCCAAACATGCCCTTTCCACTAGGACATGACCTAATAAAAATGGGAGATCTGGGTCTCCTTTAATTACCGGTAACAAGGGGGGGGGGGCGGATTTCAAAAGAATGCAGCATATCCTGAATTTTATTCGCTAAAATTTAAACAGTAAGTTAAATATGCATTCAGTGGAATGTACTCTGATAAACTATTCTAAGTTACATTTTTGTATACATCCATCTAGGATCTTTTTCTATGCTAAAAACATACATTTTTATTCTTTTATTCCAAAAAGGTACCATGGTATATAGTCCTTGCACATTTGGGTTATTTTCAGTATTTCATTATTATATAAAGTTAGGGTGAACATAAAGATTTTGAACTGAGAACCAATTGTCCTCACTATAGGCGCCAGAAAAAACAGTGCAGTTTTTACCATTTTTATTTTTTACATTATGTTTTAGTAAGTTACCTATCTATAGAGTTGTTACTTTCATTTTTTTTTTTTTTTGCTTGTTTAAATACCTTTCATAGTTTATTTTGAATTTGGTGATATATTTGGGAGACTTTATATCAATTTTATTTTTCTCTCTAGAAATCAAATTCATTTTTTAAAAAGTTTTGAAGTACACATTTTAAATGTCTTCCTTTTAAAAAAACTGCATATAATTTTACTGGATTCTTAAACTATTTCTTTACTACCCTACAACTTCGATACTTAGAGGCAAATATTTATATTGTTGTGTTTAGGTTATTTTTGGCTTCATACATTTCTGGATTGTGCCCCTGCATTATCTTCACAAGTTGGCATTCATGAGGCTAGAGTTACATGTGCGTGAATCTGAATTACATTGTTTTATCTTCGTATTTATTGATAATGCGATAATGAAAAGCAACTGAAATTTTTCAGAGGCTGCATGTGATGAATAGGTAAACCTTCTGGATTATTAATTAACCCTGATTTTATTACATTTTATTATTACATTTTATTACAAATAAAATTTGTTGTCATGTCAATGGCATTAAAAATGTTTATCTAAACTAATTAAATAATTAAATAATTTCTCAAAACAGAAAATACACTCTTACCTGCTATATCCAAGGAAATATATTTTGCCATATTTATAAAATTTGTCTTCCACATTCTTAGTTGAAACCTTCCACTGGAACACTAGAACCACCCCATGATACTAAAGTGTTACTTCTCCAAATTTAGGAGACTTTACAAATACCGCTGAATCCTATTTAAAGTACATATTCCAGATTCCACCTCTCCGAGATCATGCCTCAGTGGGTCTTGAGTGGAGTCTAGGAATCTGCATTTGTAACAAGCTGTTAAGTGGCTCAACGTCAGGTGGTTAGGTTATGAGGAGGCCACATGTAACTTAGCTCACCTGTATCCAGGTGTTCTCATTTACGAAATGGGGATAAGAGAAGAGAGCCTGCCATTTATTAAGCACTCAATAAATGCTAGTTTTTATCCTAAGTGACCATCTCAGTTAAAAGATGACCCCACATAATGGAAATGAGGGAGTATACATTAACAGGAGTGCACTGTGGTATTTCATAAAGGTTTTGTTCGTTTTCCTAAGTGGAAGAAAATGAAGACCCTTTCACTTACGCAGTATGTTAACATATTCACGTTCATACACTAATTGGCTATAACATCACGGTTGTGTTGACTTCTTTTTCTCTGTTTCAGTGTGGCTTTGTTTTAGGGTAATGAATGATCTATTTTCCAGAAGTTTCAAACTTCATTAATTGTTTCTCTATATAGAGGATACAATACTTTCATTATAAACTGTGGCTAAAAATACTGGAAAGTATGTCACTGGAGACTCAAATATGGTCCTGTAAAATGTTGTAGAGTTTGCAAAATTCAGACCTATATTTTTCTCAACTAAAACATCTAACATATATAACTGAGGATCAGTCCCTGCGAAAGCAACGGGTTTTACAAAAAATTTTCAGTTTTAAATTATGCTAGAACAAGTAACGTATGTGAAAGTCACATTTGAAAATTACTTACATTCTGTATAATAAAGATTTTTAAATGAGAAAGTTTTTATTTTTCATTTAAATTGATTTGCCAATTTATAAAATGCTAAATTTAAAAATTATATCACATTTTACTTTGAACTCTTTTTTAATATAAAGTATCATTTTATCCTATATTCCTGTTATTTATACTATAAAATTCTTCTGTGCATTCTGGGAAAAAATTTTTGAACTTGTTCAAAAAGATTTCCAGCAAAGCTCAGATACCTCTCAGTTTTTTTTTTTTTAATTATTACAAGTTAATACTTACAGATTTTAAAAACTTAGAACTTGGGCCTTTTAATAAGTTAATGAAAAGCATTCTGTGAGGATTTAAATTGATGTGTTTTATAAAAACAAGTCATATTCTTCAGGCCAAGATTCTCATTTTATCCTGATTGCCGTTGACTGAGTCCCCATAGCTCCATTAGGGAACTAACCCCCTCTCTTTCTCTACCTGTAAAATAACATTGTTCACAGCTACCTAACTAAAATGCTTCCTGCAAAGGTAAAACAAGGACACATTTATGAAAGTACTCTGAAGCAATGCAAGCTCTTGGAATTGTTTTTATAATAATACCGGCATCTTCTTGGAACTTCTCAGTCATTTGTTCAAACCACGTGTGAACAAGTGGAGATGAGGCTCTTTGGAGGAAGCATAGAACTTTTATTCGAGTCCAACCATCTCTCTATAGTCATGAGAACAGTAGTTAGAAGTACAACTTATAAGAGGTTGATATAGTAATTATTAAGACACATTAAAAAGTATACTCCCAAAGAGTAATGAATGGAGTCATGTTCATCTTTGCTTTGGGGCTCTTGAGAGGGGGGACAAGGGCACTGCGGTGCTGATATGCTAACTCTGGTCCTGCTCTCTCTTTTGCTTCCCCGGGCTGCAGGTCTCACTCCATTGGGTAAGCGCTGCCTCTAGGGCCCTACCGGCCCCCTTACTGCTCCCTTCCTTTCCAGAGTCCACTGCTCCCTTCACACCATGGGTGCGCCTCAGCCAAAACATGGGGTCTCCTTTCCTGAGAGTGTTCGTGACCAGGGGTTTACAGAGTGTAGGGCTTCTGATGTGATTGAATTTATTTAAGCATCTAGTTGTCTCATTTTGGAATCATTTATACCAGTTTCACTTGCTGAGCAATCTCTTAGGAATCCCTTCCTACATTCTCAATCCTTCCCGCATTGGCAGAGGTCCTCAGTATTGAAAGAAGAAAAAAAGAAAAGCAGAAGTTGAGAGTTGTATGTTTTTATGAGACGTGTAAAAAGTAAAATCGAGAAACAGAAAATTGTTGTGTTTTTCTGAACGTCTTGTAACTGTTTCTTACGTGGATGGTTCACCTTCAACTTTCTGTACCTTCTGAAGTTGAAGAGGGGAAAGCTTTCCAGAAGCTCATACGTTTGGAAGTGTGCAACTGTCCAATTAAACCCTCCTTCAGCAGGAATCTTACGATATATTTTTTGGGGGGTGGACTTTTTTTCCTAAGAAAACTGCCTGTATTTAAAGAGATGAATAGATTGATAATGCTGATGAATTTCTTTTACTAGTTCCTTTTTTAATGTAATTTCTGGGGAAATATTTGCCTATATTTTCTAAGTGGAGTGTCTAAGTAAGATCATAAGTACTCCCTGAATTTTTTTGTCCTTTTCTTTCTGAGTTCTAGTAAAGTGCTGCCCATACTGATGACCTCAGTGGATATTGTCGGGGAAGGGTGAGGAGTTTGATCCCTTACTGTTAGCTTCTTGGGAGGAGACGCAGGGATGGTGTTGGAAAGTGTAATGGGGGAGCACTATCCCAGGAACAGAGACCCCATACATAGGGCTTCCTCCCTCATCCTAGCCTGATTTCTGAGTGGAACTCACAAAGGAGTAACAGGTGATCCCATCAGAGGGAAGATGAGCCAGCTACCATAGGATCAATAGAGTGAGAAGGCTGAAACTCTTAGAATTCTCAGAAATGTTGATGTATTTGTACCAGATATCCTAGAATGGATGCAGAGGTCCCTGCTCCCATGTTGGACTGTGTGGATTGTATTTGCCTGATATGTGTTTCCTTGAATGTCTTATGTGAACCACATATATTCCTCTGGAGAATTTCTCTACAGCGGAACAATTAGCTTTCACCTGCCTTTGTACCTTCCTAGGTACAGCCCTTCCTCTCTTCCTGAAAGAAGAAAGAAGAGAAGGGAGTGGGAGTTGAACCTGGGGAGGATGTCCACGGGCTCCTGGGAGCACCTGGAGAAACCAGACATTCTCCTCAGATTTCCTGGCATACCGGGAACCCACAGGACATAAAATAACACCCAACTTGGACAGTGTACTCTTCCTTTATACCCTTGAAAGCTGACTGTGGCCCACCCTACCCAACGAAAACAAACGTCATCTTGGTGGGGTGGGCAAGGAATACTTAAGACAGTTGAAATTGCTGTTTTAGAACTGTGAATAGGGAGCTTCTCATGTACTTACGTTGTGCTATCTTCTTTTTTCTTTTTTTTTTCTTTTAATCTGCTTTTGCCCTGAAGCTACTCCATTCGCCATTCCATAAGTATGCCTGCTATGAGGTAATGTGTGTAAATTACTTTATATAATATCAGTGCAGAATGTGTATGTATGAAGTATTACTTTGATAGTTACTTTGCAGAGATTTTCCCCTCCTCTTAATATGAAAAGCAGTGACCTTCCTTACTCTCTTTCCTGACAGCCTTCAGGAGAAAAGGCGGACAGTTCTGTTGAAGTAGGGTATGATGGGCTTCGGCTTCTGACCAAACACGCTGGCTTACGTCCAGTGTCTCCTGATTTGTGTGACCTGAGACAAGTTACTTACCTAGCTCGATGTCCATTCTCTTACCTGTTGTGTGACATAAAGTAACCTGTGTGAAGCACTTTCTTAGCGTAGGGCCTGGAGCCACCATGCCTGCAAAGGCAGAAATACGTGCCTTATTTCAGTAGAACTAAACGCAAGCCTGGGAGGAAGGTTCAATGAAGGGAATAACAGGCTGAGAGGACTGCAGTTGTAGAAAGGACATCACCAGGATTTTTTAACGTAGATGTTAAGGTGAGGTGTCTGTTAAGCAATGAAAATTACTAGCTGGGTGAAAACTTCTGAGAAAGACATCCCCCACTGGGGGTTTGTGTAGCTTAGTGAGGCAGTCAGATAAAAGCACACTAATAGTAACAGGGTATCGAAGAATGAATGTCCGATTGCGGGGGGGTGGGGGGCACGTCAGGAGACGCAGATTGTAGCCCAGCTCTGCCAGGAATGAACTTTGCAGCCTTGGGAAAGTCACCTCAGTGATATCAGTTTCATCATATTTAAAATAAGAGGCTAAAACCAGATTTACTGCTCTTCCCACTGCTCTTGCCCTGGACTTCCGTGGTGGGGGACGCGTAGGGGGGCCATCAAGCCTCCAAGACCCTTCCCCACTTCAGTCTGAACTGTGCCTTTTCTGCCTGCTTTATAGTATGTGTTGTGCTGTGATATGTTAGAGAGGGGATTCGGTTGCTCTAAATAGTTTGAGACCACTGCAGCCAAATTCTTTCCAGGGTCATTGGTAGTTGTATGCGATCTGATTAAATCTGAGTAAACAGTTTCTCCCTGTTCTCCAGCACACATTCTAGTGTAATTGAATTAGAGGAATGTCTGTTTTATTATCCTGATGATGTTTCTTCCACACTGAGGTTATTTGGAAATTTAGCCACAGTATTTGATTTCCCTAATTTGGTGGTAAATAGGGAGCATAGATTCAAGATTGCTTAGTCCAGGAGCGCCTGGGTGGCTCAGTCGGTTAAGCCGCTGCCTTCGGCTCAGGTCATGATCCCGGGGTCCTGGGATCGAGCCCTGCATCGGGCTCCCTGCTCAGCGGGAAGCCTGCTTCTCCCTCTCCCTCTGCCTGCCTCTCTGCCTACTTGTTCTCTCTCTCTCTCTGTCAAATAAATGAATAAAAAAATCTTTAAAAAAAAAAAAAAAGATTGCTTAGTCCATCTTTGAATGACTTGCACCCCCTAGCATAAAAACACTCAAATTGAGTAGTACAACCTGCAGCACTGAGCTTCTTTATTTGTAAGCTTTTTTTTTTTATTAACTATTTGTTTAAAGATTCTATTTACTTATTTATTTGTCAGAGAGAGAGAGAGAGAGCACAAGCAGGGGGAGCGGCAGGCAGAGGGAGAAGCAGGCTCCCTGCTGAGCAAGGAGCCCCATGCGGGGCTCCATCCCAGGACCTGGGATCACAACCCAAACCGAAGGCAGACACTTAACCAACTGAGCCACCCAGGCATCCCTGTTTGTCAGCTTTTAAGTGTCCAAAGAAGGGCTTGCAAAAAATGAACACGGTTTTGCTTTGTGAATCCATCTAGTGGCTTATGGGTCAAATGTAGTCCTCATGATCTTGACTGAAACTAACTTTAAAAAAAAATTTTTACTCATCTAACATATACCCATGAACCATGAGGCTGAACTGTCCGGCCACTGTGGGCTTGTGTAACTGATGGATGATAGGCCGGCGTGTGAGAGCAGGCTTGCCCTCATAAAACCCTCAGTGGCAGCAAGGTGTCAATAAATATATACCGTTGAGTCGTTCAGGTGCAAATTCACTAATATTTCATCATGAAACAGCAATATTACTCATAGGAATTTGACTCATGGCTTGCGTTGTTTACAAGATGTGACGTCACAAGTGGGCTCTCCGAACTCACCATTGTTAATCCCTACAGCGTAGATGCAGATACATTTCTGACCATCTGGAGTGTCAGAGTCTCTGGAGGTGATCTCTAACAAAGCCAAACTCAGTCCAAAACATATTACGTACGTTAATTTCGTCTTGATCGTATTAGAGCCGTGCTTCATTCCGCACCATACAAAGAAGCCCATCTATTATAGCCATTCTCCCTTATAAAATTCCTCTAGGCCATTCCTCCTATTTCATTTCGCCTGCACTCAAGAGAGAATAACAGGTGGCTTATCAAATATAGTAACATTCAGTTGAATTATTTGACCTGAAAATGATGGCAGTCATTGTTGCTGAATGCTGACATGGATACAAGATTTAAGGTACATTTTTAGTACCTTCTTGGTTCCTGTTTCTTTAGTTGGACCTGGGGATATCCTTTTTAATGGTAATGATGTCATGAAATCATGTCATGTGGCCAAATCCAGTCTAGGAAACCAAAAAGCACCAAATGAAGCGCCTAATGCTTAAAGTAACAAGATGATGTATAGAGAGTATTTAACACAATGAATGAGTCACAAATAAATTGTTAATAGACTGCAAAGATTTTTGTTTGGTAAGAGAACAAAAGTATATCCTCTGTAGGAGGAAAAATAACGTGCTCATAATGCCATTTTGATCAAGCATTAGGCAAGTAATAGGTATATTTCAACTTAAAATAATGAAAGCATTGACTCTCAGAAACACTACTTCATGGAAATTGACAAAATGATTACTTTTTAAGGCATGGAAAAGAAAAATTTATGAACTTCTTTTTTCCCCCTTGAGTTATTTCTGTCTTGTCTCACATTTACTGAAATAAAGAACTTTACAATTCCAAGTGGGAAAACTCTAACATGACATTCTTCAGATAGACTTTCCATTGCTTACCAAAAACAAAAAACCAAAACCCCAAGCAAAACAAAAAAAAAAAACGAGTCCGGAAAAGGAGTGCTGTGATAGTTAATTAGCAAATGACGAATTAAGCTATCACTCCTTCGAATTCTTGGAAATGGTTTCCAGGGCATCTTGGAATTATTACAGTGATGTTATTAACAAATGCTGTCCTGTTTGTTATATGACTATTTTACTTAGAAAATTTCCATGTCAGGTTATGGTTTGTAGATCTAACCTGGCAGAAATGAAAACATACTTGAAGGCATGCTTGTCGAACCGACAGCTGGCTCTGGTGCAGAGATGATGTTTACAATAAAGAGCAGAAAGCCAGGCAGCTCGGTTGCTAAGACAGCTGGGTCTTTGGAGCTGACCTCTCTTTTTTTGTTATTTTAGGAATTCTCCTACTTTCAAATCATTTGAGGAGAGGGTTGAGACAACTGTCACAAGCCTTAAGGTACAGATGAAGTGAATTTTGTGTCATGGGGTCCCGTGAATCAGGACAGCTTAGTCATTGTGGTGGTTAATTCTGAAGGCGGGACTGCCAGCATTCGGTGCAGCCAGGAAGAAAGCCTTGCACAGAGTCTGTCTTTTTCTTCACATATAAATCTGTCAGTAAAACCAGTATCTGAGAGTGTTGCTGGATCCTCACAGAGTTGTTTCCACAAACCATTTGAGGGTGATGACTTGTGAACATGTACTGGGATTTGTGTTCACATCTTTGCAGGTTAGAACTCTAGTGCTGTCCCCTCAAAAACTGGTATGTGAGAGAGGATTGCGGGTAGGATCGAGGGTATGTGAATTCTGAATTTAGAGGTTAAGTGGAGGGTCTCCAACAGCTCATAGCCCCTCTGGTTTGCACATGGGCCAGCAAAAACCAACTTGGCCCCTGCGTTACACCGCCTCCCCTCTCCCGTCAGCCACCCAGACTTGTTTACTCCATTCCCAGACCGAGCACAGCACAGCATGATGATCATGGAGGGAAAATCAAACTGAGTCACAACGAGCATTCTTTTGTAATAACGCATTTGATCCCCAACTTTAAACTGAAAATACGCCTGTGTCATGGGAGGTGTTAAAAAAAATTTCATTGACTTTATCATTTGAGTGTAGATGAATTCATCTACAGAGGAAGAAAGCACAAATAAAATCAGTCTAGTCTCAAAATGAGACTTTCAAAACAGGAAAAATCATTGAAACAACTAAGATTATGTTTTTAAAGATACCAGCTAAACAGTGATTTAAATAGTCTTGATATTCTTATCGCTATTTAGTAGACAGTCCATTTCTGTATTTCCCTATCTGGGGAAAATGAAGAATGCAGGGGATCTTTAAGCAGATCAAAGCAGGCGTGGGCACATGCTGATCATCCAGCTGCTTCTGAATCCTCTGCCACCATGTGCTGCCTGATCCGTCTGTGAGACTGTAAGGTATTCCTCACTAGAGCTCCTGCATGCTCTGATTGTGACTTGGAGAGTCTTTCCTCTTAGGGGAGGCTCTTCCACAGTCTCCTGCTTCTGCTTTATCAGGCCTGGGATTAGATGTTTAAGGCCCAAGAATGAGATTATTACTCAGCATTTCCCAGGCCTTGCTTTCACTTACCAGCACTTTGTAGTCGTGTGATTCCATGACCCTGCTTGTCAACATCATTGCTTATTGAGTATCCGGGGACCCGTAGGAGCCATTGAATTGCCCCCATGTGTAGGGAAAGCTTTGATAAGGAGGGACGTGCAGTGCCTGGAACATTTCTCTTGCTAGAATATCAGGTTTCAAAACTAAGGGTTCAGAAAATCCTAGGAGTTAATTTCTCAGCATTTGGTTCCCAGCCTTAGATAGTGGAAGGAGGATGGATTCTGTTGCTTGTTAGACCAGTTCTGACATAGGAGGAGTTGTACTTTTTAGGTTTTCTTTAGAAGAAGGAGATACGAAGAAGCAAAAGAAGAATAAACAACAACCTATTTCCCTTTGCTTTTAGGAAGCTCTGGTAAGCTCACAGCTCACATATGATTTAAGTGTTTGATCCACAGTCTGAGCTTCTCACTTCTCTCACTTTACTGGGATGGAAGGTGTAGAGCCTGCCTCCTCCTTCAGACGTGCACAAAACTAACTCAGCCTGCCAGATCCTAGCCTGTGTCAAGACTTCCTGAAAGTGGGTTCCGTGTCTGCATGATTGTCCCCGGGGTTTAACAAGACTCACATCCCACCCACCTCCCCTATGTCACAGCCGATGCCTACTTCCTCTTTTTCTGCCCACCCAGGCAGTGGAGAATAAATAGCTAATAATTGTGCTTTGTGTAAAACTCCCCACTCACTCAGTCATTGCAAGTTCCTCATTCTTTTTTTTTTTTCTCCAGACTAAATAATAGATGTTTAACCCTTCTTTATGTAGTTTATTTGCCGCATAGTTCTGTGTTCTAAATTTTCTCCAAAATTTCTATAACGTTCTTCAATTATGGATCCTGGGGCTGTTTCCGGCTGACTCACAAATCAGTAAGGATGAATCAGTAAGGAAATGCCTCATAGGTCTCTGCTATGGTTCTCCTCACACATACTGCTTTAAGCTTGATTTTTAAAACATCGCTCAAACGGAATCCTGTTCATATTTGTGTTATATGAGAAATAATGTTCTGCTGGGAAAGGAGGTCCGTTCTTACCATCTGTCACACACCATGTGGCATTTATACTGATTGTTCTTCCTTTATACCCAGTTCTGTAACAGCTTGGTTTTCCATGTCATCACCATTATATAAAATTTAGTCCTGTTTGCCTAGATCCTTGGAATACATCACTCTCTCACCTGATGACATCTCAGCTGGTTTCACCTATAAACTCGATGAATGCACTTTCTATTTCCTCTAAAACAAACAAGCAAGCACAGCTCCGATGAAACCGTATTTGTTATGTTCCACCATGTTCCACCAGGGAATCATGAACAACTACATCCCTTCCAACCATTCTGATCATTTAACCTTCCAATCATTCTTCGAACCATGTCAAGCAGACCATATTTTTAATGCACCTCTTTTTGATGAATACTTTGCATGGCTTTATTTAAAACCTTAAGAAAAAGACAAGATATACTTACTACTTCTTTGTATCTTCTCAACCAGCCATATTATTATGAGAGATTACGCGGCCCAACTCAACAATTCAAATAGAATTTTATGCAAACAACAATTATAGTTTTGGGGATAAAGTGACAAATGCTTGGATGAGCCATTATGAAGGAAAGGGTCCAGGAGAGTTTTATTGTTCACATCTTTGCTGATGCAACTCCTCACCTAAATAATCGCTGTGTACAGTCATTCAACCCACGTGGTTAGGAAACCCCTTTATTCCACTCAACCGTCTTGGTTAAAAACCCCTTCATTGCACTCCCTTTTTTTGACAAATTGCTTTATTTTAAAACTATTCCCACCTTTATTTTTCTATTTTGATTTGAGAAAAATCAAGAACTAGGAGAAGAGAAAGCAACAAAGCCCAAAAGAAAACATCAGTAATTGGTATTCACTTGATTCAAAACTGTGTGTGACTTCTGTTGCAAAACAGAATGCAGATAAAATAAAGAGGAGAATGGGAACTCTTAATAGAGTAGATTACATTGAATTAATCTTGTTTCTCTCCAGAAAGAAATAAACATAGTGAAAAATCACATAGTTGGAAGCAACCCCTGCTTCTTCCCAGTGCTGAGATGACACAGAGTCAGGGAGGAATCAGTGCTCAGTGCCAGAGGTTTGCAAATTAAGGCCTGTGGGCTAAATCCAGCTGGTTGCCTATTTTTTGAATGGCCTGTAAACTAAGAATGGTTTTTATATTTTTTAATGGTTGAAAAAAATCAAAGGAAGAATGCTATTTTGTGACGTGTTAAAATTAAATTACATGAAATCCACATTTCAGTGTCCATACACAGTCTTCTGTAAACACAGCCATGCTCATTCACTTATGTGTTGTTTTTGGCTGCTTTGTACAATGGTTGATTTGAGTATTTGTGACAGTGACTATGTGATTCCTAAGCTTAAAATATGTGTTATCGGTCACTTTCCAGAATGAGTTTCCTGACCCCAAGCAGAGTGGAAAATTTGACTTACGAATTGAATCTAAAGAGGCAGAGAAGGATTTTAGTGACACCTGGAGAAAAGTGTATGCTTGTTTTGGAATGTTAGACTGGTTTTAAAACCTGGTTACCTTTTGTAAAGGGCAGACCAGGCAGTGAGTGGATACATGTTGCAGTGTGGCTTACGTTCCTCTGAGTGATCACTTTGGTGGCAGTGAGGAGTAGACAGCATTTTGGGACTAGCAACATTTTCTATTCTGTACCTTTCTTTTCCTCAACGTGTTTTCCCATACTGTTAGTGGTTAAAGGAAAACCAGTGCGGCAATTAATAAGACTTGCATTAAACATTAAATATTCTTTTGAAGGACTTTTTAATACAGAATTTTTCAAAACATTTTACCCATATTTCTTAATATATTTCTTATTAATTGATTTCTTCCTGATTTTGTTATTACCAATAACAAGTACACAAAAAGGGAGCCTCCTAAAGCATCATAACTTTGCATTTCAAGGGATAGCCCTCCTTGAGGGGCAACTGCCTGGAAAGATGTGAAGTGGGCAGTGCTTAAGATCTGAGTCCTGTCTGCCTCTCAGAACAGAGACCAGAAAGCATGTTCAGTGGAGCTGCTCAGCCTTTTCAAAAGCCATTTGTCAGGGATCCAGGTAGCCTTTCTTAAGTCCCAGTAGGAAGCCTAAATTGGAGTCACTTAAAGATGTTTATACACTTTTTAAGTTGAGGGAATTTATCTAAAATCCAGTTCTGTTTCAATTACATCTGTTCTCAGGGTGATGTGTAGACAAATCCACAGATCTGGATATGCTCCTGAAGGGGTTGAGATTTTTAGATGTCAGAAGGCATAAAGAGAGCATTGCTAAAATTGTACAGAATTGAAGTTTTGGATCCTCTCCCAGATCCCAAGTATGAATGGCATTCTAGCACTCTGCTAAAGGAAACTAACTTCTCTACACCCTTTACGTTCCCTTTCAAGAAAAAAACTATTTTTGAACTCGAGAGTAGTCCGTTTTTACACAAACATTGCAGACCTGATGAACTAACTACGTTTGCATCTCTGGCCTTTCAGACGAAAGTAGGCGGGGCGAACCACGGCGGAGGCAGCTTCGAAGAGGTGCTCAGCTCCACGGCGCACGCCAGCGCGCAGAGCTCGGGGGGCGGGCCCCGGCGGGCCGAGGACGAGGAGCTGCAGTGCTAGGGCAGCCCCCTGCAGCCGCCCCGAGCCCCGGCCCCGCCCAGCCGACCAAAATCGCGCTGCGAAAAGCCCAGGCCTTGACCTTGTTCTTCAAACGGCCTCTCCGCAGAGTTTAATAAAATGATTTCCATTTTGTATTTGTGTCACATTCAGTATTCGTAGACTGTCATAATTTAAAATGTCCCCACTTGAGCAGGTACAAAATTGATCATAACCCTTGTCTTTGTGTAATTCAGCTTGTTGTAGCTATTAATGATCCAAACTCGTAGCCATTAATGATCGGCTTTGGTTTTCCCTTGGACCCCTTTATGATGTGCATGTCTTTGAAGGCTGAGAGTGGTGAACACTCCCTTCCAGGTCGGTCAGGTGGGCGGGATAGTTTTTTCTGACCTTCTCCAGCAACAGGATGGGTTCACTGCAAATTTCATCAAACTGCTTGCGATCGCCCTCACTTGCATCAATTATATATGTTTGTTTAAGCAATTAAAATAATTGGTTTTAATGAAGACTTTGAATTCTTAATTTCTTTACGTCTTCAGGGCAGGTAATGACTTTAAAAGATGGTAGCTATGAATCTGCAGATGCTATTTTTTTTTTTTAAAGATTTTATTAGAGAGCACGAGCAGGGGGGAGAGGCAGAAGGAGAGGGAGAAACAGACTCCCCGCTGAACAGGGAGCCCGAAGCCAAACGGGGCTCCTGCCACTCTGCGATGCTATTTTAAATCAACGTCTGCTGCTAATTTGGTGAACATAAGAGGATGTGTAAGTAATTATAACCTCAGCGACCCTACCAATCCTAAAATTCTATTCCACATAGAGTAGCAAACTCAGGTAAGGGAGACCTGAAAGGGGGTGGCCAGAAAATGGGAGAAACAGTTCTGCTTCCCCTTCCATTTTGCAAATTGCTCACATGAATGAAAAAAGCATCCTATTAATACAATCAGGTTTCTGCAGGAATTTTTACCTTCCGCATCATATGCTTCTCTTTTCTTCTAAATGGGACCTATACATTTGTTACTAGGTAGCACACACACATCCTATAGATGCAATTTTTAAGTGAACACAGAATTGACCTATTAACTTAAAAAAGCACCGTTTAATATATATATTATTCATGCAATATATATTTTATTTATTCATTGTTTAATTTACTTAGAAATATATATATTTCTTTTTATTTTTTGATGTAGTGTTCCATGATTCATTGTTTGCATGTAACACCCAGTGCTCTATTCAGTACGTGCCCTCCTTAATACCCATCACCAGGCTAACCCAACCCCCCACCCCCCTCCCCTCCAGAGCCCTGTATGTTTCTCAGAGTCCACAGTCTTTCATGGTTTGTCTCCCCCTCCGATTTCCCCCCCTTCATTTTGGGAAATATAGATATTTCTACATAAAATATATGTATTTTATAAATTATACACACATATGTATACATATATATATATACATATATGGCGTAGTGAAATAAAGCCAGTCTGAAAAATTCTATTCAAATTAATGGAGCAGGACAATCCACACATCTAACTGAAAATCAAGCTAGTTCAAAGCCACATAATCTCTGAGGCTTGCAGTCTTAGCAGAGATAGGTATGGGGCTATAATCTTGAACCAGCGTGGACAATGAAGCCCTGCCAGTAGGATCACTGGCATTCTCTCTAACTTAACCTTCCAGCATGTTGGTTGAAGCCAAACCCTGTCCAGCTGGCTTGTAATTTGCTCACCCACCGCTGCATGTGGCTGTCAATCTCTGTGCTCAATTTGCAGTTGCCTGGTGTGTTTGAAATGGTCACCTTTTATAAACTCACTTCTTGACCGCATTCTTTTTGACTGCACTCAGCAAACTGCACCGTATTAGAAAAAGCAGAGTTACGGTGCTATACACAAATATCTTCATTCACCAACCGATTTCTGCACAGGTAAGTCTCAGCCTTACATATGACCTGAAAACATAGTATTAACAGTGACTAGAAAAACAATCAAGATAATTAGTGTTCATGTCTCAAAGCTTCAAATACATTTTAGCCTCTTACTTTAAACCATTCTTCAAAACTTTGAATTTCATCAGTTTTATAAAAACTATATTCATGTCAGCTCTATTAATTGAAAGGTTTTTATGATTATTACTCACTCTGATCTGGGAGTGAGATAAGGGACCATGACATGAGTAGGCTTTCATTTCGTCAAACGATATGTGAAGAAGTCACATTACTGGGGCGCCTGGGTGGCTCAGTCGTTAAGCGTCTGCCTTCGGCTCAGGTCCTGGGATCGAGCCCCGCATCGGGCTCCCTGCTCGGCGGGGAGCCTTCTTCTCCCTCTCCCACTCCCCCTGCTTGTGTTCCCTCTCTCGCTGTGTCTCTCTCCATCAAATAAATAAATCTTTAAAAAAAAAAGTCCTATTACTCCAGTCGTTGGTAGGTGGGTAGTTAGCACAGACGTTTCATTTCCTCACGGCCTAATCACTCAAGAGGTGCCTGTTTCTCCCTTACTTTGTGCCTGTGCAAGCTCCTCCTGACTTAATTCTACCCTGGGTTTCCGTATTATGTCCAGCGGGGCTCAGTTCACACACAGTAGTACTGTCTCCACAAGTGCTGAAAGGTATTTGCACGCCATGGGCTTAACCATTCACTAAAAAAATCAAAATGACTTCAGGTCAACACCATGTATACAAAATTAATATCACAACCCTGATAACCTCGAATTCCAATGTGAATTGTGATTACAAAATAAACTGGCTTTTTTAAAGTAAGCAGTTCTATAATGTAACCATTTGCTACTTTTTAAATACCGTTGCTTGATGGAAAATACTCATAGATTTACGCTACAACTTTATCTTACAACTCACATCTCATGAAAACTATGACTGTTGGTAAGTCATGTCAGCAAAGCAACCTGCCTCTTACTCTGAATTACACATTTTCTTACAAAGCTGTTCTTGAACCGTAGACAACAAAACAAACTACATGCTTTATTACAGAACGTCTTGACAAACCACGCCATTCACAGTGGTCAACGCGAAGAAAACCCCAGAAGTCTAACCTGCGGCTCTGTCACTATTCATTGTTCCAGAGTTACCTGTCGGGGCCTGAAAGCTGTTGCACTTCACTGTAAAATGGAGCATAAGGTGGTTGTGAACTTGAGCCACAACACCTCCTCTCACTTAGTATCCAATTGGAGGGTGGGCGGGTGCAGGAAAGGGCAATGGCCCTAGGGTGAAAAACTGGTTTCAACATGAAATGTAAAAAAATGACTTCAAATCTGGTGTTCAGATATAATTTCAAACTATACTATTTGGCAACATCTTATGGTTGCTTGGTAATCTCTAAGAATGGTAAAATTCTTTACACGTCTACCTGACTTTTAGTTCATACCATAGAGTATGTATCAAGGCAATTAAAAAATAAGATACTCGTAAGTCTCCCACAGGAATCATCCCAACCCCACTTTGAATATGAAGACTAGCAAACTACTTAAATAAAACTGCTGGGCACAGAGGATGCTTTTCCACCTGGCACTTCATCAGTCATTTATCACAGAGTGATAATGTGCCACCAGACTGAGATGAACAGGTTGGACCTTCTGTTAGAATTTACATTTTTCGAATAGAAGGGCACTGAGACTTACGTTAACAGCTGGTGAAATGCCAGTCCACAAGGCAGAAACAAGGAACTTAAAAAAAAAAAAAAAACCCACCCCCCACCCCACCCCAGTCAGCTCCCCCACCTGAGATGTGTCCCCTCCAACTACCCCTACAGCCCTGCCTTTCCACCCCCCCTTTTGAGTGGGGTAGTCTCTCTTCTTCATTGCAAGGAAGTAATGCATTCTTTTCTGTTGAGTTCAACCCAATAATAATGTTTTGCACCACATCATAATTATAGGGTTTGTTATTCAGAAGATCAATTCCAGGCAAGTAGCAGGTATCTTCCAGGAGAAAACAAAAATTTTTTAAATGATAATGCTCGAATATTTGTAGACTTGGCTGGTGAATTCGATAGCTTTTTCTATTGATTCTTTTTCTATTGATCTTCACTGTGTTATTAAATAGGATTTATAGCACCATTACGTTTTCTTTCCCTTCTTAAACCTATTACCCCAGTAAGGAAGATTTAGAACTAAGTGTGAACTTGGTAGGTAGATGGAAAACTGAGACGATGACCAGTAGGTGACCAGTAGCATTAAGTCTGACCCAGTAGAGGCTCCCTAGTCTATGAATTTATGAAAATTACAGCAGGCAAAACATCCCAAGTAAAGCTTCAGGGCCACAGAAAATCTTCTGGTTAGAAATATTTGAATTTTTATCTGCAATTATTTTATGGGTGTATGTTCATGCCAGAAGAAAAAAAAATCCAAAATCCTGATAAGATGCAACAGTATGTTGAAGCCAAGCAGCACTGCTCTTTTCAGTGCAGAGTAGCTATATGTACACGTGTGTTGCTTCTGAAGAGATCATGCACTTTGCTTCCGGCAGATTGGGTATCCATGGATACTGCAAAGAGTTTCCAAAGAAACGCTGCCTAGAATATTCTCACCACGCCAGACTAGCAGGCCCTCACATGGAAACTGACACTTGAATTAAAGGGATAGGCATCATTGCTTCACACCAAAATACTGGGCAGGTTTGCATGGATAGTCTTCTTTGCCTCACCATTCAGTGGTTGTGCATCACTTAAAGGCAAGCAGGGTAGGTTACTTATCCAATGAAAGGAAATGAGGGGAAGAAACTGGATCTGTGTTCCCTACATAAGGTGCAGCGACCCCAGTAATACTCTTCTGATTACAGATTTCTTACCCGGCGATCAATGTTCTTATAAATCAAGGTCTGAATATTTATACATCAGACAGGGAAAAATTACACAGAGGCAGACAAGTGGCACTTGACATTGTGTGCCTGAATTTATCCCCAAATGACCAAATGGATTAGGGGGAGAGGCAGAACCTGTTAACAGGTTTACAAGTCTATGACCAAGGGTCTAAAGCAGGTCACAGTGAAATGAACAATGGGGCTCCACAGAGTGATCGTCTGAACAAAGCAGCATTTCGTAAATTCATTGTGATACATTCTTTTTCTGGATCCTTATCACTAAGTCAGCTGAAGAATCTGTTCTTAAAAGTCATCATAACTTAATTTTCCATCAATCCATGAATCGGGCCTTCAGGGTTATGGGTTATTAGTTTAGAATAAAATGATTTAAAATCTCCAATAAATACGCCAAAGCTTAAGGTTTTAAAAATTTATTTATTTAGTTCATACAGAGCTCCCCCCCGCTGCCCCCAGCCTTCATCCAGGGCATTTTCAGGACCACATCCTGTTCCTTAGCTTCTTTTATTATCCAGATTGTATCACACGTTTCTTACTGGAGTCCAGGCAATGGAAAATAAACAGACTCACATCCGGGGAATCAACACAGCAACAGTGGCAAAACACAATGTCTGTCACAGGAGTGCCCCAACAGAGGACACGTCAGGAGCTCAGCTCACTGGTGGGAGCTGCTATGTTGGCGTTTCTTTCTGCCTCAAGTTCAGAAACAAGCTGGACTATCTCAGGGTGACTGAATTTTCCTGCAAGGCAAGAAGACCGGAAAAAGATACTGACAAGAGAATCCATCAATGTCTCCAGCTTGATCCCAGGCTTGTCAGGGGCTCGACTCTGAGATTCACTCCAACGCAGAAGAACAACTCCAGGTCCTGGGGAGGGGACCACTTGGAGATCATGCTCCGTCTCCCCAGATGCCACCGAGCACTAGGGATGAGGATCGGACAAAGAACTGTCCCATTAGACAGAGCTAGGGGAGACCGCACCAGGCGGCCTCTGAATGCTTCTACCCGGAACCACAAAGAAACTCAGGACAGCACCCAGAGAACTGAAAGCAATCCCTGCCCGTTCGGAAACTGCAAAGGATGGGGGAACAAAGCACCTACATACAGAAAGACTAGTAGGAAGGCAGAAGGTCTAGGCTGTCCCACGATGCAAACGTTCCTCTTGTAAACACTTCTACACCATACCCCACTGATCTGTGCTGTCTTCCCTGCTCCTCAGCCCTCCCAGATTTCTGTCCTGGGCAGCAACCAACCTACAAGCTATCTTAGGTTCAAAGTGGCTGGCACATGGGAATATTACACCCACCCTCCTTCCCTGTATTTTCGTTTTTTGGTTTTGGTTTTTGTTTTGCCAGTACCTTTTGTTGTTTACTGTTCATTCCACATTTAACTCTGTTCCATTTATTCCCTATTCTCAACCTCTTCTTTGAACGTTCCCTTCACTTTCTTGCGCTGATGTCCAGCTCGTCCTGAGGATATGGCTTTCCCTGCAGCCTTGTCACACAGTGGCCGTTTCCTCTCTCACATGGCTTTTGTCACTGGGCTTGGGTCTGTCCTCTATGTTCCCCTTGCCTCCAGGCCACTCTCTGCCCCACTATGTAAAGCTCATGCAATTACTGCCATTCCACCAAAATGGCCCTTATTGAGGACACACCAATTAGCTCCACATTGCTGAATCCGATGGCTCCTCCTTCCCTCTTGAAACACTTTCTTCCCTTCGCTTTTGGGACCCCTGATTTTCTCCTCTGAAACCTATTTTTCCCCCATCTTCTCCATCTAGTGGCAACTCCATTCTTCTATAGTTGCTCAGACCAAAATCCTTGGACTTCTCTCATAAACACCGCCACACAAATCTTGTCGACCTTTATATTCAGAATATATCCAGAATCTGACCACCCCTTCCTTTTTCTACCACTACCTCCTGGCTCAAACCACTAGAAGACTGCAATAGCCCCCAGTCAGTCTCCCTGCTTCCAGCCCAAGTGACCCTTTCAAAACATAAGTCAGATCATGCTCGTCCTGCAGTCCACCTTCTCCAAGGGGTCCCCATCTCACTCAGAGCCCACGCCAACCGCCAATACTGGCCGGCGGGCCTCAGCCCACTTCTCTGGCCTCACCTGCAACCCTCTCCTCTCATCTACCCCCACAAGCCACACTGGCCTCCACGCTGTTCCTCGAACACATAGAGTTTCAAAAAGAAAAGAGAAAAAGCCTTAAGTGGTGACTGAATTAGAGAAATAAAAATGTGTTATCAAACTAAAGCCTTTATGTCCCCTTCAAAATCCTCATAAGGGGGGCACCTGGCTCTCAGTCGGCAGAGCATGCGACTCTTGATCTCAGGGTCACGAGTTCGAGCCCCATGCTGGGGGTACAGATTACTAAAAAGAAAAATCCTCATAAGGTCACAATGTACATCTTCACCTCTCCCTAACTAAACTTGTTTTTTCCTTCAAGCATTATTGGGATAAGTAAGAAACCACGCCTTATATCAGTTACATTACTTACAATTATTAATTTTTTAATAGAGTGGTGCATCAGAGTGGAAAGTAAAGTGAATTTTAACCTAAACTCAGCTGAGGAAGCACTATCCTCTTTCTCAGCTCCAGTGTCTTCCTCAATAAAATGTGGAGTTTAAACCAGATGACCCTCCTACCTCCAATTTTTTGATTCTACTAGGAGTCTCATGTTTCATTTTCTATTTTTCACTGTGAATGTATCAAAATAGAAAATGATAGCGTTAAAATGCAAAGCACCACACAAACATGACTTGTATTTCAGTTACATTATTGGCAAAATATGCTATCTTGGAACCCAGTCATTGCTTAGAATAGGTTTGCAAACCTTTGCTGTAAAGAGTAACACAGTAAATACTTCAGGCTTTGTGAACTATGTGGTCTCTGTTGCCAGCTACTCAATTCTGCTCAATTCTGCTACTGGGGTGTAAAAGCTGTAAGACAATACATAGAGAACAAGTGTGGCTGTTTCCATAAAACTTTATTTATATGAACAAGCAACAGTCCAAACTTGGCCCATGAGCCATAGTTTGCTGATCCCTAGTTTAGACTGCTATTCTATTTAACTGAACTCAAACATTTCTGAGCACCACCTGTAACAAAAACAGATGAGACAAACCTGGTCTTGGCCCTCAAACAGTTTACTATGGGGTAGAGTGAGCAACTGGGGGTTTGGGAAGAGACCCAACAAGAAACATCACTAAAGAGAACGCAAGTCAGACTGTCACAACACTGTGGAAAGCTCTAGACCAAATGCAGATTGAGCAAAAAGAAGGGAACGCCTAATTCTGACAGGGATCAGAAAAGGAGACCAGGGAGAGGAGTGGCCTCAGACTGCACAGCTGTTGAGCACAGAAGTTTTGAAAATGAAGATGTGATAATACCTATGTCTACAAAGGAGGAAAACACTGAGTCCTGCAGGATGAGCTCGTGAGCCTGGCTGGCGGAGTTAGGAAGTAATGACAAGAATCCAATACAGAAATAAGGAGGGCCTTGTCTGACGCAGAGGAAGTGGGGCTGGAAAAGAGGGAAGGAGAGTCGAATCAACCTCATGATGATGCACATCATATCCTGGAGCACAGCCTGTGAGCTGGGAGCCACGTGACGTGTCGAAAAGTCCCCAACGGGCCATCTCTAGCAGTGCTCTCAGGGGAGACGGGGGCCGAGCTGAGCCTGAGGAACTCCGGGGGACGAGAGACGGAGCTGTGCTCCACGGAAGCCCCACGAACCCCAGCCAGTACTCCTACAGGCTCTGAGCTTCACCAGAAATTGTATCACAATGAAGACAGTGAAGGCTTATTGGCCGGTATGATGCTAAGCACTTCACACGAACTAATCCGCTAGATCTTGAAATACCTCTATAAAGTAGATTCTATAATTATCCTTATTTTAAAGATTTTTTTTAAAAGTAATCTCTATACCCAACATGGGGCTCAAACTTACAACCCTGAGATCGAGAGCTGCTTGCTCCACCGACTGAGCCCGACAGGTGTCCCTATAATTATCCTTATTTTAATAATACGGAAACTAAGGTCCAGAGCTAGGTTAAGTAATCTGCTGGAGGTTACATGGGTTATATGGGGCAGAACTAGAACCAGTTGAATGCCAGGTCCGTGCCATGAAGCACTATAATGACAATGGTGACTTCACGGTTTGGGGTTTTCTACTTTCAACATCTCTTTTTCTACCTCCATCTTCTATGACTTTACTTCTATAAAGCACTTCCAGATTATAAGGCACTTTCACAGACATGCTCTCTTTTGAATCTCAAAACCCACCTGTGACTCAAGTAGGGTAAGCTTTATGCTTTCTATTTCTCGGGGAGGGCAGAGAGAGGCCAGGGCAGGCACTGCCCGGGGCACAGAGCCAGCTGTGACTGTGACCCTGGCCTGCCGCTCAGAGCAAAGGGCAGCAATGCTCTCACGCGCCAGGCTGCCCCTCACCAGGAAGCCCACCAATTCCCTGTGGAAGGAAGCGTCATTAGAAGGTCACAACAGCGGATCCCACGAACGCGACGCCAGTCACTACGCTAGGAGGAAGCCCAACTAAAACGGTGTTTCCTGAGGACAGCGCCGAGTACCTGCCGTGGAATCATAGAAGTCCTGCAGCCTCCCAGGTTTGCTCTCCAGGTTCTCATACTCGGAGGCCTGAAGAATCATCTCACATCGGTCCAGCTGCTTCACAAACCTGGCTTCTGCACTTGACTGGGTCTCATACTCCTAAGGACGAAAGCAGCACCATGAGAACCAGACTCGCAGCTAAAAGCACGCTCTGTACTGGCCACCCCTCCCGACCACGCGCAAGCCCCTCACAGAGCCGCGGCCTCCGACACTTGGCCGCTTGCTCTCAGCCCCCCGGGCAAGAAGGGTGCGCTCGCCATTCTGCGTCCTCCGCCAGATGCCTCCCAAGTCTCTTCTGTTCGCATCGACACTCCGGGCCTCCTTCTCCCCGGCTGGTACCGTGTCTTCAGGATCATTATTCCTTCATCCACCGCAGTGGTGGAGCTCTTTTTAACTTCAAGCTAATATTTCATCGCATGCTTCTCAAATTATTTCCCTCCCCACTTAAAAACGGTCAAGCTTCCTTTTCAAGGGCATTTCTAGCTTTCTTATGGAATTTTGGCTGTCCCTTTACAATGGAAATCTCTGTCCTTGCTTTCCAAACAGGTCCCCCTGGGGTGCGACTCCGGAGGACACGGGCAGGATCTGCGGGTTCTTCACACGTCCTGGTGACAAGGTGGTGCTGAAGGCAGTGGTTGGGGAGCAGCTTTTTTGTCTTTCCTCTGCCTTCTGGTCCTGCCCTCCTCAGTGCAAACCTGAGACTAGCGGCTCCGGGAGGGCTGCTTCGTAGAGCATGACACATGTCACACAACCCCAAGTCCCAATTAATACTAGATAGAATCGTTTTTCTATTAAGACCAAAGTGTTCCCAACTGGTTTCCCTGCAAAGTGCTCATTTGTAATTCCACCCCAGATGTGTCTGGATAATGAACCTGTCAGGCTTTCTTGGCAGGGTGATGTGATGTGACTCACTTAAGGTTTCTCAGTTTTTATTAGATGCCTTATTCTTATGAAGGCAGCTATTTGGATTTTGATAGAGCTGACAATTGTACAGGGAAATCGTTTTAATATGAAACCAAATACATTTTGTTTTATTTCAAAGGCACTTAAAAATAATTATTTAAATGCTTATTCACATTTATAATTATATATTTACATTTAATAATTCAAGTTCATTATTCAACAAAAAAAGAAGTCGAATATACTCAAGGCATGGCAGTTCAGGATTTTTCTCTATTGAAAGTAAGAAAAAAAGATTTCGAGACGATTAGAAAATGACCACCCACTGTATAACAAATTCTGGTGAAATTACATGTTTCTTTTAAAAATATAAATTGTTGGGTTTTTCCTCAAAAAGTAATGGTACAGGCATTTCCCAATTTCATTTTCCAACAATAAGGCAGGGCAAGGAGAACAGTGAGGCCAAGAAAGCTCTAGAAGTAAGAAGACGCCATGGCATCTTTGGGGAACTTACTGCGGGCAGTTTCTCATGACAGGATGCAGAATTAATTGCAGGAGGAAGAGGAGAGAGAAGAGGCTGAAGGGGGGAGGAAGGGTCAGCTCCTGAAAGGCCTTGTGGTTTGTGATAAAGGGGTTTCAGCTTATCCTGTAGCTACTGGACATCACTGAAAGGGTTCAGGCCAGAAGGGTCATGATCAGACATTGTAGAAAGATCATCTTACCCTCAGTGTGGAAAATGGCTAGACTAGAGGCAGAGAAATCAGGCTCTGAGACTTGGTAACACCAGCAGAGCAGCTAGGAGAATCTGGTCTGGCCTAATCTCGTGGCAACGAAGATGGAACAAGTGGGCAAATTTGAGAAATACTAAGGGTGAAGAAGTGAACCAAAATGTGGACGTGAACGAAAGGAAAAGCTAAAAATGACTCCTTAGTTTCTGGCATGGGTAACTCAAGAGGGAGCAAAGGGGAGAAACAGGCCCAAAAACTGACAGAGCAAAGAAACAGCAAAACCAAAACCTAATGAATATTTATAACAAAACTACGGAACATAACATTACCATGAATCACAAAATATACATTAAGTGGGGACAAATCACTTCCAGGCATGAGCCCTGCTTTCCATCAGCAGGAGCAACAGGGCATCTGATGGACCTGAGAATAGGAGAACCTCAGCTCCAGGAGCAGCTGACGCAAGCCCAGCCCTGGTGAATTCGCCAGTCTGACCTGCTGGGGCTCGCTCCAGACCAGGGCTCCATAGAAAGAGAAACTGCTGGGGGTGGAATCAAAAGTGAGTGGCGTAAGGATAACAAGAAGAAGAAAAGAAAAAATCCAGATAAAAGTGGAGAAAGAGAACAAAGCCAGGGAATCTCTGAACGCAGGCCACCATATATTAAAACAAAACAAAACAGAGCAGATGAGGAAGCTCTGTGAAGTTCAAAAAAGTTATCTGGTGGCGCCTGGGAGAGCTGAAACCCGACTCTCGATTTCAGCTCAGGTCACTATCTCAGGGTCCTGTGATCGAGTCCCGCATCCCATCCGGGTTCCACACTCAGTGGGGAGTCTGCTTGAGATCCTCTCTCCCTCTCCCTCTGCCCCTTTCTCCCCTCTCAAATTAATAAATACATTTTTTTTTTAAGTTATCTGAACCAAGTTTCCTTCCAAAAGTTTGGGAAAACTAATTGTGTATCAAAATGAGCAACAGAAAAAGCACAGAGATGAGATCCCATACAAGCCTACCAGAAGATAAAAAGAACAAGGAGCAAAATGACATCTCTACAGATAATTCACATCAGAAAGACATCCTTAATTTTTTTTAAAAGGATCAAATCTATAAGAAACTACTTCAAAAAGAACTAAAAGATGCTAAAGAAATGTTAAGACATGAAAGAACCATATAAAAAGCATTAGAGATAAAAGAAAAAGTCATTTTTGCAGTGAAGGCTAAGCAAATAGAAACACAGGGATATTTAAACATGATAAATAATACCTCAAGAGAAATAGAAATTGAAAAGGAAGTTAGGTTTAAAAGTCAAAAAGAAATGAAGAGGATGTAAAGGATCTGAGGGAAGGTGACAAATATTAAAGACAGGCAAAGAAGAACCAACATTACAGGTATGTAGGTGTTTTGGAGGAAAAAAGGAAACCAAAGTAAAAGATAAACTATATTCAAAAAATTTTTCTTGAAATTAATTTTTTTTAATTTGAAAGTATATACTGAAAACACACACTAAGTAGCTAAGGATATTAACCCAGAAGGACCAACACCAAGACACATTCAAATAAAATTACCATATATATTTTTAAAAAATCCTTTGGACACCTATGCAGAAACAACATTGGACATGTAAGGAAAATAAAATTATTATTAGACTTTGCTTTATGACCAAAGAGAATGGGAGTAATGTATTTAAGATATTCAAGGAAAGAAACTGGGAGCCAAGGATTTTATAAAACTGACCTTCCAGTATAAAGAACAGAGAGGCAAGTTTAAAGCATATTGTTCCTGTGAGCCCTTCTTGAAGAACCTACAAGAGAACAAGTTTCAGACAGCCAAAATGACCAGGACAAAATGACATAAGGATGGGTAGTGAGCATCAACAGGTACTTGCAGAACTAAGATTCAGCGAGGTGTAAGAACAATATGTTATGGTTAATGTAATGTAATGGTAATGTAACAGTCTAGAGTACAATCTAGGTAGAGTACAACCATAAAAAAAATACAGGAAGAATGGAGACAGCATAGGCAAGACAATTTTTTAAACTGTTTTCAGTAATCAGAATTGATGATGGTGGTATATACAATTGTTACTCTGAGACGGGTACATGTGTAGAGAAGGATAAAGCCTATATAATCAGGATTCCTTGTGTGGAAGAAAGGATAACATAGAAGAGGTTAAAACATACCATACAAGAGGTTAAGTAAAAACCGTGCAGTACTGTATTTGAATTGGAAATATCACCATGAACCCACGAGGAATACACACATGTATATCCTAACTCTGTCCGTTAAAAAGCATAAGAACAATAACCCACTCAGTAGCAGCAAGCACCCCACTGCACATATTGTGGTCTTGAAATAACGCTGCCTATTGAAACAAAAAAACAAAACAGGAGGTCTGGCTGAAGCATGTTCAAGATGAATGAGGCTGGATTACTCTGTCTTTCCTGCTATCAAGGAAGCGACCAAAGTCAAGTTTCTATCCCACCTTTCCTATATGGACTGCAACCAAAGAGGAGATGAGGAAGAAGCCTCTGCTTATACAATTATTTCAGCCACTAAATGAAAACAAGACAAAAACATTATTAGTATATTACAATTCTCAGTGCATCAAGAAAACATTATGTGCCTCAGGATAAAGAATCCAACACCATCTACAGTTTTGCCAAAAAGATCCAACGTGAGTCTGATCCAGGCTCTGGATTCAGAGGCCAATCTGCAGAAAATAAAACAGAGGAACAGAACTGCATCATGAGTGTGCAAAACCCAGACTATGGAAAACTCTGTAAGCCAAATGGTCTGGATTCTTCAACAGATAACTTGAAAGAAAAGAAAGAGATGGGGTGGGGTCAGAGGGGAGGGGCAACTGTAGATTAAAGGAGATTTAAAAGATATATTAAAGCTTTAAAAAAAATGGACAGGATTAAACTACAATTTGGGATGACCCCTTGGGTGATAAATCCATGAAGAAATTCAGGTGATCCCTGTGAAAATCAGGGCAGTGGTTACTTTTGGAGGGAGTGGTTGGGCTTGCTCTGGGCACAAGAAAGGGCTTCTACAGGGGAGTGGCACAGTTCCAAATCTTTTTGTTTTTTAAGATTTTATTCATTTATTTGACAGTGAGAGAGAGAGCACCACAGGGAGAGCAGGAGAGGGAGAAGCAGGCTTCCCGCAGAGCTAGGGAGCCTGATGCGGGGCTCGATCCCAGGACCCCGGGATCATGACCTGAACCGCAAGCAGATGCTTAACAACTGAGCCACCAGGCACCCCGGCACAGTTCCAAGTCTTGATGTAGGTGGTAGTTACAAGGAATGTTATCCTTCCAGTACCTCATTATGCTATACACAGGTGTTTGTGTCCTTTTCTGTGTTTTACTTTTCAATAAAATGGTTTTACAAATAATAAAAATGGCTGAAGAAAATGAGGATGCCATGAACCGGTTGAGCAGGATATTTAGGTGGAGCTGCCCATTAGGCTGCTGGATTTGTAAGTCTGGAGCTTAGGAGGAAGATTTTCAGGAGAACACTCGGAATAATCAAGATGTGACCACTGAAGCCTGGGAGGAGTGTGTAGAAAGGAGAAGGCCAAGGACACAGCCCTGGGAAGGGACCACCGGCTCTGACCAAGTCCACCAAGGAAGAGGAACCCCTGAACAAACTCAGAAAGAAGAGCCCGGAAGGTACAAAGAAAATCAGGAGGGAGCAATGTCACAGACCTGAGGGAGGAGAGAACTTCACCAAGGCGAGGCAACATCTTGCGAGCGGCCCGGGGGTCAGGGGGCCCCCAGGCAGAGAAGGGGTTGCCAGATGGGCCGCACAGAGGCAGTCTGTGACCCCGGCAAGAGCCGCATATGCGGGACTGAGTCACACGGCGGGCTGGGGGCAGTGGAGACAATGCCTATCTATCTGGTGGCGAAGGGAAGTAGGGAAATGTGGTGTCCAGGGAAGTTTATTTCAAAATAGGGTACGGAAACATTATTTACAAGGCTTACAAACAAGCTGAAAAAAGCTCTCATCTGGAAGCATTTCTTTTCTCATTGAAGGAGGCAAGATTACTTGCTGTCACGGTGGGGGAGGAGAGGCAAAGCAGGTGGGCGAAGAGAGGGATGGACAGGTGACATGGGGCCAAAGACGGAGAGGCTGCGTGGTGCCTCCCGAGGAAGCGCTGCAGCCCTGAGGCTCAGCAGAGCCTGGAGGCCTGGATGGGGAGTGAGTGACTCCATTCCCTAAAGTGGCGACAGGAGGGTCCCTGCATCAGCACTCTGCAGCCTCCAGGTAGGACCGGGGAAGCCAAATTATCGAAATGACTCGGACTGGGGTTCTGTGGAGCAACAGAAGAACAAGGAGTTCAAGCAGGAAAGAGATACAGTCTGGGTCCTAAAAGGGAAGAGAAAGGAAGGAAGGGACAGGGAAGCCACAAATCTCCTCCCTCTTCCTTGGGGACCGGTTGGCCCAACTGAAGCGTTATGGGAAGTTTCTTCTCTTGCATCTTCCACTTTCCCACCTCCTAGTGACTCCCCCTTGGGGACCCAGGATCCGCATGTTGCTCTGCATCAGACTCCCCAATAAAATACTGCACCTGAACTACAAAGTGTCCTTTGTAGGGAGACTTTTTTTAAAGGGTACCTGTTCACCCACTGTATCTCCAACTGACTGAACTTCGGGCAACGTGGAGAAAATTCGGGGTGGGATACAATCCCGGGGCAGGTAGGTATGCCAGGCATCCTGGATGAGGAGCAACTCCTGCTTTGTCTGGGGACTCATGGCATATTTCTTTAAAGTGAAAGGCAGGTGGTGGGGTGAACATCTTTCTGTGATACTTTGAGAAAAATGAAAATGTTTTCTCTTGACTTGCTGATATTTGATTTCACACTTCTATGACAAAGATAAATTATAATCAAGGATGTTTAATTGCATTAAATAGACATGACCCTCTGGGCTGAAAGCTATTTATAGTGGTGAACAGCTATGATTAACATTTCAGCAATCAATCAACTAGCATTTCCTATGTAACTGGTACTAGTCTAAGTTCCCCAGTTACAGAATGACCGTATTTTCTTAAACCAAAATCAGAGCATAGAGACTGGAGAAGGGGAAAGATAGAGCTTACCATGCGTCAGGCAGTATTCCAAGTCCTTTCATATATTAATTAATTTGATTGCCATACAACCTATAAAATAGGTATACTATTACTGTTGCCATTTTATAAATGAGGATATTGAGCACAGAGATGTTCAGTAAGTTGCCCAAGATCACACTGGTAGTAAACAGAGTATCTGAACCCTGGAAATTGGACACTGAAGTCCAAGTACTAATGTTGGACATGAATTATAAAAATGCTTAAGTTAATATGAGAGTCTATATACTGGGTTGAATAGTGTTCTCCAAAAATTCATGTCTACCTGGAATCTATGAATGGGATCTTGTAAGATCTCTGCAGATGTAATCAAATTAAGATAAAGTCATACTGGATTCGGATGCACCCTAATCCAATGACTGGTGTCCTTATAAGAAGAGGGAAATTTGAATATCAGATAGAGACACAGGGAGAACACCACTGACTATGGAGGCCCAGACTGGAGCGATGTGTCTTTAAGGAAAGGAATGCCAAAGCTAGAAGAGGCATCTATCAGAGGGGTTCCCCGGGTGGCTAAATGGGTTAAGCGTCCAACTCTTGATTTCAGCTGAGGTCATATCTCATGGGTTGTGAGATCAAGTCCTGAGTCAGGCTCCTCATTGAGCATGGAGCCTATTTAAGATTCTCTCTCCCTCTGCCCCTCCCCATCCCACTCACAAACGCTCTCTCTCTCTTAAAAATAAATACATAAATAAATAAGTAGAAATAAAAATAGAAGAGGCATCTACGAGAAGCCAGGCAGAGGCAAGAAAGGATCCTTCCCTGGAGCCTTTAGAGGATGGCCCTGCCAACACCTTGATTTTGGACTTCTAGTCTCCAGAACTGTGAGACAATAATTTTCTGTTGTTTAAAGCCATCCAAATTTCTGGTTATTGTTACAGCAGTCCTAGAGAGTCTCTTACTACAAATAAGTAACTGGTATGGTGTCCTAAATATGATAAAACTGTAAGTGCTTGTTCAATTAACCACCACACTGCATCATGATATAAAGAAAATGTTGAAAATGTTGAACGAGGAGGCAGGCTTTGTCACCTGCTACCTAAGAGACCCTTGGACACGGGTTTTCCTCTAGTTTTATAGAATTCTAACAGACACAGTAAAGAATCAAAGAGACAGAATACAGAGATAATTAAAAAATAGGTAAGAATATTAAAGTAGCCACTACATAGTACCAAAGGTATTAGAGAGGGGAAAAAGAGAGATAGAGAATGAATTAGTTTTCTAGGGCTGCTATAAAAAGAACCACATACTGGGGCTTAAGCAACAGAAATTTATTGTCTCATAACTCTGGAGGCTAAGGTCGGAAATCAAAGTGTTGGCAGGACTGGTTCTTTCCAAGGGCTGTGAGGAAGAATCTGCCCTCCTCCTTGGCTTATAGAAGGACTCCCTCATGTTCACATGGTGCTCCCCCAATATATGTCTCTGTGTCCAATTTCCCCTTTTTATAAGGACACCAGTCGTATTGGATTAGGACCCAAACTAATGACCCCATTTTAACTTGACTGCCTCTGTAAAAATTCTAACTCCAAAAAATTTTTTAGATCCTATCTCAAAAAAAAGAAAAAATTCTCCAATTATCATTTCCTCATTGGAGAACACTTGAAATGATATAGTTATATTTCAAGATGAACAATAAAAATTTGAAATATAATTATTAAAAAAAACCTCCTTCACAGTATCAATAAAAAGCCCTGTCAATTCATTCAACAAATATTTATTGTCTACATCGTATATTATATTTTACTAGGTATTGAGAATAAACTATTGAATGGAGAAGAAAAAAAAAATCCTATCTTCTAATTAGGTCTTATTTGGAGGTACATGTGAATTTTAGGGGTACACAATCCATCCATATGATGGAGAGAAGAGGGGAGAGGAATATCTTCTTCTGAGGTACCACGCCCAGAGCTAGGCTTTTTTGTCAGATGATTCTGTGGGCTGTGAGAAACATGTATTGTGGAAAGTGATACTCCAGGTTCCTGAAATTTAGGCTTTAACAGAATAGGATGGGGAGAAATGGTCAAAGAAATTAGGGATAATTCTAATGTTTAACACTCTCTTTACAAAATAATATTAGATATTAGAGATGTCCATTTTCCTGCTCTGTTTTCATGATTTCTAAATAAACCTAAATATACCTGTGCCCACTCGCATCGGGACCCACATACACACGCACACTCTTCCGTGGAGAGTAAACACTGGGACTTCTATTTATGCTCAGTCTGTACCTCCGGGCCCTGGTGACCTTACCCTCTTGACCTGAGGCAGCTACTTCATTCATAGGGGTGTACGAATTGGTTAAGGAGAGTTTAAGAGCCATGAATACTATTCTCTGTTGAATGAATTTCTGTAATTCTGTCTGAAAAATGTGTTGCTGCTTATTTATATGGTCCTCATTTTGCCCCCTCTGGCTCTTAATAGAAAAACGAGCTCCCAACCCTTCTAGAGCATGCAAAGATGACATTCATGTCAGAAAGCAAAAAAGCTCACAATTTCTCTCCTCCGCATCAATCAACATCCCACGGTCTCACCAACAAAGTAATTTAATTCCTTGCTATTTTCTTTTAAGCTCTTGGCTGGCCCGGCAGCAACAATTCTCAAGGAGGACTGTCACATTCCAAGTGGCCAACTGTGTACCTGGCCTGAGATCTTCTTTAACAAGCTTAATTAATTCAACCAGTGACTTTAACAAGATCATAAAACTGTCACTAGTTTGGGGGGTTATCAAGTCACTTAATGCTCTGTATTTTAAATTTTTTCCAAATCCAAAGTCTTTTTGGAAGCTACTTAATTAAATTAAAGGAGATTTTGCAGTAAATTTAAAGTAAATTAATTTTTGTCATTAAAGTAAATTTTGCAGGAAGCTTTTTTTAGCCAGTTGCTGATGGTTAACTGCGAAAATAATTTAACAGATACTGCCACTCTGTTTACAATAATTAGGAGACACAAGGGTACCAATTCTTATAAAAGGTTTTCAAATTCTGGGAGTCTTCACTTCTTAGAGACATGGGATTAGTTTCATAAGCTCAGGGCCATTTTTTTTTTTCTTTCTATAAATGAAATGCAACCCAACTCCATTCTATTATTCCTCAATTCATAGTGTTCCAGAAGTTCACTTGCAAGTACATACTTTGGCACAAGGGACTCTTTTCCCTGAAGCAATTCTGTTATACCTAGTAACAGACGCCACCTGAGCCAGCCTCCAGCTAGATACCATGCATATTTTGCCAGATTTAATTTTCACAATTATTTGGCAAGGCAGGCATTAATAGGCCACAGTCTTTTACCTTAAAACCTGTTTCAGTTTTCGGCATATTTTTAATTTAGAAAATAATATGGTATGGATAGTACATATTACAGAAAACCCCGAGTGGAGTCTAGGGCAGGCTCGGTTGCCAAACAGATGAATATTTCTACATCAAAGCAAACTGATTTTCACACCGAGGCCGGGGGTGGGGGGTGGCCCGGGTGTGGGGACTCTATATAAACAGCCTCATGTTGATTCAGGTTAAGATTTTACTGTGTGAGGTCAAGTTAGATCAGTTTCGTTTTTTTTTTTAACTGGCTCCCTGAATTCTGTAGATTTCCTCATTGTGGCTAAGGGCATGCGGAGCTGTATTCTCACGTTCTAGGAGAAATAGGCCCATGAGAGCCAAGCCACTCAGCCGAAGTAGGTGGGATCCAAATCCAGGTCTCTCCAGCGGCAAGCCCTGCCCTCTGCGTCACAGCCTACAGCCTCACAAGGGAAGGATGCTTATGTCATCCCCTAAACCAACTAAACCATAGCAATGACAGCCTGCCACAGACTCTAACCATGGAGTAAAATGGCATTCTTAGGAGAAACATCTATCCAGGGTTCAACAGCGACACTTCCCAACTTGCCCCCCGTCTTCCCAAGTCAAGGAAAGAGCTGATCCAGCGTGCTAGGCCCTTGGCAAGGGAACTCTGCCAGCTCTGAGGCTCGGGGGCGAGCCAGGCAGGGTGGAGGCCTGAAGATGTGAAGGGAAAGGTGAAAGATCAGCCTCTGAAGGCAGGAGCGGCGAGCAGGGCTTTAAAGGAGCCGGGAGGAGTGAGAGTATGAGGTAGTGATGTCCAAGGGTAAGGAGGGGGGCTAAGGACTCAAGCAAGCAATGGCCAGTGTGGACTGGAGGGAAGTGAGAAACTGCAGTAGACAAGGGTCTGTTTGCTGTTGTTTTTCCTCCACAAATGAAAACCAGTGCTAGGAGGAGGGGAGCAATGGGAGCACAATGGCTTTCTTTGCTCTTTCCACTCTTCCTGCCCTTTCCATCCAGCCAACCCCTATGCCGTCAAGCACTGGAGGGGAGTGAGCACCCACAGGGCCGCGCTCTGCCCTGGGCATCATGGCAGCACTTCACTTGGACCTGACTCAGAACTAAACAACCCTTCAAGGTTTCATAGATGGGCAACAGACTCAGAGAGGAGAATATGCCCAAGGTCAGAGCCAGGAAGTGGTGAGGGCCAATGTTCTTTCCAAGGACCAGAAATGGGTGGGTGGGTGTGGGGTTGGCAGGCGGGGGGGCGGGGGGGGCGGAATGGGAGGGGAATGAGAGCAATGCAACAGGAAATCCAGGGGGCTCTGAGTCAAGATCTGTACCAGGCATTATGGCGTCAAGGGAAATGGGGAAATTGGAGAGAAGAAAAGTTTCTATTAGCCACGAGAAATTCCTGCAGCAGCCAGGAGGTAAGAAACAGACACAAACCAGAAAGTAAGTTAGAGACAGCTTGTGATGATCATCTAAGTCAACTAAAACACTGACGAGCCATATAAATTCCATCACAATACACTTAAAAGCAACGTATCATATATACTTACTTCCCAAAGTTCATAAAGTTCCTTTCTGAGATCCTCTGGGAGGAGCTGGGTTAGCTGCTTCATAGCTTCCTGAAATATCAAACCATTATTTTAATCATGATCACATTTATCTAGTTAACAACTCAACTACAAAAGCCGAATAATGGGCTCAAACTCTCACAAATAGCTCCCCAAAGGGCAGCGGAATATTGGACAATATTTACGGCTTACAAGGAGGGCAGCTGTGAACATTAAAGAAACGTGTGTATTTATTCATATGGGCTTCGCTGAGCATATGTTTTGTGGTCTGCAGCACAGCAGACACCAAAAGGACAAGGAGGAGGGTGTGGGATGGTTACAGAGATATCAGAAGTGAGGCCAAGGATTTTACATCTTACGGATGAATCGCAAGATGCCCACGTAAATTTCAAACATAAACATACTGAAGTTCAAAACAAACCTGAGAACAAGAACAGGAAAGTAACACTGAATTACAAAGCTCAAAGAAATTGTTTGTATACTATCATATTCACGTTCTATTGTTAATACTTTTATTGCATAACCCAAAGCACTACACAAATGGGCAGTTATTGTCATTAACATAAAGGAAATGACACAAGAGTATTTTGTAGGCTCACACATAGGCTGAAAGGGGATATTAAGAGATAATTAGCAGGACGCCTGGGTGGCTCAGTCAGTTAAGTGTCTGCCTTCAGCTCAGGTCATGATCCCAGGGTCCTGGGATCGAGCCCCGCATCGGGCTCCCTGCTCCGCAGGAAGCCTGCTTCTCCCTCTCCCACTCTGCCTGCTTGTGTTCCCTCTCTCGCTGTGTCTCTGTCAAATAAATAAATAAAATCTTTAAAAAAACAAAAAACCAAAACCAGTAACAAATATGTTGTTGCTCTCTCCTTGAAAATTTAACAACGATTTTCTGGATCTATACTCCTTGATATCATTTGTTATTATACAGTCAGACTGCACTTTCGAGACCTCCGAGGTAGTCGATATTCCTTGTTTGGCAACACGCACCACAGAATTGTGCCTACCTTTTTAAATGAACCCTCCGAAAATGACTTCGCTCAACTCCGGGGTAGCTGGCTGCGTATGCCAGACTTGCCCTCCCCGTGGTGAGCCCTGCCACTCCCACTTCTAGAAGGAGTTTCGCCTTGTCCACACACAGTTAGGGTGATAATTTTCCTAGCTTCTTCCCGTTAGCAAAGCATGCCAAGAATTTGCCAAAAGTCCTGAGCTGAATAAGCTTTCAGCAAACGTCTTGGGTCACTTTTGCGTCAAGCACCCAGAAAGCATCCTGCATCCTTCAGACACCATTGGTGGGGCTAAGCAGCGAAGGAGTTAACTGCAAACTATAGATTCAAATGGGGTTTGGGACCTGACTCACCTATGACTGGCTGTGGAACCCTGAGCAAGGTACTACTTAACCTCTTTGTCCTTCAGGTTTCGCATCTGTAAAATGGGGTGAAAAATGGCATGCATCTACCTAAAGGGCTGTCGTGAGGATGAAACAGGTAATACAGACAAAGCCTGTGGTATCTGGCACATAATCAGCACTCTATAAAATGTTCACTATGTTTTTCAGTTTCTCTATTTTGCCATGTTCACTCCCATAATAAAGCTTGGTTCTTCTCCTTTTAACCTCTTGGTTCTTCAGCAACTTTTAGCAACTTTAACCCTGGCAGATACATACCTACCATGATTCTGCCTTCTGACTTCATGTTTCTCTCTTCAAAAAGCAATATAACCTGCTATTGCTATATTCCAGCCTCAAGTTCCATCCTATGGGTTCCTGATGATCCCTATGAGGCACTCGGGTTATAATATAAAGTTTGTTTTATCTTGTTTAGGAAGGGGATCAGACAACAAGTATTGCTTTTGGCCCTAAATTTTTTCTTCCATGTCCTCATTTTCCCTTTCATCTTAATACCTGCTCCCCTCCAAAACAATCAGCCTTCCAAGTTCACCAAGTATTTTCCCTCCCTCCTACTTCAGCGTAAGCCTTCCTGATGCAGTTGGCTAGCCTCTGGGCAAATCATGCTGCCTGACTCTCATTATGTGCATTCCACCTTGAGCCAAGAAACCCTCATTTAATTATCTTAATGCATGGTTCAGACATCCAAATCTTACTCATAAACACCATCTGCATAAAGAATTGTTCACCTTCCAGATCTTTCTCTCTGTTCCCAAATCCTAACCAGCAGTAGGAAGAGGCAATGGACTACCAGCCCTCTTCCAAGCCTTTGGTTTCTTGTCTAAGAACCTGCGGTTCTTCAAGATGCTTTCCCTGTCCCTCCTGATCATGGCCTTGAGTCCCCTGGGAAACACACGAGTGGGGAGCCGCCAGGAGGTATAACGAGGCCGGAAAAATTCCCATCATTGCCAGGATAGGGCGTCCAGGAGGGCAGAAGCACTCTCTCTGTTCATGCCGCACCAGGCCCCTCCACGAAGTGTCATCGGCCGGGCCTCACTTCTGTCAAAACAGTAGCTGGTCTTCTCTCATCTCCAGTGGCTGGAGAACCTGCCCATGGACTCTTTTTTTCTCCAAAAGACTCTGACTTGCTCCTCTGTGGAGGAAGCCTCAAGTTCATTATGTACCTTCATGGGGACAGTTTGTCTTTTCTCCCTGCTCTGTGTCACTTTACGGTCTCTGAGGACCCTCTGGTACTTCAGTGTACCATTTCTCCTCCACAATGTCCACACTGACCCTTGAATAAAACTACCCTACATCCTGAAATGAGCTGTATAATTAGGGCGTCTTTTTCCCCATCCCTTTCCTCTATGTCCTGTCATCGTTCGACATCCTCTGGTTCAGGGCTAATTCCTTTCTGCCACTTGGTATCTTGAACTAATTGCTTTCTTTTCATATTAATTCTGCCCATCAATCCAGGAACTCTTTACTCACAACAGTCTAGACTCCTATAGAGAAACAATGTCTCAGCCTTCTCCCTTTTTATAGGCTGTCATGATGCTGAGCTATATTCTGGATCTGGATTTTGGCAGGAAGAACTCTTTCCTTACACAATTTTCCTTGTTCCCATAATGTCGGAATTCCTGAATTGGTATTCCTTGTGGAGCTTCTTGCCTCTGGGGTGATAAAAATACAGCTGGCTACTGAACTCCAGTCTCCCCCAGCTCTGAGAACAACTATTCAAGCTCACCTGCCCTGTTAAAGAATTTTGATGAAGGATCCATCCACTTAGCAATTTAGGACCAATCTCCTATAATAAAAGTAGCTTGCAATAATCCCCAAATTAAGAACCAGCTATTCAACATTAAAAAAACAAAAACAAAACAAAACAAAAACCAAAACACAAAACCTTCCTGGATTTTCCAACCTCTGCCTCAAATGTCTTTCTCCTTGGCCCTGGGCTCTGGATTTAGAGCCCAAATTGATATCGATTTAATATTTTTTTGATGTTCATTTCTTACTATTACAAATATTTTTTGTTACTTCTAACCGATAAATTAAAGGACTAATTGAAAATTCGCAAGTAATTATAATAATGATTAGACTTGTGATTTACAGAACTTTCTTCCAAAGAGCTTAACCAGGATGAGAATTCCTTCCAGTTCTAGCTACTTCCCTCATTCTAATGAAAGCCATACTATCTATGTCCACCTGAAAGCCATACTATCTATGTCCACCTACTAATGAGAACAGAAACCCAACAGTTTCCTGTCCCTGTGTTAGACAAGGCTGGGAGCAGGCATGTACTCCTGATCTCGTGTTAAACAAGGTTGAGACCAACCAACACCAGTGTGCTACTTACGCCAGGAAGACATCCTTGCTTCTGGAAGTTAAGACCATCAACCACCCAAGTAGAGTAAGCACTAACAGCTTACTCCTCAAGACTCTCGTTAAGACTCTGCCTCACCAGTCCTGCCAATCCAAGGCTTTTCTGTCCTACACTCTGTGCAATCTAACTAGCGGTCCGTCTCATAAGATCCATCTAACCATCCTCCAGCCCAGGCCCTTAAACTCTATAAACATCCTCTCCAGATTTCCCCTGCCTGAGACACTGCTCAAACTCTGCCAAGGTGCTCTCTCTTACCGCCACGGGTCCAATAAACTTAGCTTTGCTTCAGCAACAGGTATCTCTGGTGGAGTCAAGAATTAACACTGACCTCTTCTCGCCTATGTTTTTCTTCTTTGGGGATGTTATCTGCTGGTGCTATGTCCCCAACGATGCATTCTGCCATATCATGAACCAGGGCTAGGCGTACACATCTGACCAGGTGAGAAATGGTGAATAATGACACAAAATTAGATTCATTATAAGTTCTTTCTCTAGACTATTTTGAAGATGCATTTTTTTTTCTTCCACCCTCACAGGGTATGTTAATGCAGTATTTTCTAAAGTAATTATATTCTACTAGCCCACAACAGTCTGATTCAAAACTTCTAGTGAATACTCAACACAATAATACATGAATGCAGGGGAAATTGTTAGCATGGATTTTTTTTTTTTTTTAATGGCTGGTTTTTCAAATATCACTTGAAAAGTTTGATAACTTCAGATGACAAAGCCAGGAGGAGATGATCCGGTTACAGAATTTACTTACTGATAAAAAAATTCAGAAACAATCATTTCCCCAATATACTAGTTAGATGTCAAAAATGAGCCCCTCATGGAGAAATGGGTGGAGTAGGACAGATCTGGGTCCAAATCCAGCAACCATTTATTAGCTGTGTGACCTTTGCCAAGTTACTTAATTTCTTTAAATGCTCGATTCTGTCAGCCTTCATTTTGTCACCTGTAAAAAAGGGACAGTAATACATCTTAAGATTGGTATAAAAACTAAATTTGATCATGTGTGTTCCTGGCACATGTTGATCATTAAGCAAATGGCCATGATTATCAGTAATAATGATTAGTGATGAGGATAATCACTGTCAAAATAATGGAGGCAGGTCATGATATAAACGCCCCTGTTCCACGTGCCTACTATTTCCAAGGCAGCACAAGGCCTAACAACCTCCTCACAGGTGTCCCACCTGCAGCCTGTCTCTGTCATCTAGTTCAAATCTCCAACTACTCTTAGGTTTGTTATCTCTATTCCCCACCACGTTTGTCTTGTACTTTTTGCCAAAAATCCCACTTCCACACCATCTACAAAGTAACAGGGCTCCTCAACTCTAATGAACCTTTGCTACAAATCGATTTACATATCATTTCCAAAATAGACTTTCATTTCCTACCATCGGGGCTTTGGTTATACCCTCCTCTCTGCACACTATGCCTTCTGCTTCTCTACCCTGTCAACTCCTCAGATTCATTCCACCCTCCTCCATTAAGATCACCCAAGAACACGTGATCTCTTCTATTAGAATACCTTGCTAGTTTTTCCTTAAACTTTTTATGTATTTATCTATTTTTAAAGTAATCCCTAAACCCAGCGTGGGGCTCAAACTCATGACCCCAAGATCAAGAGTCGTGCTCTACCGGCTGAGCCAGCCAGGTGCCCCAACCTTGCTAATTTTTGAATATAACTAATTTGGGGCTTTTTATAGAAGCCAGTTGGGACCTGTGTCATCCATGGGAGATTTACTTACTGTCTTAATATTGTTCGGAAACTCTGTCCTGTGCTCAAAAAGCATTTTAGACACTTACTGACTGAAGGACAGGATACCTCTTTCTCAGCTACATCTTGCAAATACCCCTCCAAAAAGTCACCCCACAAACAGGTGCTAGTATTCATGAAAGGGGCTAGATTAAAGCACACAGCATTCTAATACAATGACAGAATTTTACACATACCACACCTCACTGTCAAGGCCCTGGAAATCCTAATATCACACTTACGTCTTCTCGAGACCACGGCAAGCTCTATCACTTGCCAAGAGAAAACCCAGAATGCAGTTTACAATTGAAGAAATCACACACGAAATTCCCCTTCCTACAGCCTGAACCTGTATGGTCTGCCGCAAATAATTTCTCTTGACAGATCAACTAACCTGCAAGAATTAGATAGAGCCGTGAGTCATGAGAAGCGGTGCATACCCACAGGCCAGAGATGCTAACAAGCGTCAGAGTTCACATCAGCTTACCGGTCCTTGTTGAGATGGTCGTCTCTGGTGACCAGAGCCATAACTGCCATCCTGTACATGTGATCTGATACACTCTCTGGCCTCTCCACATTTCTGTATACCCAGCCAGTCCGGGGGACTCTCTGATGAAAATGAAGAAGAGAAAGAAGCTTATAAAAATAAATATTTAAACTACCTGCAATGCTCTTCAAGGAAGTCCAAGAAATAGGGTATAGAAGCAGGGTCATGGTTTCAGAAAGTGTTACCAAAAAAAATGCTTAACTAACCAAGTGATCAACATCTGGAATCAAATAAACCAGTGGGGTCAGAGAATAAGAAAGAAGGAGAAATAATTCACAGGTATACAATGCAAGAGTCCAACAGTCAAGTTACTCTGCATTACTAAGGTGTAAATTACGGAACATATACGAGCCCTTTAGACATAAAGATAAAACTGTAAAGTATTGTGTTTTTCCTAACTACAAGAGTTGGGACTTTTTGCCTTCAAACAACCCCATTCAACACGCGCAGAAAACACCGGTGAAAGCTCTGACCTTGAACAAGTGATAGACTTCCCAATTTGGAAGCAGAAAGGAGGAAGGCATTTCTAGTTGGTCCTGCTACCACCAGTCATGATTCTGCCTTTTGTTCAGATCAGGATGTGATCCTGTGAGACTGCATTTTCTCCCCAGGAGTCTGCACTTCTAAAGAATTGTATCAACAGTTGCAATACGGCAGGACACAGATAATCCGCTTTTAACTTGTAGAAATTCTGCAAAATCACCAATTATGGGTAGAGGAGGCTAGCATGGAAAGGAAGGCCGCACAGGATACAACTCCAGTGTGCACTATATAAAATCTTCTGTTAAAAAAAAAAAGTCTTATTTCCAGAAGTAGCTAAGAGGCAGATTTAAGGCACCCCACTTAAAATCTGCCGGACTGCCGGATTCTGCTCTTCCCGCCCGCGGCTCAGAGGCCCAGCAGAGGGGTCGTGAGCCCCAGGGGTACTCAGGACAGAAGCAGGCCAGCACGGGGGGTCCCACCTCGCGAACGGCTGCCCAGGCCGGCCCCCGCCTCGCACCAGCCTCGCCTCCCCGCAAGGATTCCCGCGGCTCAGGCTCTACCGAGCCTGGGGTGGCCCGGCGCCCCGCCGCGCTTCCTCCGCCCACCGTGCAGACGCGCCCCCCCCCCCCGTCTTGGGGAGCTTCTGGGCCCACCCCTGCGAGGCGGGGAGGCCGGAGGGAGGGAGCGCGAAGGCCCCAGCCCCCGCGAGCCGAAGCTCCGGGGCGCCGCGGCCACCCCCGCCTCTCCCCGCGCGCCGCCCGCCCGGCCCCAAACGGCCCGGCCGGCGCCCGCTCACCTTGAGCTGCCCCACCAGCCGCAGGAACTGCAGCAGGTTCCGGGCCCCGCGGCCCGAAAGGGCCGCAGCGGACACCGAAGCCATGCGGCCACGGGCCCCGCAGGTCGGAGCGAGCCGCGCGGCCGCCTCCTGAAGCTCCTCCCCCTCCTCCGCCTCCTTCCTCCCCCTGCACCCTCTCCTCTGCTTCCT
>NW_023270807.1:78558858-78606495 GCF_011800145.1 Mirounga leonina
ACCCTTCTCTTTCCCTCCAGACTCCTTCCCTCCCTCCCTCCTCCGCCACTTCCTCACCGGGTTTTCCCAGACCCTTGTGGGAAAGAAGTGTTACCCCTTCCTGGCCTTGCTGGCTGCACCCCAGGCATTGCACCGTCCCTGGCCGACCGAACTTTGGCTTGTTTGCTCATCTCCACTTGTGTGCTAATCTCCACTCTACTGAACGCCATCAAACTTTTAACGGGATTGCAGTTGGGTAGGGGGGAGGCGGAGGGTGGTGTGCCTTTGGAGGAGGCGGAGGGTTCTGCAGGATTGGCCGAAAATCTTGCCTTTGAGCGACTCCGCGTCTGATTGGGGGAAGAAATAAAGAACTCTACTCCAAGGTGGGCAGTCGATGTACATTTTAACCGAGGCACAGGAAAGTAATTTAGGAGAGACAAAAGCACTGAGAGAATTTGGGGCTAGCCATAAACGGCTCCGGAGTGAAAGCAATCCCGTGGTGAAATCACAGCCTCCCTTACATCTCAAGCGCTGAAGAATCCCCTTACTCCAAAAAGCTGGTCAGGGTCTGTCTCAACCATCTGTCTTCATTAAATCATCGTCTTCTTTTTTTTTTTTTTTAACATATAATGTATTTTTTGTTTCAGAGGTATAGGTCCGTGATTGAACAGTCTTACACGATATACGCAAACAATGAATCATGGAACACTACATCATGAACTAATGATGTATGGTGATTAACATAACATAATAAAAAAATAAAAATAAAAAAATAAATCAACAACCAACATCACCAGTTTTTAAAGGCATTTAGCGGACATGCATACAGAAGGACTCAGGGAGAGAGGGTAATGTTGAGAATAGACTCTATGGGGCAGGGAGGAAGTAGAGAGATCATTTAGGAGACTATTGACATAATTCTCTGGGGAGATGATTCGGGTTTGGTCCAGAGTGGTGGTAGTGCAGGTGGTGAGTGGTGGTTAATTTCGTATGCACCTTGAAGGTAGGACTAATAAGAGTTGTGACAGATTGAACATGGAGTATGAGAGAAAGAGAGGGATGACTCCACAAAATTGGGCCTAGCTGGGTGGATGGAGTTGCTATTTAGTGAGCTGGAGAAATTGCAAGAAGAGTAAGTTGTGGGGAATCAAAAGTTTGGTGATTGGGGTCACTCAACATTCAGAGTTCGGAAGTCGGAGAAGTAGTCAGTGAGGTAGGCAGAGGACTAAGGGACATTTGTGTTCTAGGAGCCAAATGAAGAAATTACTTCAAGAAGGAAGGAATGTGGCTGCTGTGTGTTAGTTTGTTATGATTTTCAAATCAACTTGTTTATAACAAAAAGAAAATTGTTTTTAAGAGTAAAGTTGTTTTGATCAAGAATGAAATAAGCTGTGACAGGATATTGTCATCTCATCTATTGTTGTTTATAAGCGCTCTGGAGCTTAGCTGCTGAGGGGCTGCACTGGGGGCTTATCAGTAAAAACATACCAAGAAGCAACTATGGCAGGTGGACATTTAGACTATAAACACCGGGAGTTTGTAAGGACTATCTGAGAGTGGTCTGAGCAAGCTGATTCTCTTTGCTAATCTCAATAGCTCTTAAAAGACCTTGGCGCAATTAACTCCTGCTACTCTAAAGACAATTCTGACCTTCAGCGGCAAAAGCCATTCAGTAGCAAAACCTAAGCAGGGGCAGGCCAAGGAGATCTTCTTGCCCATCAACAGGGCCACCATCGTTCCCTAGCAACGTGCTCTAGCAACCAGGGACATCAGCGGTTGGTTGGCTAACCCAGCTCTCCTGAGTAGCAACTGGTATAAAGGTACACTTCAACTAAATTTGGGCTTTATTTCCTTTATCTTCCCTGGCCTGGAACAATAGTGTGGTTAATTTATCATTGTTTTGGAGGATGTTATTTCTTTATTGGGTATTAAGAGATATTATCCTGTATGTTATGAGTTTATGAAATTCCTGCAGTGAACCTGTGACAAATAAATAGCTGGCACAGACAAACTCAACTCTGAGGATTAATTTACCTCCCCCCAAAAACAGTAGTCAACCAAGTCAATGTTATGTTGGATAGGATTGAGATTTGACTACTGGATTTAGCAAATTCAGTGTCATTCGTGGTGGTGACAAGAGCAGTTTCAATGTAGAGGGGCAAGCAGAAACCTAACTGGAGATCATTCCAGAGAAAACAGGAGAGAGTATTGTGATTCATTTCAAATAGAGTGGGGCTACTAGAGAAGAGGTGCTTTTACTGTTGTTTTTTGTTTTGTTTTGTTTTTAAGAAAGAAGATATTATAGTATGTTTATTTACTGATAGAGGTAATCTAGTAGTGAGTGAAAAATTCATGATGTAAGAGACAAAGAGATAAATGCTGGAATGATGGCCTTGAGCAGATAAAAGAGGATGCAATCCAGTGTACAAGTTGAAAGATTAATTTTAGGAATATGGAGAATTCTTCCATAGTACAGGAGGAAAGAAAATATATAGTGACTAATTACTGGCAGATGTGGTCACAGGACATTGTAGGGTTCTATTCTGATTGCTTCTATTTTCTCACTGAAATAGGAAGCAAAGTCTGGACTAGGTTATGCTGTAGTAACAAGCAGCCTCTGTATTGTAGCAGTTTATCACATCAAAGGCTTGTTTCTCCCTTGCTAAATGTCTACTGCTGGTGAGCCCAGGGATGCTGCTGTAACTCACCAGGAAGCTAGGGGGCGCTTTGTGCTCCTCTATGGCTGAGACGGGGCGGGGGGGTGGGGGCCGGGGGTGGGGGGAGGAGTGGCATCTGCCTCCTAAAGCCTGTCCTTGGAAGTGATATACCACCCTTCTACATATCATTGGCCAAAAGAAGCACTATCACCATATCTAACTTTAAAGTGGGGCTATGGAGTGCAATCTTAACCACGCTTCCAGAAGGAAAGGAAACCACGGTATTTGTGAATAGAGAAGGAGGCATTGGAAGGTTATAGAGAAGGTATAAAATAATTGTTTTGGAGAGTGGGACAACAGGAGAAAATATGACTAAGCACCAAATGAATGCCAAGGACAGTGGGGCATGTATTAAAAATGGTTAAGATGATGGACTAGAAGCTATTTTTATGGTGTTAGGTGGTGCTAAGTGAAGGAAGGATCAGAGACCAAGTAGTCAGGTCCCCTGGAGGAAAACAAAAACCAACAATCCAGTGGAATAAGAAAGATGAGGACGTTTGATTTGCAGAAGGATATAACGAGGAACGTTCTAGAGATGGGACTGCAAGCCAGATGCTGAATGTGTGGTGCAGCCTGTGGTGTTTCTGAGCGGCCGTGTCCCCTTCTTTTGCCAACGGTGCCTTGATTTCCTCATTTATGCAAGCTTTGTTTAGTCTTCATGGGTAGCTCTACTTGTATTTGCAACTTGCTTTACAAAATACACGTGAGTTCTCTTTCCTTTGTGTAGTGAGCTGTAAAGAATTTCTCCAGTTGCCTAAATTATCAGGAGTTAGAAGACATTAAGTCAATGAGAAATTATGAATTGTGTAGATGTAGTTTCTGAGAGTCCCAACTGAGATGATAATGATTTTTGAAGGGATTTTATTATCCAATAATAAGTTGTTATGACAATTGAAAAAATACTGTCAACTGTTGCTTTTCTAAACTCCAAAGATGGATCAGGACTTGTAACAGGGCTTATTCCTTGCTTGTCATCAAAAATACCAAGCAAGTGACTATACAGTGCATAGAATAATGGCCTCCCAAGGATGTCTGTTTGCTAATCTCCAGAGCCTGTGAATATGTTGTATTACGTGGCAAAGGGGACTGCAACAGATGGAATTCAGTTTTCTAATCAGCTAGATTTAAAATAGGGAGATTGTATTGGATTATCTAGATGGGCCAAATGTAATCACCAGGGTCCTTGAATGTGGAAGAGGGAGACATAAGATTAAGTATGGGAAAGATTCAACTGGCCATTGCTGGCTTTGAAGATGGAGAGAGGTCATGAGCCAAGGAACATGGGCAATCTCTACAAGGTAGAAGAGGCAAGACAATTAGGTTTTCCTCTCAAACCTCCAGAAAAGAATGCAGCCTAGCCAACACCTTTATGTTAGCCCCGTGAGACCTGCTTTGGGCTTCTGACCTCCAGAGCTGTTAGATAATACATTTGTGTTGGATCAAGAGTGTTCGAAGTTTGTGGTAATGTGTTATAGCAGCAATAGGAAACTAATAGAGTAATCATACTGGATGACCTTGACCCCTTTTTACCAATTACCCTTTTGCACTTTTTTTTTTCCCTGAAGAAGGGAAATTGGCAAGGCTGTTTACACTCTACCAAGCTAATGGCTTATTTCAAGGACCTGCTGGCCAATCAGTAGCATTGGGGGAAATAGGAATCCATTTGTCTCTGCAGAAGGGTTGCCCATTTTAAGCAATGGGCAAGGAAAGCTCTTCGGCACCATTTACTCCAGTCCATTAGAAGAAAAGATGAAATTAGTAGGCTCTTGCCAGAGGGACTCTTCCCTTGGGCTCACTGCGCACTTCAGGTGAATCTGTGACTATCCTGAAATTGTCTACAAATTGGGTTACTTCGGAGGACTTTTCTGTTGATCAGATCCTTAAAGAGATCTGAGACCCGAATGAGAAGTCTGGTGACTTGGTGAGCGGCAGTATTTGATGCAGTGCAGTGCAGGCTGCTTTGGTCTTAGAGTAAAAAAGAGCTGCAGGGGGTCGTGCCTCTGCTAGCGACCTGTATTTTCACAGAGCTCACCTCATCTTAATCCTCCCAACCTCCCTCCGAGATATTAATAATCCCTCATTTCAGATAAGAAAACCGTTTTGCCCAGAAGCTGAAGAACTGGCCTAATTGTTTTGTAGCCAGGAAGCCGTGGTGACAGAATTGTAGCTCTGGACTGTCTGCTTCCAGACCTTTCTTCCCGGGACATCCTGCTGCTCCCTAGCCAGCTGCCTATTAGTACCTGCTTCCTATCGTTGTGAACAGTAAATGAGATTCTATGCATGGAATAGAGTTTGTGGGGGCGCCCGGGTGGCTCAGTTGGTTAAGCGTCTGCGTTCGGCTCAGGTCATGATCCCGGGGTCCTGGGATCGAGTCCCTCGTTGGAGTCCCTGCTCAGCAGAGAGCTTGCTTCTCCTTCTCCCCCCTCCCTGTGCCTCTCCCCCTGCTTGTGCTCGCTCAGGCGTTTGCTTTCTCTCTCTCTGTCAAATAAATAAAAAAAAAATCTTAAAAAAAAAGAAAGAAATCAAGTTTGTAAACTGTTATTTAGGTAAAGAATTGGGGAAGAGAATAGATAGCAATGGATCAATTGAGAAAATTTGCCCTGAAAACAATCATAAGTATGCTTTAGGAACTGACTGAAAAGAGTAGAGACACCAAAATCCAAGTTCTTTTTTTCCCCCTTAAGATATTCAAGGAAGACATACTGCTTCTGCCTGCTGTATCTTTATAGATTAAAAAAAGTTAATAGTTGATCTATTATCAGTGGTTCTCAACCTCGGGGTGAATTTGCCCCAAGGGAACACTTGGCAACGTTTGGAGACATTTTTGGTTGTCATAAAGTGGGGGTCGCGTCTGGCAGGCAGAGGCCAGGACTGCTGCTAAAATTCCTCCAAGCACGCGACAGCCTCCCACAACAAAGAACTGTCTGGCACAAAATGTCACCAGTGCTGAAGTGAAGAAGCCACAATGGCCTAAAAGAAAATGCTGACAATCACATCCTTTATATCGTTGATGAATTATCAGTCACAGAAAACTGGTGTTATGTTTATATTAAAACGAGTAAGTAAATAAACAAGTTTCATAGGTAACCCCTCTTGTTTTAAGTGGCGTAGCAGAGCTCCTGAGCTTGGCCCTGACGGAGACTCTGGACAGATATGGGGAGTTAGAGGAAGGTTTTGATCATTTAGGTAACCAGGCGAAAGCAGAGCAACTCAGCTCACAGATTATTAATGTGGAAGAGTAAGTCTGGGAGGGAAGGAACGTTACAAAAGGAATGTTTATTCAAGACAAAGAGATTGGGTTTTGTTGTATTTTGCCCCTTGTCTTGCCTGTGGCATCTGGATTACAGAGCGGGAGATTTCTACATGTATAAAGACAACATTCCCGTTTTGTTTTGTTTTACATTATCTGAGTAAATAATTCCTTACATCAGTTTTCTGGTAAGCCCTCAAATCTTTCTCCACAGATGTCCATCTTCAGTGACTAAATATTTTCATAATTGTACAGGAATCTTTAGCGGCTCTATCATCCTGTCCTTATCCTATGGAACAGGCTCCAACTTAACAACTCTTTAACTTAAGAAGTACATATCTGAGCTCATGGAGTATTTCTCAGTTTTATCACGATGGGGATACTAGACAGAAAGATTCTTAGGGGTAGACACCGTCTGATCCATCTCTTACCCTCAGAACCTAAAACCTAGCATGATATCCCGCTAGACATGGTGATGAGGAAATGGTGGTGGGAGGGGGTGTAGAAGGGAGACCCATTCGGGGCTAGAATCACCTTGCCCAAAGGTGTTGGTAGAGTGACACAAATCAGGATCTTAAAATGTTAATTTGATGAACAAAACCAATCTCCTTGGGAGATGGGTCCCAACGTCTACCAGAAAGAGATGCCGTTGGTCCAAGGGCTCCAACTTTTGCGTAAAGCGAGAGTATTCAGGCTTTGAAGACACCTGTGCCCCTCTTCTGGGGCTCCCAGGTGAGGCGGGGGTGGCAGGGAGCTGGGGGGCAAGCTGTCCGGCTGCCGGGAGGTCCTTCCTGTCTCCGAGACCACGGCCCGTTGCCCACCAGAGCCCTGGCAGCAGCCACATCTGTTCTGCTCTTTCTGTGGCTTCCTCTTCTCTCTTCAGACGAGCGTGGGAACCGCCTATCGAACAGGAGCAGCAGTGGGCCTGGACGTGCCTTCAGCTGTTTCCAGTTGCCTCCCAGGCCCCCTCTCCCCTAATCAATGGCACGTCGTAGAAGGTGTTTTACAGTTCCACTTGTTAATAGAACCAGAGGGCTCCGTAGCAAAACCTAACACAGCAATCAAGGTTAAAACACAAAATCACGTAATAGGAGTTAGAGAAACAGAAGGTCATCTCTAAAAGGAGTTGGACCGTCGAATTTTTAAAGTGCCTTCTAATTCTAAAATTCTAAGCTATGAAACAACATTTCCTCAAGGTTGAAGGATATGCTGCTTTGTACACGGGCTATTTCATTAGCGGAATTAGCTTGTCTTCATAGATTGTACTATAAACAAGTGAATGAATGAAAAAGGGATAATTGAATCTGCTCTTTGCCTCTGTCCCAGGGATTCAGGACTGAATGTCTGCAGAGCACTGTAGGACTCCTCACTATCATTATATTTGAAAGATAATGATCGTGGATAAGTGGTTGCAGGCGGCACTATCAGATAAAATATTTTTCTTTAGACTTTCATTAATGATGAACATTTTCTTCTTTTGAGGTGCGAAAAACAATTCTGAATGGAGAACAAGGTCTCAGTTTAACTTGCAAATATCAAAAAATTCACCCATCTTTTGTTACTTTGTGATTAATGTCAGTTAATTGCTGACAAGTTGCTATTGAGCTGATTTATGAGCTCAACAAGCAAAATAGTCAAGTGTAGTTGAATAGATCCGTGGCTACTGTTCACCGCCTTATTCAGGGTGGGTGAGAGGAGAGAAAGGTGTGGGTGCAAGCAGTGCTTTCCCACCTTCTCAGTAAAAACAAGAAGGAATAAAGACTGCTTGGAGCCTCTTCCGCAATTATTTTCCCTCCTGTTTACGTCATTGCCGCCTGTAGTATTAGAAAATGACCACTAGGTGGCACCATCTCATCAGTGTTCTTTTTCATCAGCAGGAGGAAGCCTTGCCGGGCCTTTCGGATCATGAAATACAATTACAGTTATGTGTTTGCTGATTTTGACTTAGAGAAAGCTTTCTGCTCTCTCCACACTTCCCTGGATTTGTCTATCTTTCTTCTTTCCTGTGTTTTTCCTTGGTTCTTGGGAATCTGAGTCAATACCTAGGGATAGGTACAGAGTTGATGACCACCATGGTGCTAATAACCATAACAGAAAACTTAAAAGTAGAGAAACACTGATAGTGACCTTCTATTGAAGGCTTATTATGTGTTAAGGGCTTTCCGGTATTATTTACAAGACTCACAGCAACTCTGTAGGCTTGTCTTCATCTTATGAACAAAGAAAGAAGGTTCAGAGAACTGAAGCAACTTCCCCTAGGATACCCAACAAGGAGGTAAAGAGGCCCAGCATGAATCCAAGTTTATGTAATGTCAGGGCATTACTGATCTTTGGATCATTCACAGAACTTGAATATTGGAAATAGTGAGAAAAAAAAAAACAGGAGTCCAGCCTTTGTGAAGTTCATAATCTAGAAGAGGATATAGAGTAAAAATAAAGGGGGGGGGGGAGAGTAAAATTAAAGGAAATAGAGCAAATTATCTGTAACACTATATATATATACATATATATATGTATATATATATGACTTTTATAAGACCATAAATTTATAAAGGGTATGAGATTATCAAGAACACTTACCAGGTGTCAGAGTCAAGAAGACAACCTGAAATCGATTCTTCTCTTGGAGTAGAATATTACTGTAGGGGAGAGTTCTGAAGACAGAGTGGTAAGGGCAGGATAAAGAGCAGTTATTCTTGGGTTTAACTCTCAGACTCATGAATCCTTATTGTTAATGGTGTTTTTGTTTTTGTTTTTTTGTTTTTTCCGTGACACTCGAATTTGCTGTACGTCCTCAGAGGTGATGTCTCAGCTAGAGCTCTATATATAGGTGAAGGAGACCTAAGTAAAATGTTTTGAGGGTTAAAAAACCCAAATATTCCAGGTTATTTATCCCATAGAACCATGAGAACAGCAAGAGCCAGGAATCTCATAATACAAAACTAAGTGAATGTTTATTTGCTGGGGGCTGGGACTTCCCACCTGGTACCTTGCATGTATCATTGAATTTAATCTTAACACAACCCCATAAGATGTGCTTTAAATTAGTATTCCCTCAGGATGTCAAGCTTAGGCAGGTTGTGTAATTCACCAGAAAGCACACAGCTAGCAAGTGGTGAAGCTGGGATTCCATCCAAATTGGCAGATCAAAGAACCCGGATTTTAACCTTTAAATACAGTGCTTCCATTTAACATGCTACATGGCAGTGAGCAAATGCTCTGGCCGTGGTAATCCTAACTTAAATTTGATTTATAAGTTTCAGAGAACTTTCAGGTATGTTATTAGATTTGAGGCTAGCAACAATCCAACGAGAAAGACCGTTCAGATTTTCTTACCATGTCTTTCCCTCCCCCTTCCCTTCCTGCCCCTGCTGACAGACACACATGCCCCGACCAGAGAGTTTAGTAACCTGGGTTAAGTCACAGGGCTACTAAGTGGCAGTCGCTGGACTCGAACCCGAAGTTCTCATCTTTAGACCATTGCCTTTCTCCTGCAATAGCAGCATCCCTTTATAGTAAATAATACATTATTAGGTAAAAGTTCTGCCATTGGCATTCAGAATACACTATCTCCAAGAACTTCTGCTAAAAGTCAAACATGCTATTTAGGAAAAACTGTATGAACATCAAATAATACATAAAGGTATATATTTTAAACCATTTAAAACTCCCTACAAAGGACGAAGAATCTAAAATGCGTTTTCAAATATTTTACATAAATGATTTGAGAGACATATGCAATGATTCATTTAACTATTTAGAATCAACATCTGTGTTTTTTGTGTGTCATAGAGAGATTTGTACTTTATTAAGACAAACAGAACACAATAGAGGCATAAAGATAAGAACTCTGTTCAGATACAGCCTAAGAGATTGCTGTGAGTGTTTATACAGTCTCAGTCTCTCCAGTACCCTCTAAGACACAAAGTTCTGTGAACCCCAGTGGGGAGAGAATGGCCCAAAGGAAAGGGCCCGAGGGTAGTTGTCGATGGGTGTGGAGTGAACAGGGGAAGGATATGACATAGTCACTGCACCACTCTGGACGCCAGCTCCTCGCCTCTAACAGGAGGACCTCTAAGGACCAGAAGACCTCTAAGATCCCTATAACACTAAAGAATATTTCTTAATCCGAATAACATTTGGAGATTTGTTTTATTCAGCAGAAGATCCAGAATTTTTAAGAATGGTCCAGACTGAGAAGTAGATTACTAATTTTCCATTACTCTTTATTATTTTTCATTTATTTTTTTATGGAGATCTTTTCTTTATTGAGAAACTGAAGACCTGGGTACATCAAATAAAACCAATTTCTGGGGGTGGGGGGGGAAATCAAAACCCACAATAGAAAAAAGAATTTAACACTGTCTGGACCATAGCAGAACCAAGAGAATATATTCTTTTAATCGAAGAATTCCAGGCACTTCATAAAAATATGGAGTGCTTCTTCAAGAACCTGCGTGTCATCCTTGCGCGGGGACGATGCTAATCTTCTCTGTATCGCTCCAATTTTGGTATATGTGCTGCCCAAGCGAGCACCCATTACCCTTCTTGAAAAGTGAATTCATAGATGGTAAAAAAAAAAAACATATTGACACAGAAAACTCAGGTTTTATTTTCAGGGCACCCACCTCCCGTGTGCTTCCACTAACAGAGGCAGGATGGATGTACAGTGTCAGGTACTTTGCCATTGTTGGTAGAAAAAATAATTGACTGCTGTGCAAAAAAGAAAGGCTAGTGAACCCACAGGGTCACTGTGCTGGCTGGCTCCCGGGGCTCGGGCGCACCGAGTGGCCACGCTGGTTACTGGTGAGAGGTGGCGCTCTTCACCAGAAGATCTCCTCAGCAAGCTGCTGCTGGGACCAGAGGCTTGCCACTTTATTACATCCCTCTAATGGGCTGCAGATGTTCCGTATAAATGAATGTGGAATGCATGGATATCCAAAAAGTGATTATCAAGGCACCACATTCCCTTGGATGGCAAACTTCATTCAGCATTAGAAGAAGGAAAAGGGTAAAAAGAAGAAGAAGGAGGGCGAGAGTGGGGGAAGGGAGAGAAATCTCTAAAAACTTCCAACGCTTCCAGAAATGTTTGTGTTCTCTTGTGGGCCAGCCTTAAGCTAATTTGAAAAAGTTGGGTTCTGAATTAGTGTGACAAAGAGGTGAGGTTGGCTTAGCTTTTGATTCTGCAGGTAGAAGCGATTGGGTTTTTAGGACCTATAAGCCACAGCTTTGGGCTTCTAGGTATCAGCATTCATATGGTGCTCTAGAGAAGAAAACCAAAGGCTTGGAGACTTTCAAAGGTACAAATGGTATTCTTAGTTAAAAAAAAAAAAATCTGGAGTATTGTAAACAGAAATTAAAAACTTAGGATCTAATAAACAGTGGTTCAAATTTAACACAGAACTCCCAGAAAACAAGGCACACGGATTTGGTCCCCTGGTTTGAACTGATGATATGACAGGATACATCTTTTTATGCCATTCAAGTAATTAATCTCTTGGTGGTCATGAAATAAGGGTTGGAATTTTTCCTTGGCCTTGGAGCCAAGTTGGCTGCCACTCTGTTAGCCTCCCAGGCCTGGTCAAGTATCTAGCCTATCTACCAGTATCCCTGGTTTATGCTTGAATTCCTCCAAAGACAGAGAACTCACTGTCTCTCATGACGACCTACCATGGACAGTGCTTCTTATTAGATTATTCTACTTACATTAATATGAAATTTGCTTACCTGAAGTTATTTTTTTTAATTCATAAAACAAAACAATACTTTAAAGAGCATTCTGGAGCATCTTCCACATGTCAGACCCTGGTAGGCCTTAGGAATAAAAGGATGAGAATATTATATATAGTTTATTTGATTTTGTGAGATTTATAGTCCAATTTGACGGAACTCAATATTTTCCATCCTAATGTTCCTAAGAAATTGGTCGTACTCCTGTGGACAAGAGTTGCACTCTACAGAATCAACATCTGCTGAATTTGGTGTGTAGATGCTTTTCTAGCAAGCGAGTCTCCCTCTAGGCTAGTAATCCTCAGCATCTCAGCAGAGAAAGGGACTGTAACCTGAAGAGGTCCCTAAGTGACTCTACGTACCACCACACCTCCATTTAAGAATCACTGCTCTGATGGTTCTATATTCCTCTAAAAGTCCAATCCTCCTTCAACGGGATGTTAGATCAAATATCTGAAGAAAACTGTCATATATCTTTCTTCCCACCATAATCATTTCTTCAAACTATGATTATTGTATTCTTGAAGAAAAGATCGGCTCAAAGAAAGCTGTCGAAAGCAGCTGTAAAGGCATCCACATCTGTGCAAAGTGGAACTGAATCCATCAGGCCAAACCAACAGCTGAGGAGGAATAGAGGTGATGAGCAGGGAGAAGCCTGAGCTTTGTGCAGTGCCTTGTAGATGTGGTCTTTCCAAGAGAATATAGTCTACAGTGACCAACCAAAAGTGTGGGGAACATGGAGGAGAGCAAGAGAGGTTAATTCCCCCACCCTCTTGTCTTCCTTCGTTCAAAGATTATTTCTTGACGGGGGTTAGAAACCAGGTAGAAGAAAGCATATTCTGTACCATGGCAAAGTTAAGATTTAGAGACAGAAGAGATACAGAGAAGCAGGGAGAGACAGAGAGGGGGGAAGAAGAAGACGAGGAAGGAAAGACAAGCTAAGATAAAAATCGTTCCAGCTTATATAGCTGGAATGTTTATAATGTAAAGAGACAGCTGCATTAAAGGATTAGACCCCACTGCCTGATTAACATCATTTGATCTTTTGCTATTGAAAAGACCCTGTGTATTTTCAAAGGCAGTGGGCTTCTTAAATAAAACCAGGAGTCTGGGTTAGCAGAAAGCTGTTAAAAAACAGCTCACTTTTCATTTAGTAATCTTTTTGTCCTACCTGCTTCACAACCTTCAGTTTTCCTCTTTGTATTATTGGGGGGTTGCACCTAAATTTGAAAATTGGGGCTCTGGGAAGTTTGATATGACAAAAATAAACATGAAAAAATCATGATGACCTAAAGTAGTCAGATCAGATTTTTTTCCCATGAATATCATCCTGGGGAGCTTCTTTTTCGGTTTTGTTCTGGGGTTTTGTTTTGTTTTTTTTTCCTTTACTCTCCATGGCCAGCAATCATCACACAATCTCCGTGAGAGAGATTAACACATCATTATACTATACCATTTTCATGTTCTACTTGCTATCTTGTTAATCTGCTTTTCTTTTTGTAAGTTTCAAGTGAGACTGGAACTCTTACTGGTTTAGAGACTGTCAGGAAATCAGAATTTTCCATTCGCCAACTTGCTACACAATATCAGTGGGAGGAATCGGAGCATCTCCACATCCATGCTGTCATCCCAGGGTGGCCGGGCAAAGAGGTGGGAGGGCCTCTGGTCATTTGAGAGGACCAAGCAGTCGTCATAACTAGTTCAGTCTCTGTGGCCCATTCAGCTCTTGGCATTGCTGCCAAGCCAGCCAACAAAGGAGCATTGTAATCCTGACAGTTTCCCAGCATTGACCGGACAGGCGCAGACCACCAACCAGCTCCCTTCACTTCTACTGTTCACAAGTGAGACCATGAATGGAAAAAAGTCAGTGGCAAAAATCCCACATCCTGCTGAAGTTGGTGTGTAGAGGCTTTTCTAGCAAGTGAGACTCCCTCCAGGCTGGTAATCTTCATACCTGTTTTCTTTTTCTTTTTTGTTTGTTTGTTTTTAAATAGAGTTAGCTTGAATGGTAATGCATAATCCTCATTGATGCCTACCAAAAAAAATTAGGTTTGAGTTTTGAAAAATAAGCATGTGGCATGCAATAATATGGAGAATGGGCAGTGTGACAAAAATAAAATGTTATAAATGTAAAAAAGATAAATTGAGATAAGCTTCTAAGTTAAGAAGCTAGCAGTAAGAGCCACTATGATTCTTAAGAAATTGAATTTGGGGGTATAACAATATGGTTTTCAGGTAGAAAATGGAATCATTTTAACTCAATTTCACATTTTGAATATGCACCCCAAAGGCTGCTCTTTCTGTACACCAAGCCAAGGACATCTCCAACTCTGATTTTAAAAATAGCAATAAGTAAAGTAAAATGTTTAAGAGCAGTGTAAATTCAGAGTTATTTATCATGTATTTCTTACTGATTGAAAGTCAGGAAGCATTTTTAACCTGATCTTTTAATACATTTCGATGGTAAATGTGGCATAATTTTATTTATTTAAATTGACTTTTTAAAAATAAGTACAGATTATAGTAATGGGATCCCATGTTTACTTACCTGTTATGAAATATTCAAATGACAGTGCTCCATGATGGTGGTAGAGGTGAAATGAAAATATGGTGTTTAAACTGGATCCACAGTTTTAGAAAGCAATTTAGGAGAGCTTTAGTAGTACTCTGTCCCTTTGATTCAGTTATCCTACTTCTTAAAATATATTTATGTGTTTATATATTATATACATGTATGCATAATATTATACTGAAGGCAAAATAAGAAAATAAATACAGTATTATTCATCACAGCAAAAATAAAGAACAGGAAGAAACGAAGTCCCCAAACAAAATGAGAACAATAGAGTTACTTCGTAAGTAAATTGTTAACCCTAAGTAAAGGTACACGATGAGATACTATGTAGCTATTAAAACTGATGTTTCCAAAGATTCTCTTTTGTTTTTTAAGATTTTATTTATTTATTAATTTATTGACAGAGAGAGAGAGAGAGACAGCGAGAGAGGGAACACAAGCAGTGGGAGTGGGAGAGGGAGAAGCAGGCTTCCCACCGAGCAGGGAGCCTGACGTGGGGCTCGATCCCAGGACTCCGGGATCACGACCCGAGCTGAAGGCAGACGCTTAATGACTGAGCCACCCAGGCGCCCCAAAGATTCTTAATAATATGAGAGAATGCTTATCTGAATGTTAGGTGAAAAGAGAAGCTGTAATTGAGTAACTGGTAATGTTCTTAGCATGCAAAAGTGCAATAAAACACTAACAGTCATTGCCTCGGTTGGCAGGATTATGGTTGATTTTTCACTGTACATTTCCATATTTTCAAAATTATTAACAAAGAACATATGCCATATTTTGTAATCATTAAAAATTTTATTTAAAAAAAAAAAAAAACCTTTCTTCTATTGTAAAAAGACTACTAAAACTTCTAAATGTCCATCTCCTTTATGCTTAAGGGTTGTTTTACTTAAACACAATAGGAATGAATGGATACCTTAACATGTTACCAGGACCAGGAAGTCCTGCTGAGACAAATTTTGATGCTGATTAGATTGACTTTCACTTCCTTTATTTACTTCTTGAGCCACCCCTAAAAATATACAATAGGTTAAGCAACATAACCTGGGGTTATTCTTCTCCTGTGACCCCAGTATTGCCTCTGAGCTTGTTTGAGATGGCTTATCATGGAGGGAATGCCGAGTCCCACACTGTGATAGAACAATCCAGCACATCCAGCATGCTGGAAACTGTGCCCCGGGGAATAACCACCTTTACTGACAGCTGAGCTGCAAGGTGCCCCTCATGAAAAGTCTCCCCAAATGTCACGGGCTTGAAAACTGGTGATGATCACATTGCTTTTGCTTTTATAGCCCAGCATTTGTTCAATTTTTTTCATAGACAATCTACAAGTCTTTTTCTACTCAATTCCAAGAAGACAGGTATTGGGTCTCTCAGGCAAGCATTCATTCAACTAGCAATTTTCAAACACCTGTTGTATTCTCTGAAGCTATTTAGGCCAGTGGTTAAGAGCATCAGCTTTGGAGTTGGGCCCGGTTTCATAGCGCTAGCCTTAGGCCAAGGCAGGAGGTGGAATGGTACATGGGGATCTCTGTACCAGGCTCCCCATCCTGCTTCTGGCTGCCGACGCCAGCACTGAGGACTAAGCAAGGTCAAGGGGCACATTCCTGTGGAGCCTCTGCTCCTTGCATCCATCCTGCCTTTTAGGCCGTCATCCAGGTCCCAGGGACCCTAGAATTTTCTGCCCAACAGCTCAAGCCTAATTCCAGTCTGCTCGGGTTTTCTTGCCAGGTCTGTTTCTCTGAAAGTGCATTATGCCACTGAGAGGATCATTTTAGGCTCAGAGGAGGTCAAAGGACAGACATCTGGGGGGTCTGGAAGGAGCTTGGCCATCAGACTAGCACAGAGTCATTGTGAACATGGAAAATGCTTAACACAGTGCCTACCACGCAGTAGATGCTTAGCAAATGTTATTTCTGACATATTCCCTTAGTAGCTTATTAGGTAATATTGTCTGCTTTGAGAGACAGAGAGAGAGAGAGGGAAAACGACCACGAGAATACAAGCTTCTATAAGAGGACACTATTTTAACTTTTGGTATCCAAAATGGAATCTTTTTTTTTTTTTTTTTATCAGTAGCTTGGCTCTTGTCCTGGCCCAATTCCAAAACTCTGTATTCAAGCTAATTACATTCCTCCCCCACTGGATAAATTATTCTTCACTTCCCCCATAAAAACCATCATGTTATACTTGTGAAACAAAATAGCTTCTGTGTTCTACCACACAGGCAAAAAATGGTTGCATTTTAATACATACTGCATTTCTCTGGGTGACTAAGCTGAGGGCTGCATTGGGATCTATTACAGTGAGATGTGAGTCCCAGTAATGATGGATTCCCGGTGTCACAAGAGGCCTTCTCCTGGTGACTTAATATGTGGCGAGTTTTTAAAGCATTACTTGGTTTGAGACTAAGCAGATGTGAGCTTTTGAGTCCCCCTCTAAGTCCCTGCATTCGTAAACAAGTCATTTACTCGTCAGTTTGACTTCTTTAATGCCAGAGACCTGAGCATTCGTGAAATGGCTTACCAAGTGTCCCGACTTTCATCTTGAATAATTAAGAGATGTGATTTTTAAGATAAAGCTGTTAAAACTGGGAGGCAAAAACATTGAGGATCATTAGGAAGTCACTATCCTCTTTCCTTTGCTCTGAGTTTAGCACCACTTAGGTCTAAAATCCTTTTTTAGTGTCTGATTTAGGAATGTGAGATCACAGAGCGTGGGATAGGTGGGAGTAGATAAATCATTGTGGCAAATTTTCATGCAGGACCAGCAGCTTAGGACTCAAGTCACCGCTGAGAGCACAACGGGCTCCTCTTTGAGAAATGTCCCAAGAAATGTCATCCCTAACTCTAAACTCTTCTAAATACAGGTATCCCCCCACGAATCCAAAGTCTGCAGTATGCCACTTTGCTTTCACAAAAGACCTACTTTAGTACCTATTTTCGATAACTGAAAGAAATCGGAAGAGGATTTTCACATTTAGGCGAAAAAAATGAAAAGCAAAAATAGCATTCAGTGTTTGTTTTGCAGCGAGTTGTCATAGAAGCTGCACAGACCGAGCGGCACGTCCCCCCCACCCCCGCTGAGCTCCTTCCCCAGCATCTCAGCATCGAGCAGCCAAAGCTCTGAATTGTGTCTGGGAGCATCTGTGCTTTATCTTGATTTATTTTGTGCATCCATTCCCAAGAATCATCCAAAGGTGTCAGAAAAGCCTAAGACAGGTTATTTATTGGGTCTGAGAACACTTTAAAATTTTTCCATGTAACTTAGTGGCAATAACTCTTTCTTTTTATGCCATTTCAACTTACAAAAGTTTTTATAGGGACGCTCCTCTCACAGATAGTGGGGGTAACCTGTGCTTGGTTTTTAGACTTCAAGCAAGAGACAACTCTCACTAAGAGACCTACCCTTTCCTGCATTGTACCTGTTGGGAAGGGACCTTGTTATTATGGGTCAGGAGTTCATTCCTCAAGACTCATTTGTGTAGCCCCAGTGCACCAGGCACTGCCCCGTAGCCACGCAGGGCTCGGTGTGCAGGGAGGAGGATCATCAGTCGCTCCTGTGCTTGAGGACTTGCTGAGTTACTGTGCCTGCTTCAGGCTGAGGTGACCCAGGTCCGTGACGTTTCCCTTCTGGCTTTATTCTCTAAACGTTCAGTCTGAAATGTTTTTCTCAATCTAAGTCTCCACTGCTAACGCAAAACAGATCATTAGCAATGAAAAACTTGCTCAGCCCCAGATAACATTTTGGAAAAGGAAGCATCTGAATGATTCAAAGAAAAATAGCCGTTTTATTGGACTGATTCTGAAAAATGATCTCAATTATTTGTCTTTTGGTTTGTATCTATTGAGGTATAGTTTTATTTTTTAAAAGGTTTTATGTATTTATTTGACAGAGAGTGACACAGCAAGAGAGGGAACACAAGCAGGGGGAGTGGGAGAGGGAGAAGCAGGCTTCCCGCTGAGCAGGGAGCCCGATGTGGGGCTCGATCCCAGGACCCTGGGACCATGACCTGAGCCGAAGGCAGGTGCTTAACGACTGAGCCACCCAGGTGCCCCAGTTGTTTTCTTTTTTTTTTTTTTAAGTTTTTAAAATTACTGACTTCGTCTCTTTAGAAAGATTGGCAGTGGAAAATAATTTACATTAGATTATCATCTCAGTTATTGCTATTATTTTGCATATTAGGTAGAGCCTTTTCTCCAAGCTGGACTCAAATAGGTGACTCCAGAGTAAAATTCTTTACTCTAGTGCCAGACTAACTGGTATTCTGTGTCGTGACGTCCTGCATGGTTCTGGAATGCTGTACGTTATTTCTCAAGGCATATCTCTCCACAGATGATGAACTATGGACATGGAAGGAAAGTTTCTGTGTTCGGTTTGTCCGGTAGATTGATGTGCTCGACACATGGTAGGTGTTCAATCAACTTAATGCTTTAACAAATAAAGAAGGGATTTGGGGTGCTGGGTAAACCGATTAGCAATTCAGTGAAATAACCAGTGAATTAGGATCTAGTTAAAAGGACACCTGTTAATTGTGTAGTGTCCACATGAGCAAAACTTGTGGCAGGAAAATGCTAGATGCTAGAAAAATGAAATCAGAGCCAGTATGAACACCATTTGTAACCATGGATAAGACATGTCAAAGTTAGACCCCAGTCTGTGAAGCTTGGATTGACCATTTACTAGCCATGTACTTTGGAATAAGTTTCTTAACTTTTTAAACTCCTTAGTGCCTAAATTTCCTAATCAGCAAAATAAAGATAATAATAGCCTTCATAGTGCTATTGTGAAGATTTATTACTGTAGTGTATAAAATCCTTAGCATAATACCTGGAACAAAATAAGTACTCAAGAAATAGAAACTTATTTTTATTTTTTTAAAGATTTTATATATTCATTTGAGAGAGAGAAAGAGAGAGAGCGCACACGAGGAGAGAGAGAGATGGGCGATCAGACTCCCCACTGAGCAGGGAGCCCGATGTGGGGCTTGATCCCAGGACCCTGAGATCATGACCTGAGCTGAAGTCAGACGCTCAACTGACTGTGCCACCCAGGTGCCCCGAAACTTATTTTTATTAACAAACGCATATCATTTTCTGTTATACCTCATAAAAAGGAATATGAGTAGATTGTATTGTACACAGCCTTAAAAAACGTCTCTCTCTAAATACAAAAAACCATGAACCTGAAGGAGAACTTACATATAGAGTTTTTAGCCTTCATTGAAGCCTTCAAGGCAGAGCAGAAGGAATATAAAATTTCATTTAAATTTCCTGAGTTTCGCTATTCTGTGATGCTTCAGAAAGCGAAGGAGAATGATCGTCTATTCTGAGCAAGCATCTCTTTCTGGTTCCCATAGTTCTCTCAGTACCACCATTGTCACTGTTTTGGCTCAAAACTCTCATGTTTAATTGTTCCATCCCTTTATCTCATAACCTGTCAGTCGTTGTGAATTCAGGGCAAATCTTTTTTTTCTGCTCCCATATCCACCACCACAGCTGGGGTTTAGATCACGTATGCTTGCCGGTTGCAGGAGTGTTTGCTGCCTGCAGGTGTGGCCGGAAGCCTGTCTCTACCTGATCCCTGTGAGGTGTGAGGAGCAGTAAGAGGGGTAGAATTGTAGCATGAGGGCCTGTGTTAAACCAGCTCAAGAGATGCTCTGGGCCTTCTTGCTCTCACCTCTCCCTGCTGCCCCTCTCAGATGATTCTTGCCTCACGATAAGGGTGGTGGGCTGTTGAGGGCCAAGAATTATGGGACTTCATGGCACTTTTTGGTCTAAGCTCTTGTCCTGTCCCTAGTCAGGAAGACAGAGTTCTTCACACAATCCACTCACCAGGCTTCAAGCAGGAGACATCATTTGTCAGGAGTCAATACTCCAGAGTATTAAAGGACATGCTTTTGCTGGGCTTGGTCCCCTGCACACAATTTCCCTTGGGAACGGCTCAGCACTGTGGTCAAAAATAGTACTTGAGGATTCTGGTTCCTGGCTCAAAGTCATCCCCTTTAAATTCATCCCGTCTCCAAATAGATCTTCTGTCTTCATTCGGTTCTTTCCTCAACCTTCCAGTCTAGTTTATTATTTCTTAAACATGACTTCCAGCTTCTTCTTTGCTTGCTCAAAAATGTTTAATACCTGCCACTGATTAAGGGTAAAGACCAGATATCAGATAATAACGATTTGCATAGCATTCAAGGTATTTCTGGATCTGACCCCAATTTAGCCTTCTGACTAATCTCAAAAAGTTGCCTGCCCTTCCCCCTCTTGTCCTTGTGAATAGCTGGCCTGACTCCCAACTATCCTACACCACCATGGCTACCCCTGCCGAAGCAGACCCACAGAGTGGAGCATTGTAAATTAAGGCTATGGACCCTGAAGCCAGGCCATCTGGGTTCAAATACAGCTCTGCCACCAACTCACTGTGCAAATTTATAAACAAGTTACTGAACTTTGTGCCTTAGGTTCCTCATCTGCCAAAGAGGGAAATAATAGTGTCTACCTCTGAGGATAGTTCACAGGATCAAACTAATTAATGAATGTAAAGTATTTTAAATCATGCCTGTTGTATGTAAGAGCTCCACAGTTGTTAGATATTGTTAGACTCAGCTTAAAAGCCCACACCCTCATTGCAGGGTAATTCTTCCTCACTTTGTCTATGTTCTTTATGATGCACTTATTAGATCCTGCTGTATGGTACTAGTCAATTTAGTTGCTTTTACTAAATATCGAACATACAATAAAATATTTCTAGCGTGTTTGAGAGGTATAAAGATGAACAACAGCATAAACATCTGTAGCTCCATGACCAAGCTTTGGAGACAGAATATTACTCACCTTCAGGGAGGCCCTTAACTGTTCTTTCCGAATCTCATCCATTTCCATCTCCATCCCCATCCATAATCTCCATTCAGATATTTTTTCTTTAAATAATAGTTTATCAATGCTGATGATTCAACATAAAGATTCAAGTTTCTTTTTCTCAGGAAGCCCATCTTGAATTACAGATTTTAGCATTTGCCCTATCCCATTACTTGATTCCCCCCCCCCCCACCTTGGGGGCTTCTACCTGCCTGTCTTCCATATCTATTAGATTTTCATGAGTCTCTTTTATCCTATCATTTATTTTTGAATTTTAAAATACCTTTTTATATCCAATTCTCTTAAAAATACACTTTATAATGGTTTTATTGACATATAGTTCTTATACCATACAATTCACCTGTTTAAAGTATAAATTCAATGGTTTTTAAAATGAATCTATGGAGTTGTGCCATCATCATCACAATCAATTTTGGGACATTTCATCACCCAAAAAGAAACCCCATACACACTAGCAGTCACCCCCCAATTTCCTTAAGCCCCCCAACCCACCCAGCCCCTAGGCAACCACTAATCTATTCTCTGTTTCTATAAATTTGCTTATTATGGACATATCATGTAAATGGAATCATAAAATATATGGTGTTTTGACACCGGCTTCTTTCACTTAGCATAATATTTTCAAGGTTCTTCCATGTTGTAATGTGTATCAGTTATTCATTTGTTTTTATTGCTGAATAACATTCCATTGTATGGATATACCACATTTTACTGATCCATTCATTCATCAGTGATGAACATTTGGGTTGACCCCATTTTTGTCTATTATGTATAATGTTGCTACAAACATTTGTGTAGTAGTTTTTGTATAGACATGTAGTTTCATTATTCTGGGGTATAAACCTAGGAGTAGAATTGCTGGGTCATATGGTAAATCTGTAAAACCTTTGGAGAAGTTGTCCAACTGTATTCCAAAGTAACTGCACCATTTTACATTCCCATCAGCAGTGAATGAGGATTCCAGTTTCCCTACATCCTCATTTACACTTTCATTATCTTTGTGATTATAGCAATCCTTGTAAGTTATAAAGTGGTATTGTCATTGTGGTTTTGATTTTCATTTCCCTGCTTGCTAATGATTTTGAGCATCTTTTCATGTGTTTTTTGCTATTTGTATGTCTTCTTTAGAAAAATGCATATTCAGATCCTTTGCCTTTTTTTTAACTTTGTCTTTTTGTGTTGAGTTGGAAAAATTCTTTATATATTCTAGATACAAGTCCCTTATCAGATATATGATTTGAAAATTATCTTTTATTCTGTGAGTTGTCTTTTCACTTTCTTGATCATGTCCTTTGAAGTACAAAAGGTTTTAATTTTGATGAAGTTGAATTTATCTGTTTTTCTTTTGATATTTGTGTTTTTGACATCATAGCTGAGAAACCATTATCTAATCCAGGGTCTTCAAGACTTATGCCTATGTTTTCTTCTAAGAATTTTATAATACTAGCTCTTACATATAAATCTCTGATCAATTTTGAGTTAATTTTTCTATATTAGGTGAGGGAGAGGTCCAACTTTATTCTTTTGCAGTATAGATAATTCTCTGTCCCAATATCACTTGTTGAAAAACCTATTCTTTCCACTATTGAATTGTCTTGGTACCTGATTGAAAATCAATTGACTGTGAATGGCAGGGTTTATTTCTTTTTCTTTTTTTTTTTAATTTTTTAAATTTAAATTAATTAACATATAATGTATTATTAGTTTCAGAATAGAGGTCAGTGATTCATCAGTCTTATATAATACCTAGTGCTCATTACATCACATGCCCTCCTTAATGTCCATCACCCAGTTACCCCATCCCCCCACCTCATTCCCCTCCAGCAACCCTCAGTTTGTTTCCTATGATTAAGAGTCTCATGGTTTGTCTCCCTCTCTGATTTCATCTTATTTTATTTTTTCCTCTCTTCCCCTATGATCCTCTGTTTTGTTTCCTAAATTCCATATATGAGTGAGATCATATAATAATTATCTTTCTCTGATTGTCTTATTTCACATGGGAGGGTTTATTTCTGGACTTTTTATTTTATTCTATTGTTCTGTATTATGATTATATATTCTTATGCCATTTTCATGCTACTATGATTACTGTAGCTTTCTGGCAAGTTTGAATCAGAAAGTATGAGTCTTCCATATTTGTTCTTCTTTTTCAGGGTTTTTTTCTTTTTTTTTTTTTATTGTTTCCATTCTGGGCTCCTTGAATTTCCATATAGATTTTAGAATTAGCTTGTTAATTTCTGCAAAGAAGCCAGATTTTGATTTTGATTTCTGTTCCTTGATTTCTTACATCAATGTTTTGTGGTTTTCAGAATATATAATTTGGACTTCTTTTGTTAAATTTATTCCTATGTGTTTAATTCTTTTAATGCTATTGTAATTGCAAATGTTTTCTTGATTTCACTTTCAGATTGTCCCTTGCAAATGTACAGAAATACTATTCATTTCTGTGTATTGGTTTATATCATGCGACCTTGATGAACTTGTTTTTTCAGTTCTAATGGTTGTAAAATTGATTCTTTGGGATTTTCTGTATATAAGATCATGCTATCTGCAAATAGAGGTAGTGTTACTGCCTTTCTCATCTGGATGCCTTTTAGTTTATGTTCTCGCCTACTTGCCATGGCTAGGCCCTGCAGCACAAGCTTGAATAGAAGTGGTGAGAGCAGAAATCCTTCTCTTGTTTCTCATTTTAGAGGAAAACCACTCAGTATTTCACTATTAAGTATGATCTCAGCTGTGAGTTTTCAGATGCCCTTCATCAGGCTGAGGAAGTTTTCTTCTATTTCTAATTTGTTGAGTTATCTGATTCATCAAAGATATTATCTGTTGTGTTTACTTGTTCCTGAATTCCTGCTAGCTTAGTCTTAAATTACAGCATTTTTATTTTATGTCTTATTCTTTAACAATTTCTGTCACCTTTCTTTTCAAACTTCCCTTTTCTCCAATCACTTCATTTTTGAGTTTTTCCTAATTCTAATTTGTTATTCTTTTATCTTCTATCATTTTGTTCATTTCATTTCCATCACTTCTAAATATGAGGTTAAACTTTTTACCTTTTTGTGGGCATGTCTCTTTGACGATTTTTATTATTTGTAGGGACCTTGTTCTGCTCTCTTCTCTTCCTCTCTCTTCCTCTCTCTTTCTCTCTCTCATTGTATAACTTCATATGGGATACAACTCTGATATTTTTCTGATGCAAATTTTTTTTAATAAAGATTTTATTTATTTATTTGACAGAGAGAGAGAGCACAAGCAGGCAGAGTGGCAGGCAGATGGAGAGGGAGAAGCAGGCTCTCTGCTGGGCAGGGAGCCGGATGTGGGGCTCGATCCCAAGACCCCAGGATCATGACCTGAGCCGAAGGCAGCTGCCCAACGGACTGAGCCACCCAGGTGCCCCTCTGATGCTAATTTTTAAGGAAAATGAGTTTTCCAGTATTTTTAGAGCGGCGGTAGTAGTTTGGGGTATCTTTTCTAGTTTCATGATTCTTGGGCTCCCTCTTCTGTTCTTTTCACAATAATCTGGACATTCTCTTTCTTTCCTTTCTGTTGCCCCTGCCTGTTCAAAGGAGATTTTATCCCAGCAATTTCTTCTCACTGGGAAGCTTCGTCCTGAAAGAGTGCTTTGGTGAAACCCTCTAGGCTAAGCCGCTGTGGGGCCTTCAGTGAGAGCTTGTTGAGGTTCTTTCATTCTCGGGGGGAGGGGAGGAGGCGGGGTGCACCAGATGCCTTGCTGACTTTCCTTTGCTTCCTCCTGCACCAAGGATGGTCCTGCGTGGGTCTTGTAGCTACGGGAGCTCTGGCTCCTATTTTGCAGCCATGGGGGCTCTCTTGTTACCTAGTTTGCTGCACACGTTGCCCATCAGTTTTCGGAGTTTGTTATCATAGTTGCTCTTCCAGTTCTTTCTGAGGGGATTCAAGAATATTTAGGTACCATGACTCCACAACTGCCATCTTCCCAGAATCATTGGGAGCCACTTACAGTCCTTTCTGATGTGAGGCAGGTTATAAAAGAAGCAAATAAATAACACTTAAAGTGCTTCATAATACTTTATTAGCTTCTATGTCACATGTAAATAATTCATATATACAGATATGCTCCAGTCAAAAAAGAAATAGAGTTCTGCTTTTGCAATTCCTGAGAGGATGCTTGCTTATTAATTAGCTCTTTAAAGACAGTATTTTAGTTTTTGTTCCTCCTTATTTCTAGGAAGGACAGCACTGCCAATATTTCCATAAGATGAGCTTTGATATGATCTCAGACCAGAGAGGCAGCTTTCGTTTCTTGGCTATTCCTTCACTCATCTGCTTTTCCTCTCCCATGTGTCCTTGAGTCTATCCTCATTGGAAGTGGAGAATGGTGGTTTGGGGTCATGCTGGGAATAGACTCGGGGGCAACTTGTCAGTCTTTTCTAGGAGACTTAATAATATCACAAATACAGACATATCTGTGAATTTTGATATCGGCTTCAGTGTTTCTTTCAATGGGTGTATCCCAACTGAGTAGTGTACTTTGGCAATACTATATGAGTGTCAAGCAAGAATTAACCTTCTAGAGCCTATTAGGCATACTCTGAGAAATGACTACGCCCCATTGCTAGAACAGTCATTTTGCATTCACTCTGAGTCCAAGACTGGGTGATATTTTTCCGTCTTCTTTCACATAAAAAGTCATTCTCAGTAATTTTATTTGTATAATGTATTTTTTCTACCTCTAAGTTAGCATGCAATTTTTCTCTGTGATTTTAATCAGTGTCCATCTGACCACATTCCCAATTTACCATGATCACTTGGAATTCAGAGCATATCCTCAAAGGCAGTAAAAAACAGTTTTGGCTCTGAGGTATTGATACCCAGGCTTATATTCAAATATTCAGTCATCCTACTGATGAAGTCATTAAACAATGCTGAATCAGAAGTATTCATTTTTCTAAACCTAACATGTATATTTGCAGTTTAATACTACAGGGTTTTAATGGAATAGTTGCGACATAATTGTAAAGTTGCTTTTGGCATCTGTGTAGATAGTTCCACCATAAGCATGTAATTGTTATTGGTCAATACTGTTGAAGGAAGAGAGAGACCAAGGAAGGAAGGGAGGAAGGAAGGAAAGAAGGAAGGAAGGAGAGAAGGAACTGTTATTTACTGGTATGTAGATGAGTGCTAAGTGATGATATACTGGAAGCTTTGCAAAATGCCCTTAAGGAAAAAAAAATAATAGCTTATTTTTTATTCCTTTGTAGGAAAACACTAAATGAAGGTAGCAATATTTCATTTAAGCAAACACTTAAAAACCCTTATATTATACAAACAAATGCAAGATCAGCAAATACCACTCTGCTGTGGGGGAAAACTGAGAAAACCAGATTTTTTTAAAAAGAATAGCTCAAGGTTTAAAATTGTGCTTTTATAGACTATCATGGTTTTAGATTAAAAGTAAGCCTTGATGGAAATATTTTATGAAGTTTACTATTTCCTTTTAAGTGGATTATGCAGATGTTCTTAAAGCTAACACATCTTCAATTTAAAAAACTTTCCTGGGATTCTTTTATTTTATAGATACCCTGGGATTCTTTTGTTTTATAGCTCATCTTTGAAGCTGAATTAAGCTGTAATTGCTGTGTCACACGGAACTCTGTTCCCTGTCAACAAACATTAAATCAAAAGATAAGATTCTTATTTTCAATGGCTTTTGTTTATTAGGATTGTATAAATATAGTCAAACCTCATTGTGTAATGGCTTATTCTTACATGGATTTGGATACCATGGTGACCAAAGAAGAGTTTTATTTGATAAGTTGGTTTCCTAAGTTAGAAAGTTTGTTTCTTCCTATTCCCAGTGAGCATTATCTTAAGGTTCCACTATAAATATATGTGAGTCTGTCTTTGGATTTTTCAATGAAGAGCTTAAGTATAAACCCTGTTGATTTTCAATTATTATGTAATTTATTGCCCAATTCTCTTTCTACTTGACTTAATAATCATTGAGCTTTCGGTACTATTTAGCAAACTTAATATTCAGCTGTATCTGCTTCCTTGTCACATGTCGTGATTCTACGAGTATTTTAGACAATCTTAAGTAGGATAGGTGGCCAATATCTGGGTTTCCAGTGCAAGTTGTATACATCTCCACCACGGCTCCTCTCACACCGTGTAAATGTGGTTACTGGTTTGTCTCTTGCCACCTCGGGGCTCGTGACCAGTGTGCCCATTTCTAGGTCTCTTATGCCTAAGACTATTTCTGGCAGAGTGGACGCACTCGATAAATATTTGCCAAGTGAAATAAAGTTTAAACTTTATGGTGCACACTAGAACTTTTCTTCAGTCATGACTTTGATTCTCATTATTTTACACATTATGAAGAGTATTCCCTCTTTCCTGAACACCAAAACATCATGAACATTGAAGACACTAAACTGAGAGTTGCTGGAGTGGTGGGGGGTGGGAGGGATGGGGTGGCTGGGTGATAGACGCTGGGGAGGGTATGTGCTATGGTGAGTGCTATGAATTGTGTAAGACTGTTGAATCACAGACCTGTACCTCTGAAACAAATAATACATTAGATGTTAAAAAAAAAGAAGAAGAAGAAGAAGAAGAAGATAGCAGGACGGGAAGAATGAATGGGGGGAAATCGGAGGGAGAGAGGAACCATGAGAGACTATGGACTCTGAAAAACAAACTGAGGGTTCTAGAGGGGAGGGGGGTGGGGGGATGGGTTAGCCTGGTGATGGGTATTAAGGAGGGCACGTTCTGCATGGAGCACTGGGTGTTATATGCAAACAATGAATCATGGAACACTACTTCAAAAACTAATGATGTAATGTATGGTGATTAACATAACATAATAAAAAAATTGAAAAAATATACAGATAAAAGAAAACATCTCATGACTGTTGGTGGACACATTATGTTATGGTCTTTGTACAAGGTTCTCTTTGTAACCTGGCATGCAGCATTTTTCATCAATGTGCATCTTATGTACTGACAGGTCACTGTGATGACATTAGGAAGGTGACAGGGCTAGAAGAATGACTCAGCAGGGAAACACAGACATTGCTATGTAGGTATTTATCACATGACTCCAGAGAAAGTCACAAATGGTGAAATTGTTACTTTTTTTCAGGCAGAGTTTACAATGGTTTAATAATATGTTAGTCTTGGATTATTGTATTCCCTACGGTCATAAAATATGACAATATGACAAAAAATATTTTTTTTGTTAGGTTATATCTAATAGTATAACTATGGCATTTTTTTTATGCCTGTATCACTGTCATTTTCATTTTGAAACTTGGCGTTAAATACTTGAAGAATTTCCTTCTTTTTCTTTTTAATTGAAATATATCTTGGGCATCCCTTTGGGTTAATACATACAGCTGTTTATTATTCTTTAGCATGGATGTGCCATATTTTATTAGCTCATGAAGATGAGATTAAAGGGAGAGAAGAGAATGGGGATTACTATGTTTTTCTTTTATATCTCTGTTTTGTTATAATGAGCATATATCACTTTTGTTGTTAAGATTATAAAGTTTAAAATGTGATAATAAATGTTCATTCAAGGAGGCTGGTTTAAAGACAAAGATTTTTAGAACTAACTTCTGAATATAATGAGTATTAAAAATGATTAAATAGTTTAAATTTTTTTTTTAAGATTTTATTTATTTATTTGAGAGAGAGAGAAGGAGAGACAGAGAGCAGGAGAGGGAGGAGGGTCAGAGGGAGAAGCAGACTCCCCGCCGAGCAGGGAGCCCGATGCGGGACTCGATCCAGGGACTCCAGGATCATGACCCGAGCCGAAGGCAGTCGCTTAACCAACTGAGCCACCCAGGCGCCCAAAAATGATTAAATAGTTTGATGACAATTTTAGGATGTGACCTTTGCTTTTGGAGTCACATCCCCCAAGACTGATGTCATGGAGCTTACTACCTATGTCTTATTCTGTGAGTTTTATGGTTTCAGGTTTCATATTCAAGTCATTAATCCATTTTGAGTTAATTTTTGTGTACGGTATAAGGTGGTGGTCTAGTTTCATTCTTTTTCCATTGGCCCTCTGGTTTTCCCAACACCATTTATTGAAGAGATTGTCCTTCCCCCATTGTATATTCTTGGCTCCTTTGTCATAAATTAATTGGCCATACATGGGTGTGTCTATTTCTGGGTTCTCTATTCTCTTCCATTGGCTTATATATCTGTTTTTAAGCCAATACAATACTGTTTTGATTACTATAGCTTTGTAATACAGTTTGAAATCAGAGAGCATGATGCCTCCAGTTTTGTTCTTTCTTAATATTGCTTGGCTTTTCAGGGTCTTTTGTGGTTCCATACAAATTTTAGGATTATTTGTTCTATTTCTGTGAAAAATGCCATTGGAATTTTCTTAGGAATTGCATTGAATCTGAAGATTGCTTTGGATAGTATGGACATTTAACAATAGTAATTCTTCCAATCCATGAGCAAGGAGTATCTTGCCATTTATTTGTGTCTTTGGTTTCTTTCATCAACATCTTATGGTTTTCAGTGTACAGGCCTTTCACTTTCTTGGTTAAATTTATTCCTAGGTATTTTATTCTTTTTTATGCAGTTATAAATGAGGTTTTTTTCCCAATTTCTCTGATAGTTTGTTATTAATATACAGAAATGCAACAAGTTTTTGCGTGTTGCTTTTGTACTCTACAACTTTACTGAATTTGTTTATTTGTTCAAATAGCTTTTTGGTGGAGTCTTTTAGGATTTTCTATATATAAAATCATGCCTGCAAACAGTGACACTTTTTCTTCTGCCTTTCCAATTTGGATGTTTTATTTCTTTTTCTTGCCTAATTGCACTAGCTAGTATTTTCAATACTATGTTGAATAAAAGTGGTGAGAGTGAGTATTCTTCTCAGGTTTTTCAAAAAATTAAAAATAGAACTCCAATATGATCTAGTAATTCTACTTCATGGTATCTATTCAGTGAAAACAAAAACACTAATTTGAAAAGATAGAAGCACCTCTGTGATCATTGAATCATTATTACAATAGCCAAGATATAAGAATGTTCTAAGTGTTCACTGATAGATGAATGGATAAAGAAGATGTAATATATATAATGGAATTCTACTCAGCCATAAAAAAGAATGAAATCTTGCCATTTGCAGCAACATGGATGGACTCTGAAGGTATTATGACAAGTGAAATAAGTTAGATTGAGAAAGATGCTATGATCTCACTTATATGTGGAATCTAAAAAACAAGCAAACAAAACCAAAGAACACTCGTGGATATGATAACAGAGTAGTGGTCACCAGGAGGGAGGAGGTTGGACAGTGGGTGAAATAGATAAAAAGGTACAGACTTCCAGTTGTAAAATGAATAAGTCATGGGGATGTGGTGTATAGCATGGTGACTATACTCAGTGGTATAGTAGTGCGTATTTGAAGGTTGCAAAAGAGTGGATCTTGAAAAGTTTTACCACAAGAAGAAAAACATTTCTTGTAACTTTTTAAGATGATGGTTGGTGACTAGACTTATTGTGATCATTTCATAGTGTATACATACAAGAGTTGAATCATTACATTGTACACCTGAAACTAATATAATGTATGTCAATTATACCTCAATAAAAAAATTAAAATGTAACTACAAAGTTATGAATACACTTTTTGTTTAGTTTTCACAAACTAAATTCAAAGGTGTTTCTAAAAAAAACCAGTTCCATAAGGCTTTTAGGTAAATACAGTAGTATTAGAACTCACACATGCTTCCAGGACTGAGGAAAATAACAATTTAGATATTTAAGTTCTGGCATTTTTTAAAAAAAGTCAGTCCCAAAACTTTATGGTCACATTTATTATGTATTTGTATATATGGATGTAGGTAGAGAGTGGTCCTTGTATAGGTGAATTGAACAGCAGAAAAAGGAGAATGAATCCAAGTGTGGCACATTGACCAAAACACCCACCATGGAACAGCTAAAATTCATTCTAACTTACATTCTTCTCTTCGATTCTTTGTTCATTATATTAATTTTATTCATTATATTAATATATCTTTTTCACTGTCATTTATTACTTTGGGTAGACTGTCTTGTGATTTTTCACTATTCAGATGTCACTTAAAAATCATATTGGCATACTTTCCCTTATCATGCTGCCCTTGTGAGACAAGCATTTTAAGTGTTACAAGGAGGTGCTGTTATTATTACAAAAGTTATTATAGGAAGGATAAAAGTACTTCATTGGGAACAGTAGCCCCATACATGAGAAAAAAATGTAACACAGTTCCAGAAGCATTGTAACAAGAGTGGAGGGTACATAAATGATCTCAGATTACCAGATTAGTGCAGATAATAGAAGGAAGCATGTGAACCCAAGTTCCCTCTATGGATATAAACTGGGAAATACAGAGGAATCTGCAGCATGGTGTACTAGGAGTAGAACAGGGTGCAAATGTATCCTGTGACCTGGTTATCTGCACAACACTGGGATTGGGTCCAGCTACTTTGATCCTCTAGAGAAGCAAGACAGCTTCCTCATGTAAAGCTAATTTGGTGGAGTTCATGCGGAGTACAGAGTTGGGTCCTAGAGCAGGCTGCCCAGGTGACCTTACTGCAGGGCACACAAGGGCTTGGGCGCCTGCCATTCTCCTAATCAGAAATCCTTGATATTGCTTGTATAGTGTTGTTTCTTCCTGAGATGCTATTTTGTCACTCATCCCCAGAACAATTCTTAGGCTAACAGTACTAATAATAGTAAAATATACTGTGTCCTGATAATTTGGGGGGTTCTGTTGCCGATCCCGATATCATCATATAAGCAGTAGTCCTGGTTCAAACAGTAGTCCTCTGTCCCTCCCAGCAGATGGTACTGTGGTTGGAAATCTTTACAGCATTCCACTGGAACCATTATGCCTTTGATGCATCACTATGCCAAGGCCCAGGAGCTATGGAACATATTACCTTACCAAGAAAGGCCTGCCTTATACTGCTTTGGCACTTGCCAAAATGGTCTTCACACTGAGAGTCCCAGAGTGTGCCTTGCAGAGTAATAAATTACATTACCAACAGCCGTTATGACCTCAGTGAGACGCATGAAGCCAAGAGCAGCTACATGTTACTGTCAGTTAATTAGTGTTGGTATTCATTAAAAGTGGGAGTGAGAGCCTGGAAACAATCCATTACTCATTGTGAATGGAGTCATGGGACAGCATAAAAGCTATCCAAGGAACCAATGAAAGCAAGGACCAGGAAGCAGAATAGAGATCAACGAATTGGTTACTTGGTTATAGTTCTTTACTACGTGTATGCACACTCCACTCACACATGCACATACACTGAGCCCTCACTTGCACATTTGTCCACCATTTCCCTAGCTCCCATAGTTCACGTTATGGTTTGAATTGTGTGCTCCCCCAAAGACACAGTGAAGTCAACCCCCAATACCTATGAATGTGAACTTATTTGGAAATAGGCTCTTTGTGGATGTAATAAGTTAAGATGAGGTCATCCTCAATTTGAGTGGACCCCAATCCATGGGACTGGGGTCCTTATAAGAAGAGAAAAAAAAGAGACCCAGGGATGAAAATGTCACGTGAAGACACGGAGACACACAGACACAGAGGGAAGATGGTTGGGTGCTGATAAAGGCAGAGATTACAGATACCCTGCCACAAGCCCTTGGGGCTGTAAGTAAAGAAAAATCCCTGGATGGGGGTGGGGTGGTGGCTGGAGGGAGGGTGGCCTTGCCAACACCTTGATTTCAGGCTTCTGGCCTCCGCAAGTGTGAGACAATAAATTTCTGCTGTGTGAAGCCACCAGTTTGTGCTGTTTTGTTATGAAAACCACAGGAAACTAACATCAATCACTTCTATAAAATGGACATCCGCATATTTACACTTCCTGTGTGTATCTTCTGACACACTTCCACACTCGTGTTTATGTCTCATTTAAAACAATTTAAACTTAAATGCAGGTGTATGCACTCCTAATCCAATCAACTCTTGTCAGGCTGTCCAGTTTTGAATAAAATGAAAGGTGGGTCAGAATTGCAAGGTGGGCAACTACTAAACTTTGTGAACTACTTTGGAAGTAAGGAAAATGTACCCGTTTTGTTATGATTCCTCAATCCAGGAGACCGTTGTGATAGAATTATAGTAAAAATATTTGTTTGGAATGTATTTGTCTCATTACTCACCTCATTTTGGAACCCCGTACAGTTTGCCTTCAGACCCATTAACTCATGGCAATGGCTGTAGGAGCTTATATGTGTGTGTTAGACTCTGTGGCAAGTACAAATAATGCAAAGTGGCCCTTGTCAGTCATCAGCGTGTTCTTTGGCTATAGCCGGTGCTCCCCAATGTATCCTCCTGACCATCACACTTTTTCTTTGAGCTCCCTGCTCCTGAGTCCGACTGTCTACCTCCACATCTCCACGAGGCTATCTTAAAGGAAATCAGACTCAACACACAGGAAACTAAGCTTTTGGTATTTCTTGTCACTCCAGTTTTCTTTCGTGTTCCCTTTGTTGCCACCACCCATCCAAGTATGCATGCAAGTCTAAAAACCTACACTTCAGGCTCTCCCCACCCACCATCACTCTGACTTTATCTAATTAAACACCACTATTTATTTTACCTCCTCAATATTTCTGGAGTCTGTCCCAATCTCGCCATGTCCTCCACCACCAGTTGAGTCCAGGTACCAGGAGCTTCCCTCTAACTCCCTGCAGGAGCCTCCTACTGGCAGGAAGGTTAGTAGGCAGATCACCTACACCCATACTCTTCTTTACACCGCAGCCCAAAGCATTTTTTCAGAAAGCAAATCATAAGATGCCCTCTGCCTGCTTAAGTGTACAGTGGTTTCCCAGAGCCCTCAAGTGAAGGCTGGAATCCCTAACTTCGTCTAGGATTCTTCAAGTCTCAGTTTACACTCCTCTTCTCATTCCTTGTACTGCGAACCACGCTCCCTTCTTACGGTGTAACAACTGTGCAGTGCCCCTCCCATGTCGGGTTTCTCCACCTACTGTTTCTTTTGTCTGGAATGTTTTTTTCTCTCCTCTTCCCTTCCTCGAATTCTTCTAATTAACTACCACTTGTCATTCAGGATTCTGCTCAAACAACACTTCTTCAGGAAAAGCTTTCCTGATGTCCCAGCACAGGTCAGGGCCCCTGAGAGTATATTTATTGATTCTCTCATTCAGTAACAGTTATCAATATCACTGCATGCCAGGCACTCTTCTAGGCACTTAGGCTCATCCTCATCACTAGCCATGAAGATAAGGCCTCTACTCACATAAGCTTATGTGACAATAGACAAGTAAATGAACAAGAAACCACCAGGTAATGATAAACTCAATGACAGAAATATAACAGATAAAAATAAAACAGAGTGGGGCATTAAGCTTCTCCAAGCAGGTTACAGCTAAGCTTAGGCTTGACTGTCAATAAGAAGGCAAGGGTATGAAATTCCATGGGAAGAACATTCCCAGCAGAGGTTCTAGTTGGGAGGGAAGGCTCTGGAGAAGAGAAAGATGACTAGGGTGTGGGAATGAAGAGGATTAATTTATACAGAAGAGATAATCTGGGGCAGGATTATGAAGGTCAAATTATGGTGTTTGGATCGAATTTCTAATGTAATGAGAAGGTAGTCATGGGCTTTAAACAAGGTAATTATTTCCTGCCCTTCACATTTCCAGAAAAGCACTGTGGCCACTGTGTGCAGAAGGATTTTGGGTGTGCAAACATCTAAGGAGAGCCATCAGATGGGGGCCCACTGCAAGAGTGCAGGTGAAAGATGGCAGTGGCTCAGACCGGGAGAGTAGCTCTAGGGCTGGAGAAAGATAAACAGAAGATGGTCCCTGCAAGTCGAGGGCAGAGGAATTGCTGGTGGATTGGATATGGGAGATAAAGGGAAAAGAAAACGCAGGGACGATTTCCTGATGGAGCAGCTAGGTGAATAGCGGTGACAAACATTGAGCTAGGACAGGAACAGGTTTGGAGATGGAGAAAACAAGAGTTCTGTTTTAGGCATGTCAAATTTGAAACATATATTAGATGGCCAAGGGATCTGTCAGGTCAGCTGTGGTTTCTGAGTCTGGAGTTTAGGTGACAGGTGATACCTGGAGTCACAAATTGGAAACCATTAGCAATAGGTATTAGTAAAGCCACAGGTCTAGATAAAACATGAAGGACTCACAATGAGCTTTGGGACTTAATATTATTTGGAGGTGGAGCCAAGGACGAAGGACTAGTAGAGGATGCTAAAAGGAGCTGCCAGTGAAATAGGACAACTGAAAAGTGTGGGGTCAAGACAGTCCAGAGTGAAAATCATCCCGCTGGCTTAATTCTGCTTCGGGTGTTTTACTACTGTTGCAAGTTCAGTAAAGAGAGCTAACCAACCCCTTCTTAATGTATTTGGCAAAAATAGGAATCCTACTTCGACTATCAAACTTGAGCTTACTTCTGCTATCAATAGGAGATTATCACTCCAGTTGAGTAACAGAGCTCATTCTCATTAGTTAAGGGACATCGTAGTAGGTTTTCCTCTGGCTCCCAATCCATAGTCTCCGTTGGTTCCTTCCTCCTTCCTTTTAGATTTCAAACACTGATTAGGTAAAAGATTAATTTCAAACATCTAAAAATAGCAAATGCATGTCTGAGGACCGTGGTCAAATACATTCCCAAGAACACGTGGACACATCCAATGTTGAAAGTAGGAAGCAGCATACCCAGCATGCAGTTGGTAGTTTCACAGCTGTTCATTGAATAGGTGTGTAGCTAGATATAGTTTAAAAGGCTCAGGAATATTCAAAAGAAATGAATTTTGGGAGAGCAGGGAACAAGGGGAGATAGTTAAAAGAGAACATAAAAATAATTTGCATTATCAGGCATCTTCCATCTTGGGGTGTGTGTTTGCATAAACGTGTGTGTGTGTGTGTGTGTGTGTGTGTGTGTAAGGGTCAAGCTCCAGCTTGCTCATCTGGGGTAGCAGGAGCTTGCATCAAAACATTCATCAAAACACAGGCTGCATTCCATTTGCACAGCCCAATATCAAGATTGCCCAGAATTACATCTTTATGCCATTAGACATCTAATGCAAAGCCATCTAGGCTTTCAGCTTTCCCCGGGGACCCCTTGGGAGGAATTTCTGCTGAGAGCCAGCAACTCAGACCTGATGCTTGTCAGGAATGAACCCTGGTGCAAGCTTCAGGGAGGGCTTCTGTTGTCAAAACAATAATAGCTGTAATTTTCTCTCCCTCTATTTACAGGAAACAAACTCTTCCTTCCTGTCCTCTGCCTGTAGCAGAAAATAGACCAGCCAAGCAGATGTCCAGCGATGGTGGAGGAGTACTTTGGGCTGTAGCTTCCTTGGACAGAAAACAAGCGCTCAAGAGAGCCGTGGGGGTAGGGGGATGGGGTGGGGAGGAGGAAGGGGGTGGCAGTATCATGTCCCGATTCCGAATGCAGGCAATGCTTCTCGCCTTCTTTCTCTCCCTCCAGGCCCCTTTGTCTCTTTCCAGCTCTTTCCTGCCACTGTGAGACCTGTGACCTAAATATGGCCAGGGAAGTCTCCAGCAGTTGCGGTATTTTTAAACTCTTGTGCCTCCTGTTTGCGGACTCATGTGACGTAGGCGAACCAGATGCAGAGAGTTTCTCATGGGAATCCAGGATGCTTCGCCATAACCACTGGCTTGGGTTATGCATGCTTTTGGCCTTGGTTAATGTAGCCCTTGGGGTTTCATTTCACATCTTTGAGACTTGGGAAGCAGCAAACCCTGTGAGGGCAGCAGGAATGTGCCAGGGAGGCTATCTTCACGGTTCCCCCCAAGGATGGCCACCTTGAGGCTGTGAGAACTTGCTGGCTGTGTAACTGGAGCCCAGCTTGGGGGTGGGGGCGGGCAGTAAACGGGACAACTTAATGCAGACGTGGGCACTAGTGAGAGAGACCGGTTCTCGCCCCATTCTGATAGCCCTTCATGTCCAAATCCTCGTTGTTGTTGTTGTTCTTTGGTTTTGTTTGGCTGTCCTTGCAGATTATCCAGCTTTAGTTGTGATAGTCTATACATGCCCCCAGCCCTTCCCTTCAGCATTACTGTTTCCAGTGACTGTTTATTTCTCTTTCTGCTGCTCCTGTTCAGATCCTTCTCTCCACTGAAAATGTGTTTCAAAATGTCCTGGAATAGAAAATATTTTGTTTTACTTAAGAAATATCTTTATTTTTAAGCAATTTCTTCATCAGCATTAAAGTATATCTGAAGATAAAACGATAGGGAACCACTCACAAACTTACTGAGTGAGAAAAATGACCTTTAAAACAATGATGGAATAATGAAATTGTCACTATGGGTGTGGTTTCTTGCCAGAATACTAAATGCAGTTAGTTCTCTAAGCTACACATTGCGAAACTCTAGATGTCACTATTCACACTATAGCTTTCATTTAATGTGAGGATTTCCTGACAAGTGTCAGTCAAGTGTCTTGAAGGAAGGGTGCCTTTTTCTGTTTTGGGCAAAAGGACTGTATGGACTAGCAGTATCTACTTTTTTTTCCCCTAGTGCACCTTATCTACTATAATCACTGCTGTTTACTGAGGGCTGACTTTGTATCAGATGCTAATCTAGTCAGTGTTGTGCTTATAACCCAGCTCTGAAAAAAAGAAGCCTGCATTGCAGTGTTTACCAATTTCCATGGTGTAAATATTCCCCCATGGCCAAGTTCAAGCTACCAAAGTTCTTGAAAGTAAATGTGGAATGAAGAGGAGACCACTACAGTTGGCTTTCCTGAGCCAGCAGGAGTCAGGCCCAGCGTACTCCTGCTGGCTCTAAGTATTAACGGCCTTAAGTATTAACAAGTGTTAGTTACTCTATAAAGTGATACTATTCTTATTCACTCACATACAGATAAGGAAACTGAGGCTTTGGAAAGTTATGTTGCTTTGCCCAAGGTGACAGAACCAGTAAGCTGTGGAGCCAGGTTTTGAGCCTGGGCAGCCGAATACCAGCGCCCACACGCGTGAGCCCTCCACCAAACTGCAGCTGGTAGTGCAGGTGCTCGGTAAATTATTTCCGAATGAGGAAATGTTGGTTTCAAGAAGTATCTACTCCTTTAAGTATTGTACCACTCAGCTTCCACCAGAGAAAGAACCAGTAAAATACTATCTATTACATATTACGTATTATGTATATACATATGAGATGTATTGCAAGGAATTGGCTTATGTGATTGTGGGGGCTGGCCAGGCAAGTCAGAGCTGTGTAGGGCAAGGATTAGGAAGGGCAGGCCAGAAATTCTGGAGCAGGTGCTGACACTGCAGTCTACAGGTAGAATTTCTTCGTAGGGAAGCATCAATTCTCTTTTTCAGGCCCTTCAACTGATTGGATCGGGCTCACTCAGATGATCTAGGAGAATCCTCATTTCATAAAGCAAACTGATTGTAGATTTCAATCACACCTACAAAAATACCCTCACAGAAACATCTATATTAGTGTTTGATTGGATAACTGGGGACACTAGCCTAGCTAAATTGTCACATAAAGTTTTATGAATTAAATTGTGTTCCCCAAAAAGTAATGTTGAAGTCTTAACCTCTGGTGCATGTGACCTTATTTGGAAACAGGGCTTTTGCAGATGTAATCAAGTTAAGATGAGGTCACATTGGAGTAGGGTGGGCCCTTGATTGAATATGACCAGTGTCCTTGTAAGCAGAGGATAAAAATTTGGACACAGAAATATGGCGAGAAGGCCATGTGACAATGGAAGCAAACACTGGGGTGATGTACCTACAAGACAAGGAATGCCAAGAATTTGTGGAAAACACTAAAAGGTAGGAAGAGGCAAGGAAGAGTGCTTCCTTAGGGTCTTCAGAGGGAGTAGGAACCTGCCAACACCTTGATGATAGACTTCTGACCCCAGAACTGTGAAACAATAAATTTCTGTTGTTTAAGCCACCTAGTTTGTGGTACCTTTATTTAGGACAGCCCTAGGAAATTGACCCAACAGGGATTTTAAAAATAACGCTAAATGATAATAAATTCAAATAATGTCTACTTCACCAACATCTAAAACTTCACTTTTATTTAAAAAAGGGTATGCTTAGCACAATGTGACATTCTCAGCAGTAGCATCTTTGTGGATCATTTCAAGTTTGGTGTGTATCTATAAACTAATTGAATAGCATTTTTTAAACAATATTACATTAGTTTTAGAGGTACAACATAAGGATTCAACATTTATATACGTTACACGTGATCACCACAATAAATCTATTGAATAGCTTTTATTTAAGTACATGATGTAATTTATACACATTTCTATGAAAACAATCACTTGAGGAAATAGTTCACTTAAGCCAATGGGATTGACATTGTAAAAGCATCTTTAGTGGTGCATTGAAATTTATAGATGAAAGAGGATTAAGTTCATTCATTGCTTTCAGGGCCTGTTATTCATTCTTTGGACTTCTATTAGTGTTAACAATTCCTTTTAAGGCTAAATATGATTTGGGGGAATAGTCCCAATCAGTGTCAGATGTGATGGGGAACTAAAATGGATTCAATTGATTTTTGCCAGTAGCCTATAAACTGCTTTTGAGAGCCTTTTCCAAACAGAAGAAACGAGAACATTTCAGCAATCATAATAATGTTAGAATAAATGTATAGAAACATCTCACAAGGGATAGCATTGAAGTTCAACAGTCCTTGGCATAGCAAAGTTTGGGTTTTTTGTTTGTATTTGGTTTTTGGTTTTTGGTTCATCCTGCAATTTGATTATCACATCTGTAATGTCATGGCAGCAGGTCAAATGAATTATCAGGCTATTTGATACAATCCAGTTAAAGACATTTTGCCTAGAGAGTTCTATATGGTTGTACAAGACTGAATTAAACTGATTCCAAAATCCAAGGCTCATTCACCCGCAGAGATTAATTGTAACTTTGGAATTCTTTCCACGTGGATACCAAGGGAGTTTCCATTCTGCATGTTTGATGCCTTCCGCTATATATAATCAAGTTTATTGAGGACTTGCTATCTATCAACAGATACTATTCTTTTCATTCCCATTTGTTACATATGAGGAAATAAATACAACGATGTGAAGTAACTTTTCCTGATCACACATCTAGTAGGTGGCAGATCTAGGATTCGATCCTAGGCAGTCTGACTACAGAGCCGTTCCTTTCAACCTTCTTGGTATGGGAATAGCATGGAAATCATATCCAACAAAACTTAATGCACTTCATGTGTTTATTTAAAAATAGTTTTCAGTCATTAGCATCAAACCAGTAACAGTTATGGAGACTTTAAGGGGTGAGTATATGGGTCGATTGTCTAAATGCAAAGTGAAAAATAAAAAGGATTTTATCCAATTAAACTACTAAAAAGTGTAAATTAAAAACTAATTAAAACTGGAAACTTCACACGCATTTTAATGTTCCATCCTAACTGAGTCCTGCTATGTGCTGTCCCCGGCTACGCTAACGCATTGGATCAAGATCAAAGCAGCAACAAATGGCTAAGCCAGGTTCTGAGGAGGTGCTGCCGCCTACTGAGTTTCATGGATGGGATGATTTCAGGAACTCTGTAGATTCCAGTGGAGGGTCCTGCAGGCTTAGAGTGTATGGAGACCTGGGTTCCCTTTTTCCAGCTAAGCCTCGTTAGCCTCATGGCTCATTCATTGTGAGATGGGTTGACGTAACCAACATGACTGATAACCATTTCTCTTTGTATGTTTCTTTGATTCAGGAGACCAGGTTATCAAACACTTTATTTCAGAAATGAAGGGAGAAAAGAAAGCCATGACAAGCTCTATAGGTAGCCATTTTTAGGACATTAGACATTCAGCTGACTTTCTCCATATTTGATTCCTTACTATCTTGTTTGCTTCAGAAATATGCCACAGCACAGGGATGATACCAGAAACACTTGGACATATTTCAAATTGAATTATCTTCATTCCTTTTCATTTGAATACAGCATGAGAAAATTGAGCTCCAAAATGTTCCTCCTGGGTATGCCTTGACAAAGAGCATTCTTGTTTCCCTGCAGCCAAGAGGACTGTGAGAAAGGGCAAGAAGCGCCTGCTCTATTTTCAGGAGGAGTGCTTCACTGCAAGAGTGGGTTTTCTCATGGCTGTCAGTTGACAAGGGAATTCCATGGGTCAAGCCTATAGTTAAATCAATTCCATGCCTATATGGGAAAAGCTCTGCTTATCAAACTTTCCAGTGTAAATAACATGAGTCTGGACTCTTTCACATACATTCAGGTATTCCAATTATTTCAAAATATGTCTTAAGATTATGGTCACCAAATAATTTGAACCCTGCTAAGGATAAAATCAATTGCACACTTTTCTAAGACACTAAAAAGTTAGTTACACCCGGACGGCATCTCTACCTGTGATGGTTCATGCCTTTTAGACTTGTGATGCTTCTTTCAAACAGTCCTTTTAGCTGTTATACTTAGAACTAATACACTCCCTGGACCCTAGTTGCATGCTCCTCTGGTGTTGAAATGTTCTATTCTGTGACTGAATTTTCACTTGGTTTTAGGATTATCAACTGGGAAAAGAGACAATTTAAAATTTATTTAAAAGAAGGTAACTGCTTGGACTGAATTAACTGGTTTATTCAATCCAATCACTCTTTTGAATAATCTAGTAGTAGATTTAACCAAAGTCATCTACCCCATCAAAAATAGGCTACTGAATAAAAATCATTTGTCTTAGTCTGCTAAGCTCCCACTTTTCCCTTGTTTCTGTTGCTCCAGACAAACCCATTAAGCCATGGGCATCAAACATGTTAGTGATCATCTGGACTCTATGCTTTACACAAAGGTAGACTGCCATACCTCATATCCCTTGTGGAAAAAGTGAATGGAAAAACAAAGGCTCAGGTGTGCCACAGGTGTGAAGCATTTTAATTTTAGAATGTATGTTAAGTTAGGATCAAGTGCAGCTGCTAATAACAGAGGCCCCAAGAGTGGACAAGTTGAAGAATCTGTTGCCTTGCATTTTAAGAGTCCAGAAGTATTTGATACAAGGTTGTGTGGATCCTATAAAGGACATCAGGGACCCAGGCTCCTGCTCTCCTACTGCCCTGCCATCTGTTCTCAAGGTCCCGAGAGGGCTGATGGAGCTGTAGCCGTTCACCTCACTTTAGAGGAAACAATAGGGAGAGAAGGGGTGCCCCTCCCTTCTAAAGAGCCTTCATCTCATTACCCTGGACACTGTCACATGGCCACACCAGGCGGGCTAGGAAATGCAGTTTCTCAAGCGAACACATTCAAGTTTCTGTTGTAAGTAAAAAGGGAGGATGGGTATTAGAGGTGATGAGCAAGTTCCTGCCGCAGTTAGTATTAAAACAGAAGTTATGGGCAAACATTCTGGCATTCATTCAAGATTCAGTAAGCCAATATTCATTGATTAGGACCCTGACCTATGTACTGAGGATTCAAAGACAAAAATGATACAGTTCCTGTTCTCGAGGAAACTATATGGTCTAATGAAGATATTCATGTTCATTTCCATAGATGATCACAGAGGTATGCAGAGATTTCTATGAGGACAACTAGGATAAGCTTCCTACTCAGGCAAGGGTGAGGGAATGGGAGAAGTCCTTTTTTTTTTTTTTTTAAGATTTTATTTATCTATTTGAGAGAGAGAAAGAAGGAGAGAGAGCACAAGTAGGGGAGAGGGGCAGAAGGAGAGGGAGGAGTAGGCTCCCTGATGAGCAGAGAGCCGGATACGGGGCTTGATCCCAGGACCCTGGGACCATGACCTGAGCCAAAGGCAGACGCTTAACTGACTGAGCCACCCAGGTGCCCCAATGAAATCTTTATGAAAGCCATGAAGGAAAACTTCTGGAAAGGGAGAAGTAATCTTTGGTAACAATACATTGCACAGAGGTCAAAGAAGACAAAGAAAAGATGTCAATCAGGCTTAACCACCATGGTGGATACATGGTGGGGTTGTTAATAAGCAGATGACATCACAAGTCATCTTTAGTGAGCTTGAAGAACACTGTTTCAGAGGAGTGGAGCGAAGGACATCTAGTAGGGTAGGGTGTGAAAGGTTAATCATGAAATAGAGAACATGTAGAAAACTCTTTAAGAAACTTAGCTAAAAAGGGGGAAAGAGAGGGAAAATGGTAGCTAAAGTGGTCGAGGGCAGGGAGAGGCTTTTTAAGGATAGGAAAAATATGGGAGTATTTCAATACTACCAAGGAAGTGCAAATGGGTGCAGGGAGGGGGGGGAAAGGAACTGCATTTTCTGAAATGGTAGAAATAAAACTAAAATCTAATGCCAAGTCATGGCCATAAAACTGAGGAACATGTCTGGAGATGATTTCATATTTTCTGTGAAGTAGAATTTACAGTTCTGAGATCCCGGATGAGAGTCATGGAGAAGAGTGATACCTTTTAAAACAGCTATTACTGGCAATGAGAGAATCAGGAGTGGTTGGAGGAAAAGAAAGAGGAAGAGTGAGAAGTACAGAAGGACATACTGTGAAAGTCCTTTCTTCCACCCTGTCCCCAGCCCTCCGGAGTCTCACCACAAGAGGCAATTACCCTCATTAGTTTCCTGTGTATGTTTTCAGAGTATCTATACCAATATAAGCAAATACCTATATTTATCCCTCCTCTTTTTTTTTTTTTATTTCATAGTTGGTCTTTTTATTTTTATTTATTTTTTTTCTAGAAACTTCCTTCTGTTTTTTTTTTAATTTAAATTCAATTAGCCAACATCATTAGTCTCCCTCCTCCTTTTTTACACAATAGTACATACTATACACAGTATTTACCCTGCCTTGGATGACTTAAATATACATAGGAGTCCTATTACTCCCCAAATCTCTTAGGTACAATCATTAACTTCTCTTCATTCGCTTCCAACCAAGATGAACACATTTAAGAGATGTTCTCATGCTCAAGATCCATAGTTGATAAGCGCCAAAAGAGGAAAAATGGATTCCAGAATCCAATACTGATCTTGTATTAAATTTGCAACTGTTGGGGCACCTGGGTGGCTCAGTTGGTTAAGCGTCTGCCTTTAGCTCAGTTCATGATCTTAGAGTCCCAGGATCCTGCACCACGCCGGGCTCTCTGCTCAGCAGGGAGTCTGCTTCTCCCTCTCCCTATGCCCCTTCGCCTTCTCTTTCTCTCCCTCTCTCACTCTCAAATAAATAAAATCTTCTTAAAAAATTTGCGACTGTTCTCCCAACTGGAAGTTAAGTCCAAGAGAGAAATGCACATGGAAGTTAGGAGTGATATAAATGCTCCAACTATGCTAGAAGCATCAATGAAAGTCCTAGTGCTGTGTCCTACCTCTATTTTGAAATTGTGTCAAAGACCAACTGATAAGTAGTGCAATTAGAAGTTTCCAGTTATGTACGGCTTTCAAAAGCCACTAAGCTCTGTTCTTTAAAAAGATAGCTTTCTTACGCTTCTTTCGGAATGTCTCTCTCCAATTTAGTCTGAGGCAGAATGGCCCTGCTTGCTCATTTTAGGTTACTCTCCCCCTCCAATTTACATCTCAAACTTAACTTAATTCCCTATCTAAATAGGCCAATGACCTTCTTCAATCAGCTATAAGCTCTACCTCCTGAGTCTTTACACTTGGAACTGCTCCTAACACTGTCTCACTTAAATAACTTCTTTATCTTTCAAAACTCAGATCTAAAACTCAGATCAGTTCATTAGTTTATTCAACCAGTACATATCAAGTGCCTATTATAACCCAGAATGTGTCAGTTCAGAAGATAAAATGGAACACAAAGTGGGCAAGGGATCTGCCCTCAGGAACTTACAGTTTAGTGTGGAAAATAGATAATAAACAAGTAAATATATTCACTAGAGATTGTTTTGGTTGATTTGGTAGTGGGATGAGAATGAAGAGAAGCAATCAAGAGTTCCACTTGTGGGAGCATCTGGCTGGCTCAGTTGGTATAGTATTCGACTTGATCTTAGGGTCATGAATTTGAGCCCCATGTTGGGTGGAGAGATTACTTAAAACAAAAAGAGTTCCATTTTGGTTATGTGAAGTTTGAGTTGCCCAATGGATAACAAATAGGTGATGTCAGGTAAGACCAATTGAGATTAGAGGAGGGCAGAGGACTATGGTGGATACACGGTGGGGTTGTTAATAAGCAGATGACATTACAAGTCATAAAGATGAAAGAGATCACCTAAAGAGGGAAAGAAAACACTGAAGGTAGTGATCTGAGGAACTCTTAGATGTAGAGTTCAGGTGCAAGAGAGATATCAAGAGTGGAGACCGAGAAGGAAGAGCCAGCGGGGTAGAAAAAAAACCAGTGCCGAATGGCCCCAAATCCTGCAGAGGAGTGTTTCAAGAAGAGGGCAGCGGTCACCTGTGGCAAATGGTTTGGTACCCCGGAGGTCACCAGTGAATTTTGCCAGAGTGGATTGCTTAGGACCAAGGCAGATAGAAGGAAGTAGAAAAGTAAATAGATGAGGGAAGGAGCCTCCATGGACTGAACACTCTAGAAATTTTGCTCTGCAGAATATGACAGAAAGGGGCAGTTGCTGAAAGAGTTTGTAGAGCAAATAAGAGTGCATCTTCTAAAGACTGGAGTTACCTGAGTATATCTCAACATGATGGGACTTACCGCCCATTCCTTCCTCCAGGAAGGCTGATGTGACCCTCCGTGGCCGGGTGAGGCCCACATTCCGGGTCCTCCCAATGCAACTCAAGCAAATCTCCCCCCAGGATGAGCCCCATGAGGCTGTGATAGTTTTGAGTGTGACAGACTTCTGTCACTCATCACCATCCTTCCCTGGGAGGGGCAGCAGGGTGACTTTCCACTTACTACTGAGCTCACCACACTCACAGAGTGTCGGGGTGCATACTTTTAGAGAAATCTCTGTATTTGGTTCAAAAGATAAGAAGGCAACCAGCCATTTACTTAGAAATAGACTGACACCCTCTCCACTCACCACCTCGCCCCCAACACACTCAGTCTGATATTTCACGTGCTGTAAAAACGAAAAACATTCTCTTAGAAACTGTCCTTCAAAATAGAAAGCACTGCTTTGGCTGAAAGTTGACTTTTCTGGCACATACACCATGCATTACATTCTCCTGGAGGTTTTCTTTCTTTTGAGAGAGAGCGCTGAGGAGAGGGGCAGAGGGAGAGGGAGAAGTAGACTCCCCGCTGAGCTGGGAGCCTGATGCAGGGCTCCATCCCAGGAATCATGACCCAAGCCAAAGGCAGATGTTGAACCTACTGAGCCACCCAGACGCCCCTCTCCTGGACGTTTTCAATGTGCACAGGGTGTGGTTCCATAGAGCACGCTCTTCCCTGTATAGACCTGGACGAGTGTGTGTGTTTTTAACTCCAAGGACACAGAATTTTCACACGCTACTTTTTACTGGTTTTGTTTGCTCCAAGAAGGAGTCGAATCCTGACCTTCCGTATGCTTGGTGCATTCTTTTTTCTCTTTCTCCCAACAAAACAGGAGTGGGATCTTGGCAGGGCTCTGGGAGATTCACTCTGCCAGGAAGAGAAGCACCCACACAACGCTTGGTTTGTTTCTCAGACAACACCTCGTCAGTACGTAGGTCAAGTCTGGCCTCCCCACGTCTGTGTGCACTTGATGTCAGAGTATGCTGGAGGCCTGAGAGCGATTTCAGAAGGGAGCGCTGCCTGTCAGGTCTGAGGAAACGGAGTCAAACAAATAAACCACTCCAGGCCCCTGGGTCAGCCCACTGTACCCAGTCACCATTCCAAGGACTAATTGGTCTCTCCTCTCTTGCCGCTGATTGGCCAGATTAACGCCAGAAGCAGGTGAGAGAAGCGGGCAGGTGTGGGGCGGGGGGAGTGGGTTAGGGGGTGCGCTGTGTGCTGACAAGGAGAGTGTGGGAGAGCTACATGGACCTCTCCATCATCATGGCTTGAATTAAATGACTTCCTTCTCGGGGACTAAAGACAGGTCATGAGGGATAAAATTATCAACCCAGGAAAGAGACAATGTTTATAGCTTCTGCTACTTTTACAAAAATAGATGAAAGGAGAGATTGTTTTTTCCACCGTTTGTAGCCTGTGAACTTCCTTAGCACTGTGCGTAAGTTGCTCCTTCTTCCAGAATTAGGAGAGTCTCGTGGGGCATCGTGTGTTGCAGTGGTTGGGTGTGTTGTGCATGGTGCTTACGAGGTAAAGCTCTCCAGCCTAGAGAACGGCTCCCCTGTGGCAACTTCCCCCTTCCTCCCTCCTTTCTTCCATCCTTTCTTCTTTCCTTCCCTCCTTTTCTTTTTTCCTTTCTTCTTTCTTTCTTTTTTTCTTTTTCTTTCTTTCTTTCTTTCTTTCTTTCTCTTTCTTTCTTTTTTTCTTTTTCTTTCTTTCTTCCTTCCTTCCTTCCCTCCTTTTCTTTTTTCCTTTCCTCTTTCTTTTCTTTTCTTTTCTTTCTTTTTTTCTTTTTCTTTCTTTCTTTCTTCCTTCCTTCCCTCCTTTTCTTTTTTCCTTTCCTCTTTCTTTCTTTCTTTCTTTTCTTTTCTTTTCTTTCTTTCTTTCTTCCTTCCTTCC
>NW_023270807.1:78606595-78871517 GCF_011800145.1 Mirounga leonina
CTTCCTTCCTTCCTTCCTTCCTTCCCACCTTTTCTTTTTTGTTCTTTCAGTTATATGATTTATAATTTGCATACCATAAATTCACTTGCTTTAGGTAGAACTTAACAGAGTTGTGCCAACCATCACCCCACACCACAATCCACTTTTAGAACATTTGCCTCACTCTGCAGACAACTCCTCCTGTCCATTAGCAACCACTCCTCATTCCCAACTCCGGGCAATCACTAGCCTACTTTCTGTCTGTCTGGCTTTACCTTTCCTGAACATTTCATATAAATGGAACCAAACATAAATTTTTGTGGGTGTATGTCTGGCTCCTTCCACTTAACAGAATGTTTTAAGTTTTATCCATGTTGCAGCATATGTGAATACTGTTTCTTTGTATTGCCAGATAGTATTCCATTGTATAGACATACCACATTTTGTTTATTCATTCATCACTTAATTGACATTTGAACTGATTCCACTTTTTGACAAGTCTGAATAGTGCCGCTATGAACATGTATGTACAAGCATTTATGTGGACACGTGTTTTCATTTTTCTTGAGTCAGCGTCTAGGAGTGGAATGGCTGGGTGATACGGTGTTTAACATTTGGGAAACTGCCAAACTGTTTTCCAAAGCATCTGCAAAATTTTTGTGTCCATCAGCAATGGATGAGAAGTACAGTTTCTCTACGTGCCCACTGGCACTTTTGAGTATTACGGCCATCCTTGTGGGCGTGACGAGGCACTACAACCGGTCCTACGAGAGTTGGGTGGAGAGAGCCAGGTTTTTCTGGTTGTCAAGGTATTATCTAGTTTTGCAAGCCTGCTGGGGCACATTCTGAGACAGAGACCAAACAAAATGAGGAGAAAGAGAGGACGAAAAATGATGTCATGGCTATCGCCTTAAAAGAGAAGTGTTGCAAAAGGAATTATTCCTTTTACCAGTCAATAGTAATGAAGAAATCGTTATATACTCGAATTCTCCTAGAGATGCAGAATAATCAGTTCATCATGTCTACCTTCTTGCTTTTATACAATAGGCATTCCTTATCCCCCACTCAAGCAATACGTATTGTACATGTATGTTCTTCAGGACATCTGGCTCTAGACCTGAGGTAGAGACTATGCCCACCATCTGGCTGATTCCTCCACAACACTAGTAAGTGAAACGTATGTCAAGTTTTCTCTGTACCAGTTTTCAGGGCACATGGTAACTACACTGAGATGTTCTCGTTTGAGGAGCCATTTAAGAGCCCCTCCTACCCTCCTCCCAAACAGGTGGGAGATGAGCTCTGAAAAATGCATCAAAAGCAAACTGATTTTCTTTAAAAAGCTAGATTAAAAAAACCTGATACTAGTCAAATTTAATGATTCCCATTTCCATTTTTCCGCATACTTATAATTCCTGCAATGAACATTATGTGCATCTTCGGTTATTAATAAAAAACTTTAGGGTGTTTTGATCATTTTTGTGACCCCTAGGGAAGTTCTTAATCTTCTATTCTCTTTTTAGAATTTTTTTTTTGGGGGGGGGATCTTCATAGTAGCTTTATTTATAGGAGCCAAAAACTGGGAAAAACCCAAATGCCCTTTAATGGGTAAATGGTTGGAGGCATACCGTGAATACTACTAAGCAATAAAAAGGAACAAAGTATTGAAATACTCAAAAACTTGGATGATTTCAAGGGAATCATGCTGAGTGAAAAAAAATCCAGTATTGTATACTATGACTATATAGTTGCCAGGGGTTAGGGAAGAAGGCAGGGAAGGACTACGTGGGATTTTTTTTACAAGCATTATTAGCAAAGCACCATTAATTTTCAGCCAGCTACATCTGCTTTGTTTATGCATTTAGGTTTGATTGGCATTCTTTAAAATTTTGTCTGTGGCTCCAAGTAAATTGTTTAAAACCCACTGGTTGGGCGCCTGGGTGGCTCAGTCGGTTAGGCGACTGCCTTCGGCTCAGGTCATGATCCTGGAGTCCCAGGATCGAGTCCCGCATCGGGCTCCCTGCTCGGCGAGGAGCCTGCTTCTCCCTCTGACCCTCCCCCCTCTCATGTGCTCTCTGTCTCTCTCATTCTCTCTCTCTCAAATAAATAAATAAAATATTAAAAAATAAATAAATAAAACCCACTGGTTAAAAATGAATATTTCTCAACATTGATTCATATATTTTTGAATGTTTGTCCTGGAGTGATTTGACCACTTTGAAATCAACTTTCCCCAAGCTAATTAGCTTTAGAAAATTATAGATTTATTTATGGCTACTGATGTTTACTTGTTTAGCCATACTGTCAACTGTTTTTTGAATGCATGTATTTTTTATTCATGAAAATAAAAACAAAATCTTTAATAGGAATGAAGACCTGGCCATTTTTATTGTGATTCTTGGTGGATATTACCGAAAAGAGCATACAAATTGTAATTGTTTTCCTAATGTTGGAAAGAAAGCAAAACTTGGAGAAGTACTACCTTAATGTGCAATTAAATGAATTATGGCACATTCATTCAAAAGAATGCCATTCCATCATTTTTTATGAGAGCAAAATTGTCATGTATAAGCATAGAAAGTTGTCTTCAGTATTTTATTTTTATTTTTTTAAATAATCTCTACACCCAATGTGAGTCTCAAACCCACAACCCAGAGATCAAGAGTCTCATGCTCCACCAACTAAGCAGCCGGGTACCCCATCTCCAGTATTTTAAAAGTGTAAAAGCAGGTTGCCAAGCGCTATGTGTAGTGTGATTCTATTTGCATGCAAATGGTGTACACATCTATGTATTTGCTCATGCAGAAGAATTGTCTGGAAATAAACCTACCTGTTAACAGCTGCAACTCTTGGGCATAGAATGAGGTATTTCATATAATAGTCTCCTGTTTGATTTTACTAAAATGGGAATGCTATTTTATAATCAAAGCTTCAAATGAAATTCCATATTTCAAAAGAACAGGGATATCTGGTTAAATTTCGGTATAGCTGTTTGGTTCATGTATCTCTTCATATACTTTGGTGAATGACCATCAATGAAAGGGGACTGTGCTGGGTTAAATGTAATCATGTCTTTTCGGAGGTGTATTATTGCTTGTTGCTCAATGAAATTAAGTAAGCAAGTGTCCATTCTAATGCTTTCCTTTGACTTGGCTACCTAATTTCTCTCATCTTTCCCTACATCCTAGGCCATGCCCGCTTCTCCAGCAATGCAAGGCTACCTGAGGTGCCCTTGGAACGTATTTCTCCATTTTTTTAGGTCAAAACTAGTCCCTCCTGTCTTTCACTGCTCACCCTCCCCACGGAACATTCACACAACAGGTGGCACTGGGACCATGGCCTTCCCTGTGGCCCCCCGGGCTGCCTTCATTCTTTCTCCTTCACTCATCACTTTGACCATTCAGCCCACATGGCCTAAAGACACACTGATTGCCTAAACTCAGAAACAGTACAATTTAGGGACACATGGGTTTGCAACATCTTCTGGTGACAATATATTTTGAAGAAGGAAATCTAGATTTCTGTCTTATATCAGACTTTTGGTAAGCAAATTAAATCAAAAGAGCATTTCTAGAAGAACTTCATACTTGGGAAATGATGCTTGACTAATTCATATTGAAGCATGTGTGTTTTTACGTTGCTTGTATTAAGCAAAGTCTAGGAGCTGAAGAGAGTTTTATATGTCCCTAAATTGCTCTACCTTGGGATTTAAGTAGGTGTTTTTATTTATTGACCATATTAGAAACTCTTGTTACTTAGGCTTGGTTAGTTCATTTGGCTTCTACATAGCACCACTAAGCCCAATATTCCAACATTAGCTGATCTCCTCAGTCCTTCCATGGCTACAGACTACACAAATGCGTGCCCTTGGTCAGAAGTAGGTGTGGTAGGATGCATGCCAGGGTCAGCACTGGAAGGAGCTTGGGAAACAGATGTAGCTGTTCCTTTGACACTTTAAAATGTCCTTTATTTAACTTTAAGTAGGTCATTCATAAATGAATAGTGTCCAAATACTACTGGACACTTCAGGGGCACTTAATGGGTATTTTCAAGGCTGCATCAACTAGGCGAGCAACTAATCATTTTGCCTGTTTTTCCCAGGGTGTGTCAGAGGAGATAAAAGAGACAAGATACTTGGACAATTGGCTAGCAAGGTGTAAAATCACCCAAGACTGATACAAAGAAGTGGTTGGTGTCTTAAGGAGGGAAACATAATTTTTTCTCAGAGAACTTAGGAAAGTATTCATGGTAAGAGGGATACTTGCCCAGACCTTGAGGATGGGCAGAGTTTCAACAGGGAGGTAAAAGCTGTTTGGATAGAAGGCAATTTTTGATGGATTATTTTGACTGAAACAAGGAGTTTGAATAGAGAAGAGGCAAATAATGTTGGTAAATAACAGTCTTGCAAAGCCTTGAATGTCCCACCATGGAGCTGCACATTTTGCTATAAAGAATAGGGAGTAGTCACCTGAAGTCTTTGAGATGATCAGCATATGACAATATGGCAGCAACGTGTCCCCTGGACTGGGAGGCAGAAGATCTGGAAGGTGAGAGACAGCAGACCATGACTACGGTCCAGGAGGGGAAGAGAGATCTTGCCCAACTAGAACCATACTGGGGAACAGGCCGTGGTGAAAGATGGTACAGAGAAAGAAGAAAGGATTTCATAGCTTGCAGGGTGTGCAGAGCACGGTAGAGGGCAAAGTCAGGAGGACCACAGACGTGCAAATCTCGATGACTATGAAAATACTTTTAACATAGTAAATAACTCAGCAGAGAAACCAATGACAGGAGAAAAAAACCACCAAGTTCAATTTTTGACATGTCTTATGTTAAGTGACTGGAAGAAGACATTTCAGCAGGCGTTTGGAAATGCATTTGCCTAATACAAATGAAGCAACCGTTTTTTTGGTTTTTTTTTTTTAATTAATTAAATTTCATTCACGCAGGTTCCTTCCTTCCTTTCCCACCCTGAGAAAGTGAGCCTGAGTCCCACTCTGAAAAGCTCCTGCCTGGATGAAACTGCAGATCCCACCTTGGTGGGGCCAGTTGATTCCCTGCAGTGTGACAAAGGAAGTAATCTGAAACTTCCAAAGACCATTCAGTTGTCTTTGTCTTTCCCCGCCAGGTAGGAGGAGGAGGGCAGGTCCCGCAGGCCTGAGAAGTGTTGCAGGAGCCCCGGCTTGATCCCGGCCCGCCGGCCGCCCTGGCTCCTCACTCCCGCCCACATTCCTGTCGCTTTCCGGTCCCACGCGATGGCTCCAGGACTTCCCCCGCATGGCAATAAATATAAAGCCTTCCTGCTCCGACAGCCAGCTTCATTCATGCCACCAACAGACACTGTTCTAGCAGGTGCTGTTCAAAGTTCAGGGAGCGCCAACGACCAAGCCGGGGCCTCCCGGCTGTGCGGGGTGGCCGGCTGGGATGCGAGGCCCGCGGGGCTGCAGGAAAGGGGGCGGCGGCGGGGAGGGGGGGCGTCCAGCTGCCGGCCTCCCGGGAGAACAATGCATCTGTCACCCAGTGAGTAATAGGGCAGCCAGGGCTGAAACGGAGGCGCATGTCTGTCCCGTCTTCCCACCAGGCTGGCTGGTGCGCCTCCCACTGTTCTTGGGCAGAGGGCCAGCAACCGGAGCCTTGGAAGGTTCTGGACAAGGACGTACCCAGTGAAGGAGAACTAACATAAGAGGGACAGCCAGGGCTGACTTCTGCCCCGAGGAAGCCCAGCGGATGGGATGCTCAGGCAGAAGTGCAGCCATTGCCCTCGCCTCTCTAGGCCTGGGGTCTCCAGCCTTCCCCCAGCGGCCCACGGCACCTCTTTCAGGAGAGCATGGAGGGCAAGAGGACTGATAAACCCTCCAGCCATTATGGGGACGTTTGCGGGGGGGGGGGGGCGGGGGAGGGACGGGAGTTGGGGGTTGGGGTGGGGGAGACGCTGCCTAATTATCGCTACGGAATCCTGCTGTGGGCTATTTCTGGCTCTGGCCCTAACCTGGTCTCACTAAACTCAGGCAGTCCCTTTTGATGGCCCTGTCGCTCAATTTCCCCTTTTCATCAATACTCAGATGCCCTCCAGGACATAAACCAGAGTGCGGTAGCAAAACAGCCTGTGACTCCCAGCACGTGGGAGAAAGCTAGTGCTCCGCATGATCAACTTTAAAGAACAAAATCCTACCCATTACTTTTAAATGTAGAAATAAGCATACACACAATACACACATTCATATATATTCTGATATGCTTATTTCACAGATACATATATTTACTAATAAAGTAGAGACAGTCCTTTAGGATCTGATTAAAATGAATAAGCAAGACACTTATAATTAATCAGGAGCAATTCATTTCGTGAAACTTATGGTTATTTATTCTTTTAAATATGGGCGCACTAATCTTATTTCCACTTTTATTTTGTTTAATAATCCCCAGGTGCACTTCAGTTCCCTTGAACCCAGGTCAGACTCACAAATCCTCTGTTATTGGGGTGGTGAGTAGGTTACACAGAAGCAGCAAACCTTCATCAAGCCCTCAGAATTAAGTTAGAGACAGCACTGGATGGTCCCCAGGGGTCTGGATTTCCAATTCAGTATTCTACTTAGCGTGTCACATGACTTATTCCACAACTAGATTACAGTTTTCCAGAAGGCAAGACTATGCCTTACATCTTTATTTCTTGTCAACACTGAGAACTGTGTCTTGCATACAATAGGTGCTGAATCAGTATTGCTGTTGGATAGATTGATTTCATAAAATCCCAGAAAGAAATGAGATGAGCAAAGAGAAATAAGGATTCATGTAGTGTTGCAAAGGGGGAAAGAAATTCCATTACTCTAAAATACAAGTGAGGCTGAAAAGAGAGATAGGCAACATCCATAAATGGATAAGAATGTAGGAACTCTGGTTGTATCAGAACCTGGTGTCATTCTGAAAGACATTTCCATGACTGGCTAAAGGTCATGAGTGAGCACAAATGAAGTAAGCTTTAAGAGAAAGGGAATAGATGATGATTTTGGAAAAAATTTCTGGAAAAGAAAGAACTTTTGGCTTGATTTTGCAGTACTATTATAAGTAGGTCACAGATACAAATGTCCTGTGTCCAGAGTATTCAGAAATAAAATGACTGCCAGAAGGGACTAAGGAAATGCTGTGAAGTCATAAATCAGAGGAGTGAGACTCTTGACAGTTTTAGTCAGGAAAAGGTAATTGTGAAGGAGACAGAAGTGTATTAGAAGAAGCCAAAAATAACACTTTGCTAGAGAGAGTTTTGGAGTGGAGAAAGCAAGCCTATCAAATTTCTGTGGACACTAAAAGAGCACATATCTTGATATGAGATGAATAGTCACTAAAAAATACATCCCAGTATGGTAAGGAACGGCAGAATGAGTATGGAGAACCAGAGAATAAAGAAGCAGATAAAAAGACAACTACGTTAAAGTTCTCCAGAAATGACCACTGTAGATTCAAGTGGAAAGACCCAAGGTAAAAACAGTGAAGAGGGAGAGGGGGTAGAAACTGAATGACAGAAACTCAAAGATGCATTGAGCAACCACTGCGTTCCACTTAGGTGTTTCTTCTGAAGGCTCTCTTGACTAGGACTCTCCTTGTACAACCTCATACTCAGAAGAAAAGACAGAACTTAGAGATGTCTGACTACCCCCCTTTCTTCTTTTATTTTCCCTAGAGAAGAGAAAGAATTAGATGGGAACCCTGGGCAGGGCCGAAGAAGGGATTTCTCTTCTATTATGAGCATGGATTTGGATGATGTTGCTGTACCTGCCCACACTGGGGAAAGGTGATGCTTTTAGCCTTTCTGGATTTCTAGTCTGGATTTCTGAATTCAGGCAGCCGACTTTTCAGGCAGCAATATCTGTGGCCATGGGCTGCTGAGGGGGCTCTGTGCAAAACCACAGACTATGTAGGGCTGGTCTTTGTGTCCTTTCCACATCTTTTTCTGAATGTGTGTTCCATCTCTTGTTCCTTCTCCCATCTCCCAGATACTCGGCATCCCATGCTGCTCTCGGAAACTAATAGCTGTGGCTCACCTCACAAAGCCTCCTGGCAGTTGAACATGAACTAAAAGGCCAGCCTCTTCCAGTGGCCCCAGAGCTGTGGCTTTGTAGCAGACCACGTGTGAGCTCTAGCTCGGTCACCTCCTTTGTGACACCGGACAAGTCACATCGGGTTTGAGCTTCTCCTATCATCCAAAACATTAGGACAATAATAACTACCTCCCCTCCATCACAAAGTTGTGAAAACCTGTGAGATAGTATGTCAAAGGATTATCTCAAACAATACATAAGCAAAGGTAAATGATTTTCAGTGTCTTTTAGTATTTGGGCAAAAAAGGGCTCATTTATATAGTGTAACTTTCCTTTACTGTCATATCTCATCTGTGTCAAAACAAGGAGGCATTTTTAAACATGTACGATATTAAGTCATGAGTGATAAAGAAAAGACATGTGGTCTACATACATTCATGCTTAAAAAAAACCTCATGGAAGAAATATTCTGCCTGCCAACCACATGGCCAGTCTTGTTGAGATGGAATTTTAAATTTTCTTTCTTTTTCTACTTAAATTATTTCACATTTATCTATATGCATAGCGTTATTATCTTTAGTTTCAAGTAACTAGGTGTGTAGCATCTTAAGTTTTGTTGCCTTCTGAAATGGCAGGGTAAATAAACTGTAAAGATTCCTAGTGATTTTTCACCTCAGGGAAGCAAAATGTGGATTATGAGCTCATAGCTTTCCTTTACAGTGACTTCTCCTATTGTTGTTGCTTCCATTTGAACAAGGAGAGGGAAAGGGCGTGATGCGAAGAGGCACTTCAAATCTCCCCCTCAAAATTATGAGGGAGAGTTGACTCTTTTCGAAGAAAGAGAAGTGGGAAAGGGGCAAGATAGCAAAATAACGCTTGCAGGTGATAAATAGATGGCAACTGCGTCTTAAAAGTAGAAAATAACTCAGGCAGCTACGTTGAAGGAAATTTATGCAAATATGCTTGAATTCAAAAAAAGAGAACAATGCAAATACATGTTGAGAAATCCTGAGAGGATAGAAATGTAGAGAGGAATGCATGTACAGTTGGAAATGACCGGACAAGAGCTAGGAAAGGAAAAAAAAAAGTGCTGGGTGTCGATTTGCTCTATGGTTTGAAGGGAAGGAATGCCTAATGATTCTAAATAAGAGGATCAAGGACAGAACCCCGGAGCAGAGCAGGGCAATGGTAAGCACTGGGAGGAACGAACTGTAAGGAAAACCCAAATGTGTTACGTGGAATGCACAGGACATAGGTTATGTGGAAATATGCTGAAAAGCTGCTGGTCCTAGAGAGCCAAGGAATGGTGATTTATCCACAGGAGACAACTGACACTATAAACATTCTTAGGACAAAATAAATAATGGGATCAGAGCAATATTATTATTATTATATATTTTTTAAAGATTTTATTTATTTATTTGAGAGAGAGAATGAGACAGAGAGAGAGAGCATGAGATGGAGGATCAGAGGGAGAAGCAGGCCTCCGGCGGAGCAGGGAGCCCGATGCGGGGCTCGATCCCGGGACTCCAGGATCATGACCTGAGCCGAAGGCAGTCGCTTAACCAACTGAGCCACCCAGGCGCCCAAGGGATCAGAGCAATATTATTAAGAGAAAAGAGAAGACAGCTGATAAGTAAGGGATGTCATATAAATGAGAGAATGGGAAAAGATAGAAAAAAATACATAAAGACAACCACACATCATGGATTGTTTGGTTTGGTTTGGTGGCGTGTTTGCAGGTTTGACATTTCATATATTTAAAAAAAGAAGAAAAGTAAGTAGCTAATTACAATGGACAGGAGAGAAAAAGGCAATAGTACAAACAAATATAATTTAAAGATTTAAAATAATTAAAAAAACAGATTTAAATAATATCCAAGAAGTTCCTGCATGACCTAAGAGAAGACTCTGCTTGTAACTTCACACACTTCTGTGAAAAAAGGGGAGAATCACTTTGTGTAACGCGTAGGCATTTCACAAGTTTAAACCTATAAGGAAATTCTGTTGAATCTTTAAGTTTTAAAAATGGCCAAGATATAAAAGGAAGAGCACCAGAGCAACTTGTGAGTGATGGTTTTAATATCTAATACTTACCACATGTTAAGCGCATCCCTGCTCCAAGAAGTTTCAAAAATATTCAAATATTTCATATCATATAAAACTGTTGTTTTATGATCCATGTTTCTATTTAAATAATTGTTTCTGTCAATATTGATTTTTAAGCTATCGGATATTGACTTTTTAGATCATGGGGAAGATGTCACAGGAAACTCAGAAAGTAGTTCTAGGCAACTTTCTCAATGTTTGTTAAACTATCAAGGGAAATAATGATAAATAAAAAAAAAATGTTTTGTGCCTGGTTTTCATTTGTCCCTAAAATCCCAGACCAAAGTGTCAGTTGATGCATTCGTGTTAAATTATTTATTTCATAGATCAATGATTAAATTTGTTTGAGTCCCGTTTTCTTGGAGGAACATGGATTTCTTAAAAATCTGCGAAGTGTTAAGCTTACAGGTGTCTCTCTCCTGGTGCTCTGAAGACGTGACCAATGTCTCTGTGACAGGATCATACCACAGCTCGTAGCCCATCTGTGCAATAATCTGCAAACAATAATGATTCTGCAGGGCAGACCCACATATATGTACTTGCGGAAAGGTCTCTGTCAGACACAGCGGGTGCCTGGGACATCTGAGAGGAGATCCGCAGAACTGACACGTTGGGCAGCTCAGGAAGCCGTTTACACACCCAGAAGCAGGGCCCTCTGCTGTGACTCTGATGGGCAGGTGGTCCTTGAGGTTTCCCCAGAGCAGATGGCACTGGATAAAAGAGAACACGTTTTACCCGGGAAACCGCTAAGTGGCTTTAAGAAGAAGGATGCCAAGAGCGGACTGTAGCCCCACCATGACAGCGATTCTTGGGTAAAAGCAAGCTGTTTCAAAAATACCGGGGAAAACACTTTGAGACCATTGAGAAACACTCCGATTTGGAATCAATGAAAGAGTAAATTTGGCAAGTCAGCGTGGGGTCTGGAGTGTTAACTTCTCTTCCTGAGCTGGGGTTCTTCAAGCCTCATGCAGAGGTGATACCCTCACTGAACAAATGGGGAGGAATTCTCTTAGCTGGCATCAATAGCACTCATCTTTACAAAAAGACGTTTTAAAACCTAGGACCTATTTGGACAAAAACATTAAAGAAATTCTATATAAACCTGGCCCTGGGCCATTTATGTGGATAAACATCTTCTCACTTGACCCCCTTTTGCATTTTAAAGTTGGATATAGAGACCTTTAGGAACAAACTTCAGAAAGGCTAAATAACATAATCAAGAGACAGAACTTGAATCCAAGTGCTGCAATTTCCAGGAAACTTGAGATTTCATAGATGTATTTTCTTAATATTGGTATATAAAAAAAGTGAGGTAATAAACATTATGTTAGATTAAAATGTAATAAATACAATGGATTTGTCTTTGTCTTGTATATATGTTCCATATATATATATACATATATATTCAACTCTGAATCTAGAGGGTTTTTTTTTTTTTTAAAGATTTTATTTATTTGACAGAGAGAGATAACAGCGAGAGAGGGAACACAAGCAGGGGGAGTGGGAGAGGGAGAAGCAGGCTTCCCGCCGAGCAGGGAGCCCGATGCGGGGCTCGATCCCAGGACCCTGGGACCATGACCTGAGCCGAAGGCAGACGCTTAACGACTGAGCCACCCAGGCACCCCTAGAGGTTTTTATTTTTTAAATACAAAGTATGAGCTATTAAAAAAATAACTCCTTTAATTGGGAGATTTATTTTATGTTAATCAAGCACAAAACTGAGGGGCGGGGAAGGGTTGTGGGGTTTGTTATTGTTTTCTAACTATTGTCGTTTTTTTTCTTAAATATTTTATTTGTTTATTTGACAGAGAGAGACACAGCGAGAGAGGGAACACAAGCAGGGGGAGTGGGATAAGGAGAAGCAAGCTTCCCGCGTAGCAGGGAGCCCGATGTGGGGCTTGATCCCAGGATTCTGGGATCATGACCTGAGCCGAAGACAGACGCTTAACGACTGAGCCACCCAGGCGCCCCAATATTTAGTCATTTTTGTAATGCTGGATTAATTCCAGTCTTTTATTCATCAGTTTTGTTTTTGAATGACTTGGGGCCTATGTAAAAATCACAATAACATTTAAAATTTGATGATCTTTCACCATGAAAAATATTTAAATAGAAGCTTTATGAAATGACAAGTGAGAAGGAAAAAAAAAGAAGAGGTATGCAGCAAAAGTATCAACATTGATAGAAACTTGACCTAAGAATTACTTTATAGTTAAACCTTGTGATTCTTCCCATAACCATAAGCGAATGGATGCACATATGTCCGCAAAAGAGCTTAGACTCAAGAGAAATGAAATCAGTCTCCATTCTCTGTGATCTACATCTCAATCTTCTGTCTTTCTACCCCTTTGCCAGTGAGTCAGGTTGCTTTCAGTCCAGCTGAAGTCCATCCCCAAAATAAGCTGTTACTCAAATTGAGGATTCTATCAGTAATATCGGTAGCTAATATTTACTGGGCACAATACATTCTGAGCTGTGCTACCCATTTACATGCATTTGCTCATTAAATCCTCACAATTCTATCTTTACTGCATTTCTGGGATTCAAATATGCCCTCTCCCCACGTCTACCAACAGTCTAACATTTCTGAAATTAGGATGCGTCTTACAATGACAAGTCGTTGAACTGTGTTTTCTTAGTTGTGTGTAAATTAATGGTGCATCTCACAATTGATGACGTCTTAGAATTGAAGACACATAACACTTTCCTCATTTTACAGAATTTCAAATTAAGGTTACAGAGCTTGTGAAACTTGCCCAGGGTCACATGAGACCAGAGGGATCCAGGCAGACTGGCACAGGGCACACCCTAGAGGCCATGCTTGCCTCCTTGGTCTCCATCTGTCTCCATGGCCCCTTTTCGGGGGTTTTTCACAGAATCATAGCTCTCCCTCAGGAATAAAGAATAACAAAGTTCATATAGTCTGCATTTAAACTCACCTCTGAGTTATATGAAAATCATCAATTCTAAAGATTAAAAAAGACCAATTAGGGGCGCCTGGGTGGCTCAGTCGTTAAGCGTCTGCCTTCAGCTCAGGTCATGATCCCAGGGTCCTGGGATCGAGCCCCACATCAGGCTCCCTGCTCTACGGGAAGCCTGCTTCTTCCTCTCCCACTCCCCCTGCTTGTGTTCCCTCTCTCGCTGTGTCTCTCCCTGTCAAATAAATAAATAAAATCTTTAAAAAAAAAAAAGACCAATTAAAACTATTTTGTTTAAAAGAAGAAGCAGGGCACCTGGCAGCCTCAGTCGGTGGAGCATGCAACTCTTGATCTCTGGGTCCTGAGTTTGAGCCTCACATTACTTTAAAAAAAAGAATAAGAGAAAGAAAGAAAAAGCTGGGGGGTGAGGAACCCAGAGTCAAACAATCACTCCTGACTTTATTTTATTCTAATTCAAACATTCAGTTTGAAGAGCTCAAATTTTAGACTAGCAAAGATTCACTAATCAGGAAAAAGACATTCATTTATTTAATCCAGCTCCAAATGCTAATTTGTGTTTGAGATTGTACCGAATAACCAAAAGCAGCAATTGTCTTTTGTTTTGTTTTGTTTTACATTTCTTCCCCCTTTTAACTATAAAATAAGTTGATCAGAAAGACTTTCTGTGGTTTTGATTTAAATTTAAAATAAAAAGCGCTAAGAACATGGTCACTGTATCGTGGAGTGTGACTTCTGACATCATCTCTGATAGCTCTCCTTATGTTTTTATTATTGTTAATCACTTCATTAAGTGTCCCAAATATCTTGTAAACATATTTACATTGAAACCTAAAGCAAAGACCTCACCAAGTTTATATTCTTTTTTTTTTGGTTCATGTTAAAACCATTTACAGGGCAAATATTTGTATTTTATTATAAACCTGCTACAAGCGCATAAATAAACTTTGCTACAGTTTCAGACAATGTGTTTACTTCTAAGAAGTGTTTGCATGCCTTGGTAAAAGGAAGTTAGAGGGGAAATACTGTAGACACTTATTTACTCTGGCATTTTTACGTTAGAAAGCGTTAGACCCCTTGATGGTAATAAACTTTTGAGGCTAACAATGATTCAGGCAATGATCATTTTTTAATCTCCTGCCATGCGTCAGGATGTCCACGAGTGACTAAAGCAGAGATCGTTCTCTTCCTGGGCTCACAGTGCAGGAAACCTGTAAATAGACAAAACTATCAACAGTGCTGCATGACATCACACATAAAAAAAAAAAAAAAGTTCTCCTGGAGAAGCTGATTGCATTTACACTCAATTGCACATAGATGTAGATATTGTGCCTTATTTTCAGACTGCCTACCCTTCAATAGCTTCACATTACTACCTCTTATGAGAATCTGTAAACCATCAATTTACCTTCTACTTCCTTGAAGCATTGCCCTTTCTTTAGTTTATTAATATCTTTGCTGATTGATTGTCCTTCTTACTTACCACCCAGCCAGGGCTCCCAGGGAAGGACATTTAAAACTTCATCTTTTGAGGGGCGCCTGGGTGGCTCAGTCGTTAAGCATCTGCCTTCGGCTCTGATCATGGTCCCAGGGTCCTGGGATCGAGTCCCGCATCGGGCTCCCTGCTCAGCGGGAAGCCTGCTTCTCCCTCTCCTACTCCCCTTCTTGTTCCCTCTCTCGCTGTGTCTCTCTCCGTCAAATAAATAAAAATCTTTAAAAAAAGCTTAAAAAAACATGTTCGCATCTCAATAAAAATGATAGTGTCATCAATATGATGAAAGAAAAATAGTCATTGCTACATTCATGCTTTACAATGCATTAAACTAAATGTCACTGGTCATTCCCACTGCCTCCATAGGGAACAGGGAAGTATGGCAACTTTCTCATATTTATGTTAGAACACGCAAGATACTCACTTGGTTTAAAAAATTCAAAATGTATAAACATTGTAAAATACTAAAAAGGTACAAAGTATATAGCCCAGCTCCCAGTTGCTATCCTAGGAGAGGAGGCTTGCAGAGATATTTTAAACATCTGCAAGTAAATATTCTTTCTCCTTTTGTTTTCTCCTTCCTCCCCTTTATTTCTTCCCTTCACTTCTTTCCTACACTGTCCTTTTTCCTTCCCTCCTCCCTCCTTCCCTCTCCCTCTCTTCCCTTCCTTCCTTTCTTATGTTGAACACATTTAGCAAAATAAAACTATACTCATCGTTCTTTTCCTTAAATTTTTTTCAGTTAACAATATATTTTGGAGATCTTTCCACAACAATATATGACTGACCTTGCCATTTCTTTTTACAGCTGTATGCTATTTCCTTGACTAGATATATGAGAACATATCAAATAGTTCTCACAAGGAACCTTGGACATAATGTCTTTTCACTAATGCACAAGTGTATTTGTGGGGCAAATTCTTAAAGGTGGAAAGGCTGAGCTGAATGACATATGCAGTCAGAACTATAATAGATATTGCCAAACAACCAAAGGTCACATACTTGGTTTGATCATTAAGGAGTGCCTTGGGACTCTAGTTAAAATATCCAACAATGACAGTATCAGAATGATTTCTACAGTAACAGGATTTCAGTTTATTTGTCATTTTCAAGTTATTCATGTTTTGGTCTCTTTCCTTTGCAGACATGATCAAAGGTTATCTGCTGAGTACAAAAGCAGAATGAAATCCAGGGAGTATGGAGTTTAAAGACACATAATTTGTAAATAGAAATGCCTATTGTACTCCACCTATGTCTTCTTTCATCTTCTTGATCATTTTGGCCACTGATGTTCAAAGCAAATCTGTCTTCAATATAGTTACTAAATTCTGTAGGACTTGAATAATCTTTTTGCATGCTTTTTATAAGCTGGAATTAGAGACAGCAACACAATTCAGCCTCTTGCTGTGGAAACCACAAACTTCTAAAGGGCATCCTGGACATCACTTCATAGAGAACAAGCTCTGTCCCCTGGGCGCCTTGAAGACTACCCGTGTGACTTGTTGCATTATGTGACCTTCGGCAGTAAACTTAAATTTAAACCAGAGACAAAACAGGGTTTTTCGCCTTTTACCAATTGAAATCCCTCTAATTTCTGTGAGAGCACTCTTCCCATTATTACCACCACTCCCCACACAGGTTTATCATCTAAACATTCCTGGCTTCAAACCCATGTGAAATGGGTCAACTTGCCCCAAAGACCATTCGACACGGGCCAAGTAGACCAAAGGGTAGTAGTTTTTACCTTAAGGAAGTAGATGGAAAGAAAGAATGCTGGTTGGCTCTTTGTCTTCAAAAAGTTTACCTAAAAAAAAAAAAGTCTACCTAATATGCAAAGGATCATGAGAACCTGCCTGTTTACCTTGTGGTGACGATCAGGCAAAGAATCCCCAGATGAAGATAGTTTTGTGGTATTATGCAGTGTGGTGAAATGCGTTGTGTGATGCAAATGTTGCCCAGGGATGTTCATGAGTTGCCTTGAGGGAGTGAGCGGGAACAAAGTGAGTTTATGATGTACACATTTTGTTTTTCATACCTCTAACATGGCAGTGCACTCAATGACTGAGCAGGGAGATTAGCAATTTTCACCTACTACTACAGCTCACTGCATCCTTTCTTGCCCAGGAAGACAGCTAATCTGGAAGTAATAAGAGAGCAAAGTAGCTAGAAATGTCAAGTTGTTTTATATAAAAGGATGCTGCTGCATGTTTTAAATAAAAGCATGATCTTGCATGATGGCATGATGACGATGCTTACCCAGCATTTTGTTAGCCAGATCTTGCAGCGACTTTGGCCTGGGGCTCATGAGAATGAGGGTCAGCCTAGGCCTTAAGTCTCATGTGTGATACAGGAGCCACGGTTCCTTTGAGAGGCCAAAGACTGGTGGGATCCCAAAGAAATGCTGAAGACCATCTTCTGTAATTAATCTCTGTCCTATGCAGAGAAAGAGGTAAGTTGAATAATGAATATAATCATAGGAACCATTGTAAATGACAGAGAAGCAAAAATGTCACTCCAAAAAAACAAAGAAAGGAGGTGAATCTAAAGCACTTTAACAAGAGAAAGAATAGAAGGAGGCGGCTATGATTTTGACCAGGTGGGGAGACCAAGGACTGCTGGCCCCTTGTGAATAGTTAAGAGCATAAAGGGGCACCAGGGCGGCTCAGTCGTTAAGCATCTGCCTTCGGCTCAGGTCATGATCCCAGGGTCCTGGGATCGAGCCCCACATCGGGCTCCCTGCTCAGCGGGAAGCCTGCTTCTCCCTCTCCCAGTCCCCCTGCTTGTGTTCCCTCTCTCACTATGTCTCTATCTGTCAAATAAATAAAATCTAAAAAAAAAAAAAAAAGAGCATAAAGGGGCCTGTTACGATGAGCCTGAGACAGGAGGTTATGGTTTTTTAAGTTTTGTAAAGCCAAGAAGTGAGTGAAATGCTTTGGCATGAAGTTTGTAAAGAGTAAGGGAATACCTGGGAGCATATTGGGCTTCACCGTAACCGGGACCTCAGTGTCTCACGGGCAGGTGTGTTTGCTGTAGTCCACACACCACAGCCTCTCTGGAAGCCTCTGCTGTCCACAGAGCTTGACAGCTGAGCAGGTCCAATGACAGCGACAAGAGCAAACAATTGAGGTTGCTGGCCCAGAGAAGAGGGATACACAATCACTACCCTGGAGGAAGAATGTCTTGCCCGCGCCCCCCTCCCCACAATGTGGCTCACCTCTCTCCCTTCTTCTTGGGCAAGGCAGAGGGGTGACCGAGTTATCTCTTGTTCTGTTTCTCACGGGGGGATTCATGGGCCCAAACTGTTCAAGCTAACTTCTCTTGTAAGAGGGGCTCTGAGTCATGAGAAAATCACATATGGTTTCATTTCCAATGACATCTGGAAAGCAAAGGGTCAAATATCATCTCGTAGAGATGTCCTGGTGAACACAGGGAATGAGCTGACTCCGTTCTCTTTGAGAGATTAGTAGGGAGTGAAATAGGCAGGGCTTGCTGGGGATGGAATTTTAGTGAGGAATTAGAATAATGTTTCTTTTCCTTTACTCCCTTTCTCAAATTACCTCTAAAAGGAGGTGTAAGGACATAGAAAAAAATAGGAAAGGAGGGCCGAAGGAGCTCCCAGAGTGAGCACAAGAATTTCAATAAAATTACAACCTTCCAAAAAGAACTGAACATTTTTTTTTACCTCATTTAACTACTTGTCTCATGTCTCAACACTGAGTGGATTCTAAATTAATAGTATACATTTAGAGAATTTAGAAATAACATCTATACCTTTATAGCATGTTGTCTCTCAAGGCATAATAATTTTCATCTAATTTTACATGATCTAATAACATAAGCCTTGTCACATTCACACAAATGAAACATCAAACTGGGAATAAAGAAAGCATGTTCTTGTTAAAATAGAAGCAATTTATATCCAGTTCCTACCCTCCCCAGAACTGGCACTGAGAACTGTGATAGCAGGACAGAATGATGAAGCCAAATGCATACGCTCTCCCTCCCAGACATAGAACGAGTTCCCTCAAGTCTAATCCCCCCAGCAAGGGATCCCACAGTTTTCATTATTATACTACAAAAACATATGCGTAAGAAAAGAAAACGAACATAAAGAAATGAGCAAAAGAGCTACAGAATTCAAAGAAAACACATTCCCTAGTTCATACCCACATCTAACTGCCGAAGAAATTTCAATGAAAATCAGATGTGATTTTCAGCATGTATTTTGCTTAAATAAAATATGAGTGAAATACAAGGGCTTCTCTATGTGGTGGTAACAGAATTTTCTTTTCTTTTATTGGGTTATAATTGTAGAGTTATGTGAGGATTAAAATCAGATAACATTTGTAAACTGCTAAAGAACTATGTAAGTTTCTATCCCCAAGTTATGAAAATTAATTCTTACTGTTCAGGAGATGCAGATATGATTACAGAAGAGGAAAAAAGGATAGATTTTTTCACCTAATGGGTACCAACCTCAAGACATAAACTGGAAGTTGTATTTAAGAGAAAAGGAATTCCCATCAGCTTTTTTTCTTTCTTGGAATTTGTTGTTGTTGTTGTTTTTCTAAAAGTAAATTCCAGAGAAAAGTAACCCAGTATGCATTTCATGGAATATAAGTGGACAGAAGTACAGTGAAAAGAAAGGCCCTGCCCATCAGTTTCCAAATCTCTTAGAAAGCCCTGAGATCTGGGTAAAAGAATGAAATGAGGAAGGGAAGGAGTAAAGAATGGTAAGAGATAGAACTGGGGAGAGAGGACGAACAAAGGAGAGAAATCCAGCAAGCAAATGAATCTTGGCTTCTTACTAGTAACTTGCTCTTCCCCCGTGATACACACTGCAGCCCCGCGTCGCTATTTGGGAGTTAGCTCGCTTTTTAATCTGAGGCTTTGACTCCCTTTCATCTTTCTGAATTTGATCTAGTTCATCTTTACAAGGTGCTTAGGGACTGAGGACCGCAAAGACTCACTCTAAAAAGATTAAGATAAATAACAGGTTGGGGAAGGGTTTTTCTTTTTTTGACTTCAGACTTTTGAGAATATTTTTGCATTTATTCCTATTTAAAGCAAAATATAATTCCTTTACAGGAGTTGAAATCCAGTATCATAATACTAGAAGGGAAGGCTATCTATTTTGTATTCATCTGCATGTGACAGCCAGACACATGGGAGTAAGAATGCCAACGAAACCCCAACCCTGTTCTTCCAAATGCAGTCATTCCTTCAATCAGTTGTTCACTAAGCACCTACTATGTGTTGTGCATTCACTCTCCCAGGCCTGGGGATACAGCAGGAAACAAAACAGATGAAAATCCCTGCTTTCAAGGAACTGACATTCTTGGGGGTACGAAGGCTGGCAGCAAATTGGAGATGCCCAAGAGATAATTTACTTTAAATATTGTCATATATATTACATAGGATAAGTCAAAGAGTAAGATGTAAGATATTTTTAAATTCTAGAATCATGAAATACATGTTTTAAAAACTGTTGAACATTTGAGAAATTTGGCATATCTGTAAGACATAAATTTTACTAGTTTAAAAACAATTCTAAAATTATTTTGAGGAACAAAAACATGTTACACATTATGGGTTTTTTTTTTCAGAAAATTTTAACTTTCATATTCAGCGATTGAAGTCTAAGTGAAAGTTGGATAAGGAAGAAAAAATATTTTTTCAATCTATTTCATAAGTGAGTGGGGAATTGGAGAGAAAATTCTTAAAAATATTTCCTCTAACTTTTCTAGTTTTATTTTTGTTATGTTCCTATAAAGTGTCTTGACTTTCATAGTTTTTCAGTAAATATATGTTGCACAATTATTTTGTGAGCATAACACAAAGTCTTGATTAAGAGAACACCGCAAATTCACTTTGGAAAAAAAACATTTTATTGGTTTGAAGATGAAAAGTAACCATATCATATGATTTACAATGACCTCTAATCTTTGAATCCTCAAGAACCCAAACTTTCCTTTAGGAAATGGGCAGTGTTGTGTTTGTAGCTTATTGTTCAAAATTTATTGGAAATGATGACATTGTTTTATTTTATAATCCATTAAAGAAGATAGTTATTATAAAATTGCTTCATTATTCTATTAATTCCAGAAATTCTATATTATTAAATTACTTAAAATATGAATTGGTCTTTTTTTTTTTTCTTTTGATGGCTTATCCTGATTTAATTGGCAGCACTTTCTTTTTTCTTTGTAGGACATAAAAGTAGAGAGACCTCTTACCTTAATGGCACCTTAAATTTGATGAAATACCCCCTGCAGTATAAGCTGAATTTCAGTAACAAAATGACCCAACAATTCAGTGGCCCAAACAAGGTGGATATTGTTCTCCTCTCACTTGACAATCCAGAAGTGAGTGTTCCAGGGTTATCTGGAGGCTCTGTTGCTCTGTGTGATCATTTAGGAGCCACCCAGGGCTCTACCACCTTATTGCTCTGCCACCTTCTTCGCACAGTTGGAGGTGGGTTGTTGGCATGTCTGACCTCTAGCTGATGAGAAGGGGGAAAGAGAAGTGGAGAGCAAGCAATTTCCTTTTGCGCAAGTGAGACAGAGGGGACACGTCTTGCATCCCATTGGTGAGAACGCTGTCACGCGGCCAGGGCTGCCAGACTGGTTGCTTATAGCCAGGTCCATGCAGTCAGGTGAATGACGTAGGCATTGCGACATAGCATGAGGTTGCTATTGACCTAATGAGATGACAGAAGGAGGATAATTTGCTTCTGGAGACAGTTGACTTTCTGCTTGGCAGAAAGCAAAAATGGGGATGAGGAGAGGAACTATTGTACACATTTTCCCAAAGAATTGCCAAGGGGTGCAATGTGATGAATGTCTATCCTGGTATTAGCCACCTGTTGTTGGGAGACAAAGTAACCCAAACTTGCAGCTTACAACAACAAACATTTACTGTCTCATAGTTCCTGGGTGGGTCAGGAATCCAGAAGTAGCTTGGCTAAATGTCTCTGGCTCAGGGTCTTTTGCAAGGTTGCCATCAAGTTGTCAGCTGGGGCTGCAGGCAGCTCCATTTCCAAGATCCTGCTCCTGGCTGTTGGCTGAATTTGTCAGCTCCTTGCCACATGGACTTTTCAATAGGGCGGCTCACAACATGGCAGCCAGGCATCCCTCAGAGCAAGTGAGGTAGACAGTGAAAGAGAGCAAGAGAATGTGTAAGATGACAAGTCACAGTCTTTCCGACTGAATCTCAGAAGGGACATCACATCCCTTTTGCTCTCTTCTGTGTCAGAAGTAAGTTATTTGCCCAGCCCACACTCAAACAGAGGGTATTACACAAGGGTATGAATGTTAGGAGGGAAGGATCATTTGGAGCTGTCTTGGAGGCTGTCTTCCATGGTTACTACACAGAGGCATCTGTATCATTAGATGTTTTTACAAAAATTTGTCATGCAAGAAAGAGGCATCCACCTGCCTGAAGGTAGAAACTGATGCCATCGCCCAAGTTCCTTTACCCCTATGATTACATTCTCTGCAATGAAATGAGTTCTTTCTATTTTCTTGGTAAATTCTCTCAGACATGCTATGGTAGTTCAAACATTATTTCCTCTGTTGTCACACAGGGTAAAAGTCTGACTAAACTCTCTCTGAGCAGTATAATATAGTTGTTTAGAGACAGACTGCTAGGTTTTGAATCCCATTCCTTAACTTACTAGCTTATTGATGTTTTGTATCCATTTTCTCATCCCAAGAACAGGGATAATATTTCTACTTACCTCATAGCATTGTTGTAAGGACTAAATGAGTTAAGGACTTAGTACAAACTAAGGTATATATTATAATATCAATACATATGAGCTAACTACAGAAATTTGATCTGTCCTTTAACTATTGAGAACTTTGTTGGGAAAAGGCAGCTAAGCTTTCTTCATATGAGATTTCCTCTACGTCAGCCACTTGACATTTTCTCTTCCCTGACTTCCTAAAATGAGTCTACATCTAATGGTATGACTCGAACACCGAAGCTTAGTGGCAAGATAATGTATGTGAATATAGAACCAGCCAAGGAGATGGGGACTTCAATCTTCTATTGTTATATTCTAAGGCTATGTCAGGCCTTTCATCCAGTTTTAATCTATTTATGTTTTGGAAATTATTTCTCGGATAGTAATCTTTTCAATCTCCATAAAACAGCTAGAATTCAAATTAGAAAAATTCCTTTGATGTCTTCTTGGTTGATTCTTTGTAGCCTTTGATATTTTTGTTCAAAAAATCATTTTTATTCTAGAAAAATTAGTGAAAGACGTAAAAACAGAGATAAAGAAAAAGTTAAAAAGATACGCTGAAAATGACAATATTAATGATCTCTTCTTAGTTGATTTTTAATAGCTTTATATTTTTAATTTAAAAAATCATGCTTATTTCAGAAAAAGCAAAGTAGGTAAAAAAGTAAGTAAGGGGTGCCTGCATGGCTCAATTAAGCGTCAGTTAAGCGTTTGACTCAATTTCAGCTCAGGTCATGATCTCAGGGTCCTGAGATCAAGCCCCACATCTGGCTCCACACTGACCATGGAGCCTGCTCAAGATTCTCTCTCTCCCTCTCCCTCTGCCCCTCCCACTACTACTCTCTTTCTCCCTCTCAAAAAATAAATAAATAAATAAATAAAAAATAAAGGTAAAAAAATAAGAAAATTTTTTAAAAAGGAAAAGGAAAGGAATTACACTGATAATCCTTTATCCATAGAGAAGTGTGACTAACATATTTGAGTCTATAATGGGCATTTTTCTATGTGTACAAAATATAATAATATGCACATAATTTTGTAATCTGTGCTTTTTTTTTTTACTCAAAGACACACTGTGAGCAAGTTGATTTACTCCAAACAGAAGTAAACCAATGGATGGGAATAACCTGTATACGACATAGAAGTGAAGAAGGGGAATCAATTCAGACAGAACAGGGAGGCGTGGAGAATAATAAGACTGGGAATGGGCTGCAGAGTGAAGAGAGGGAACTCCTTTGGTTACCTGGGAAATGCTGGCTTGGCTCTTCTTTCCCCTGGCAAACAGAGATGCCTGCAACAGCTCACGCTTTACCCCGGGTCCGAGAGACACAGCCAGCAAGGAAACCAGTGGCAGACTTTCTTCATGCTTATGTGTTGTGCATCTGGTGACTACCTTGTGTATGGAAAGGGGTCCTCAAGAATACATTCTGAACACCTCATCTATGTACTTGCAGAATTCATCTTCATAAAGACTCCATCGATGTTTCATTTGGGGACTGAACTAAAAGAACCAATACGTATTAAAATATATCTTTTTCTTCTAAAAATATCGCTCAAGTTGAAATCCATATAATCAGCTAATATGACATTTTTCCAACCTGAATAAAGATATTAGTCTATTAAACTTGAGCTTAATAGTATATTTTCAATGAAAAGTAACTAATCCAACATTCACATTTGTCAATTTAATTTAATTTAGGTTGATCAAGGAGAAAAAAATAGAAAAAAAATCCCCACAAATCACTCATTTCAAGAATAAAACAGATATTATTATTCTATAGACACAAAGCAATAAGAAACTATTATAAAGAATTCTGTGATGGCAAATTCAGCAACTAGAGAAGCCAAATGGGTTGGATTCTAATTAAAAATTGGATGCACAGAAAGGAGAACATTTATTTGTTTTAGACCAGAAGAAACTGAAAGGGAGAGGAAGACTAAAAGGCCAGGAACAACTGAAGGATCTCATTCTGAATGACTTCCCAAGAAATTAAACAATAGATCATTGGCCTGGAATGAAGTAGGAGGAAGGCTGGGTATAAAAGGAAAACAGGAATTATTTTTCCAACAGCTAAGACTAGATTTCCTTCTTTAATGTAGAGGCAACTGATTACTGAGATTAAAAAAAAAAAACGCGGGGGAGCCTGGCTGGTTCAGTGGGTGGAGTGTTTGACTCTTGATCTTGAGGTTGTAGGTTTGAGCCCCACCTTGGGTGTTGAGATTATTTTTTTAAAAGATCTTAAAAAAAAAAAAAAGCAGAAGAGTCACCTTTACATAATCCTTATAGGATTGATGATACAGAAAATCTCATAAAAACTGGATGAGGAAAACCTTCCTCCCAGGGAGCTATTACCAATGATATCACTAGCAAAATCTTGCAGGACTTCTGGCATCTAAGCAACACAGTATCATATTGCAGCCTGCTTTTTTTTTTTTTTTTCCTCCTGCTGAAACATTGTCATTAGAGGTTTGGATTTTATAATTCTATTCTGTTTCTGAAATGATTTCTGAGGGCTTTTTACAAACAAGGCAGCTTTTTAAAGAAGTCAGTGTCTGGGTGCTAAAATGAAAGCTCAAAGTTTGTATTTTCTACAGATCTAGCCGACAGGAACATTTCCATCATCTGGTTGCAGTATTCCTAAATGCCTAGTGGTAAGTGTATTTTAATTAATGGAATCTAAATCTGAGACCCACACTACCCATTTCATTAAAACCCCTTACTTTACAGGTGAGAAAGTCACACAGCTTCTCTCAGCTCATAGATGTTAAGTGATTGGCACAAGGTCACATAACTAGTTAGTGACAGACCCATAATTTAGAAGTTACATCATGGGTACACCTGGGTGGCTCAGTCAGTGAAGCGTCTGCCTTTGGCTCAGGTCATGAAACCAGGGTCCTGGGATCGAGTCCCGCTCGGCAGGGAGCCTGCTTCTCCCTCTGCCTTCCACTACCCCTGCTTGTGCTCTCTCTCTCTCTCCCTCTCTGACAAGTAAATAAAATCTTAAAAAACAAAAACAAAACAAAAAAAACCTGACTCGTAGATTTGTAGAAAAACAAATGGGCAAGACCATTAAAATAGCCCACACTGTTGCACATCAGCTTCTGACTCTGGGAAATCCAACACTGATTTAAAAAATGTAGGGTTTTCTCCTTGGTGGCCCTGCAACCCTATACTTCCTTTTTCTCAGGCAGCTCTGCCTTAAAAAATTACACATCTGGAGTACTCACGGGCTCAATGCACCAGATCTAAATCTTTTCCCACTCATAAATGGGCTCCCATAAGACCAGTGTTTTTCCAACTGAGGATCGTGACCCATTAGTGCACCATGAAATCAATTCAGTGGGTCATAACTGACGTGCTTTTTTAATTATATAAAATAGAGTGCATTCTCTCCTTTACCATTCGACCTCCACTAATATTTCAGGCTTGAAGGGGATTTTCTTTGATTTATATTGGGTAGCCTTGAGAAGAGGTAATTTCTTTTCATTTTGATTTTGCTTGAGTTAACATTCATTCTCGGTTTAGTTTACTAGAATCACCATAAGTCCTGACCAAGAAAAGTCCCTTGCAGAGGATTCTTAAAAGAAGAGACCCTGCTTGCCTATGAACTGTTTATGTAATAATTAACTCAGGGTGCTGTAGTTGTCTTTCCACTTGCTCCTTGCTAGGGGGCCTAGAAGCTAGGGACTTCTCAGGTTAATTGCCTCAGTTGAATTCCTGCCTCTTCTGTACAAGGCAGAGACAAAGGGTCTCCTCAGCACCATAAGGGCTCTTTGAAGCTTTAGCTGCCAGAAACCATGGGTCTGAGAGGACAAGAATCAGCTGGAGTTCAAGACTTAGTCCCACTACCTCCCCAAATGGAAAACCACACTGAAATATTTGTCCTCTGTGCTTTGTTCCTAAAGCAAACAGTATTTAGCTAAGTATGGTGTAAAGGGTTGCCATTTGCCACAACTGATAAATAAACTGGTAACCACAATGATGAGGGAGAAGTGGGGGTATTTTGTGGTCTTGGGGGGAATTCAAAGCTCTCTTTCATTGGAGACAGGCTACAAAAGACAAAAATCATCAAAACAAGGAAATAAATTGTTTTCTTAGAATAGAAGCTTTGTTGGCTGCCGTGGGGGAGTGCATTTTTATTTTTAGATAATTGCTCATTAGCAGGTAAGAGAATGTGTTGCATTATTTTTCTGATAAAGAGATTAAGGGTGGAGGTACACCTCAAATTTCCTTTTCTCTCTTTTTTTTTTAACTTAAAAATTTGTATTAAAAATTGAATGTTAGAGCCTAATAAGTATGGAAAAAATAGTCAGATGACCGGATGTTCCTGGTCAAAGCAAATTTAAAAGGGACAAAATTTAAGAACAAATTACTAAATAAATGATGCTGTGGGTTCAAATAAATGTAAAAGTTTAGTTGTGTATAATAGTTGCAGTTAATCCAGAAGAACCCAGTTTTCTATTCTGATCTTACAAGTCTTTTCTATTTATGTAAGCTTTTGGTTTTATGAGGATTTGTTGAAATTTGCTTTATTTGTGCCTACAGACATACAGATTAGTGTTAAAGAATTACACCAAATAATTTTCACAGTATCTACGAATCAGGGGCATACCTAAATTTACATGTAGTTGTCTAAAACACAAAAATATGATCTTGGCAATATTTCTATATGTTATCCATGTTTACCAGATGTATTCAAAAAGAAAAATAAACTAGAAAGAAAAAGTTTTTGAAGTTCCATTTATATTAAAAGCTTTTTGAATCATCTATAGTTGAAATACGATTGTAAACTACTTGGGACTGTGGTAATGTAGGTAGCATGATTATCTAAAATGACCAGAAGTCATCTATAATGACATCTACAATATCCATAATTTGAAGGAATCTTAATTTTTTTTCCAATATAAGATGCTCGAGGTTTAAAAAGGAAAAGTCATTGCTAACTTTGTCCATATATACCCTCAATAATTTTATAGACTTACGTAATTACTCCTTTCAGTTCCTTTTAATCAGGAGATTTAAGCATCTCATATTTTTGCTTATTTGTAAAAATGCATATATAACATTTTGGTGTATATTTTTTCAGTCTTTTTGTACATATAATATTTACATATTTGCATAAGGAATATGTATATATTTATGATCATACTTGATTTATAGTTTCTTGAAAATATATTGTAATTATTTGCCCGTATCAGTGAAAATTGTCAAAAATGTAATTTTAAGGGCTCTATTTCATCATGTGGATCTGCCCTAGTTCGTTTAATCATTCTGCTATGTTACAGGACAGTTAGTTGTTTCCAACCTTGTTTTAAATCATGTGTGATGAATGCATTTGTTTAGGAATTCTTGGCTTTTTCTCCTATTAACTTTTTAGAAAGAATTTCAGACAGTGAAAATACTGGGACAAAGCTATTTTCCCCATTGATTTAAGATACTTTATTTATCATATGCTAGATTCTTAGGTATTATGATCAGCACCAAGGCCTATACATTCTGTTACATTGATTTATCCATTGATTTTACCACTATATTAAATTTTTATATAAAGTTTTAACATCTAATAAAGTTCCTCCTTAGCTACTCTTCCCCCCTTTTTTGTGCTCCCATAAAATTCATGGCTAAGCTCATCTCTTTAGTGTTCTAAAAAAAGTTTAGAATAATTTTTAATGTTCTAAAACCATACAATTTTTTAAGGAGGTGGGATTTTTATTGGAATTTGGATAAACATGTAAATTAATTTGGGGGAGAATTAATATTTCTATGATACGTCTCTTCAAATAGCAAAACTTTGATTTGCATTTCAAAAAATATTTGTGGGGTTATTTTTAACATAGGTCTCACACACTTCTTGATAAAGTGTTAGTGGATTGTTTTACTATTAGATTGTTAGATTTTTGTTATGCTTTATATGTTTATTATTATAATTATTGTATAACCACTTATAACTGATATAATTTTGTTAATTATTAAATGGATTATCTTGGATTTTCTCAAAAAATATTATCTACAAATTATGATTAATTTATTCAATGACAAATATTTATTAAGCATCTACTATAAGCCAGCCAAACCTTCTAAGCACTGGGCACACAATACTGAGAGGGAGTGGGAGTGTAGGTTATGGGGGTTATATTTCTAGCAGGAAAGAACAATAATCCAAGTTTTATTAGAATGACATCTAAATTAGGATAGAGAGTGCTTACAGTAAGTGAACAAAGAAGAGACATATAAAATAACAAGGGTGGGTGCTGAAATTTTAGATAGAGCAAAAAGCCTGATCAGGAAAGTATCTACTGAGTAAAGAAGTTGGAGTCAATCAGGAAGAGTGGTAGTCAATAAGATTTTAAAAATATATAATGAGAGGCCAGGTAATTGGTTTTTTTATGAGTCATAGTAACACTCCAGAGTTTTTCTTTGGAGTGCGTTGGAAAGATATTGGAAGATTTTGAGAAAAAAAAAAAAAGTAATCTGAAATGCTTTAAATAGTTCTGGTTTTGGCGGCTGTGGTGAGAACAGATTTAAGAGGATGGAAGCAAGGAGATCCGCTGGACGGTAGAGCAGAAGCTGTAATTCTCCGGTCCACAGAGTCTTGGTTCACTTCCAGAGGCACCTGTAGGGCTCTCATGTATACTGACTACTTCCTGTTTCTCTGCCTGATAACAACAGCGGGGAAGTACCAGGGTGCTACACTTAGAATTGACCCACCAAGAATGGCATGGGAGTTGGTGCATAAAGACTCTGGTTTCTCTCAGTGGGACAAGTCTGAGCTGTGTTCTGCACAATCTCTCAGAGGGTCCCCAGCAGAACCGAGCTCCCACGTCCCAGAGCAGACTCTCACTCTTTAATGAAGCTCCATCCACTGTCCCTGTTCCATTCTCCATCTACTCGCCATGCCTCCTGGGAACACGGAAAAAGAGGAATTACACCATTTTTGGTGTAATTTGGAGGAATCCAAACTAAGATAGGTACTATAATAATATTATATTATATAATCCAGGCAAGACAGGATAACAACTTGGACCACAGTGTATTCTTAAAGTGGGGATAATTGATCTAATGCTGATTATACTTTATAGAAGAGCTGAAAGGATTTGCTGATGCATTTAATGTAAAATGTAAGAGAGAAAGAGGAATCAAGATGACTGAGCAATTGGAAGGATAAGGTATCCATTAACTAAAATGGGATAGTGTAATCCATCTGGAAGAAACCTAGTACACAGTGTGAGGTAGGGTTGTTTTTAAAAATATGAGTATCCAGTTGACCCAGCACCATTTACTGGAAAGACCTTCCTATATAGATGGTACTGCAGTATCCTTTTTGTCAAAAATCAAGTGACTTAAATGTGTGGGTATTTGTCTATGCTTGCTATTCTCTTCCATTAGCCTATTTGTCCATTCTTACACAAATATCCCACCTTCTTATTTTCTGTAAATTAAAAGACATCATTATATTCATCAATGTAATTCCTCCAGGACTGTTCTTCTTGAAGATTGCTTTTTATAACTTTATAATGTCTTCAAAGTTCATAATGAGTCCTAATATCCAGCATGTAATTCCCTTAACTCTGTTCTTCTTGAAGATTACTCTTACAACTTTATAATAATTTTATTAATGGTGTAATTCCTCTTTTTCTGTACCCCTTGAGGTTACTCTTAGACCTATTCAATTTTGTAAAAATTTAGAAACAGCTTATCACTTCACACACACACATACACACACACACCTGATATTACTAGAATTATGTTGACTCTTTAAATCAATTTGGGGAGAACTGACATTTTTATAGTATTGAGCTTTGTAACCAGAATTTTTTTAAGAACGTGGGTCTTAAACTCATGACCTGAGATCAAGACCTGAGCCGAAATCAAGGGTCAGATGCCTAACCAACTGAGCCACCCAGGGGCCCGGCAAGTGATACTTCTTGATAGGGTGGCCAGAACAAAGTGCTACTGATGTGATAGGCTCACATGCCCTCAAGAGGCAAATGAACTCTTGTGTCAACTGTTAGACAAAGATGCTCTGACTGGGATGGGAGCTACAGGTGTGGATGAGGGTGGAGGGATCAGGCATGAGAATTGATGCCAAGAAAACTGGGGATGGAAAGGAGTGATCAGTGTGAACTCAGAAACTAATGGGAAAAGAATGGGAAGCTGTGATGAATCAGGGAACCAGAGAACAGATGAGGGAACTCTGAGAACTAAATTGATTTGTCTAATGAATAACAGAGCCAGTCAGATACAGAGCCCAAGAAAAATACAGGGGCCAAGTTTGTCAGAAGAACCAAAGATTGGGATCCTCCTCATGAATTGTGTCTAATGCTGGGTCCATAGGGCAGGGGCTCTTTGCTGCATATGCCTGACCTGAAATTCTCGCCAGTGTTCCCATGGTTTACAAGTCTACTGGAGTGAATTAGGGCTTTATTCATTCCATTGATCAATCATGAATGTAAGTATGGATGCTTCCCTGCTTCTACAGGTCACCTAAATATTGCTCAGTTTCAAAGACTCTGAGGTTTTTTCCGTGAAACAAACAATTCTTTTTCTTTTTAAGACGGTCCTTTCTCTGGGACACCTGGGTGGCTCAGTTGGTTAAGCATCTGCCTTTGACTCAGGTCATGATCTCAGGGTCCTGGGATCGAGTCCTGCATTAGGTTCCTTGCACAAAGGGAAGTCTGCTTCTCTCTCTGCCCCTCCCACTGCTCATGCGCGCGCTCTCTCTCTCTGACAAATAAACAAAATCTTTAAAAAAAAAAAAAGATGGTCTTTTCTCCAATCATAAGCCCTCCAATTGAAGACATGTTATTAACTTCCATTTTTCCCCATATTATTCTCTGTAATATGAGGAAAAAATCTAGTGGGATAAAGCTCTGCTTTATACTCCATTCTCAGCATGTATTATTTTTATAAACAATGAGAGCAGATTTCCCACCCTAACTACACTTATTTCAATAAGGAAACTTTTTTCCCTTTCATTTTTCAAAGTCTTCATTGTAGAGGCTGTGGTGTGTCAGCGACCAGAGGTATTCCTGTGCCAGACACCAGTTTGGCACACACGGTCTTCAGCTGTCAACTCGTCCGCAAGGAGATCTTGGCATTCTGCTCCATGCTCCCATTTCAGACTGGGTGTCACACCCTCCGCCTCCCCTTATTGGAGAGCAAGCTTGGAGGAAGCATCTGTCCCAAACCCAATCATGTGAGAGGTAGGATGAGTGGCAAGGTTTGACACTCATTATAGCTTTCTCTCCCTCAGCTCAAGACCTGCAGAATCCAGACAGTAAATCCCACCGCAGCATGTGCACGTGATGCCGAAGTCAACACACTCAGGAATTCTCAGGTGCATGTGATGGTTCACATCCTGCAACTTGATAAAATACTTGTAAAATCATTGTAAAACTTTGTTTTTAAAAACTTATACAAATAATCAGGCATCCGTCTTCCTAAAGCTGCTGGAATTTCAGGGAAATAAATCAGTCTTTTTTTTTTTTTTTAAGATTTTTTATTTATTTATTTGACAGAGAGAGACACAGCGAGAGAGGGAACACAAGCAGGGGGAGTGGGAGAGGGAGAAGCAGGCTTCCCATGGAGCAGGGAGCCCGACGCGGGGCTCGATCCCAGGAACCTGGGATCATGACCGGAGCCGAAGGCAGACGCTTAACGACTGAGCCACCCAGGTGCCCCAATAAATCAGTCTTTTATCACTATTCCCCCAAATAATTGATATGTTAAAAAAAACCTTACATTATAGTTTCACTGTTTCAATTACACCAATGGGAAGGTCTCATGGAAAACAAATGTAATCCAGTGTTGATAGTAAAATTAATAGGCCATGTGTTTGCCAGAAAAATCTTCATGTATTTTTGGGACCATATAATATAAAATAAGAGTTTTGGATGATTCAGTCAACTATTTCATGGATTCAAATATAGTTCAGGTTATGTCATAGTTCCAAAACAGAAAATCCTTGGTTTTTTTTTTTTTTTTTTTTTTAGGATTTTATGTGTTTATTTGAGAAAGAGAGCAAGAGAGAGAGCATGAGCAGGGGGAAGGGGCAAAGGAAGGGGGACAATCAGGCTCCCCGATGAGCAGGGAGCCCGACAACGCAGGGCTTGATCTCAAGACCCCAGTATAATGACATGAGCCGAAGGCAGATGCATAACCAACTGAACCACCCAGGTGCCCCAGAAAATCCTGTTCAATAGAACTTTGAAATAATGCAATTTCCATGGGAAGTGGGTCTATATATCCTGCCTCCATCCACACTGTGCAGAAGACCTTACACTGCATCAGAACCAGCCATGGCAGAGCCTGAACAGATGGTTTTCCATGAAATTTGTTCCAGTAGTCTCCTCAAAGTCCTGCCTGCTCTTGGTCACCTCTTTACCACACTACCAGGTATTGGAATTCTCATCATTAGTATACCTTGTTTGTACTAAGGCATTGTCCCCAAACTCTTAAAAATCACAGAAATCATGAAATCATGATTTCAGAAGTTAGTGTCAAGAATGGTGAAGAGTCTTAGATTTTGTCCTATTTGCATGCTAACAAGTTAGCCAGTCACAGTTTCTTGGATGCTGGCAGAAGACAAGAGACTCTTGGGTCAGAGACAAAGGACAATTTATTAACCACAGACATAGCAGTGGTCAAAGTATCAGTATTTGCTCTGGTTCCTGAGCTCCAGTTCTCATAAGGCAACACAAGGAGGGCCAAGTGAGACCTGTACATGCAATGGGTACATTAGAGGAGATGAACCCCAAGCTTAGAGAATCATAATATTTTGTAATGAGCAATAACTTTGTCTTCCCTTTGTTATGAAAGGAGACACTATCTTTATTATACTAGACAGTAAATAAACTTACCTTGCTCTAGAAGGAGACACCATATCTAATTTCCAAGGCTGTTTTCTGTGTACACAGAAGTGAAAAGATAGTTTTGAACAAAAGAATCTGTATTAACTATGTTTTGTAGTTTCTGTAACTTGATGCTTTAATATCTTCAAGACAGATGTCAACTACTTTAGGTGAACAGTTAGGGACTTGAGTTAACCACCCGGACTCTCCATACTCTGAGCCCTACATGAGTTTGCAAAGGTGTCACTTTTAACTGTACTTTACCAATCCCAGAGCATCCTTCCTTGCTTTGCTTCCTCCTTCCTGTGGAAATCACAATAGAAGTCTTTGCCTGCAGTTCTGCTCTCTCTCCTTCCCTGCCTCATGACTGACCCTGGCGTTTCTCCCTGGGGCCCTGTTCCCTGGGGAACAGTATCATAAACTTTCATGACTCCAAGACAGCTCTCTCTTTGATCTGTGTATGGTCTCACTATACCTAAATTAAGACCAAGTTATGATTAAAACACTGGCAGTAACTGTAGCTCACAAAACATGCAAACACATTAGAAATCCATGGAGAGTTATCTTCCAACAGATACTAACTTAAAGGCCATTGATTTAAATACCCATTAATCCCCAGATCCTTTCTTTTTTTTTTTTTTTTAAAGATTTTATTTATTTATTTGACAGAGAGAGAGACAGCGAGAGAGGGAACACAAGCAGGGGGAGAGGGAAAGGGAGAAGGAGAAGCAGACTCCCAGCTGAGCAGGGAGCCCAGTGCGGGGCTTGATCCCAGGACCCTGGGATCATGACCTGAGCTGAAGGCAGATGCTTAACGACTGAGCCACCCAGGCACCACCGCCCAGATCCTTTCTAAGAGAACTCCCTACTCCCATAAAACAACTCAGTATGTCTTTTAAACACTTTTCTTTGAATACTCTTATGTCATCTGTGATTTTTATTTACTTGGCCTTCTCTTACGTCTTGAATGAGAACATCTATATTTGAATTGCACAAGCCTCTTCTCTGCTACTTTTCTCACTCCAAAAAGTGTCTTTGCATCATCTGATTATCTCTAGTTTCCTCAACCATCCTGGTGACATCCTGCTAGATGCAGTCTCCTTTGTCCATTTTTTAAATATACTACTCCAAAAATATTTTAGGTGCAATATAAATATATGGCCCTGAGTAAGTAGAATAAAGTAGAATAAACTTGTAACTACTTTTTTCTTTTTGCATACTATATGGACGTGTTAACTTATTTAAAAGGTACATCACACCTCTGATGATTAAGAATCAACTATTAACGGAAATCATTAATCCTGTCATTCCATAACTGATTCAACCTTTCTGTTTTTGCTTTAAAATACAGGCTTTTTATTTATTTCTGTAAAATTCAACCTTAGATTCATTTTTTCTTTTGAGTCTCTGAAAATCTCTCAGATTCTGAAAACAAAATAAGTTATCATTCTAGCCTCAAAGCATCAAAAAATTTATTAAGCAAATTTTATATAACTTAATCCAAGTCCTTGATTAAAATGTGGGGCAGGACAGAACTGAGTATAGGGTCCTGTGCACTCAGTTGGAACCTCCCATCAGGTTTACCTTGAAGAATGTTCTTTAAACATAGTTGTTCAACACAAGCACCGATTTAACTAAACCTTCTTCTAGACCTTACTTGTTTAAAAAAATTCTAAATGGAAGTCTTTAGACACTGCATTTCTATATTTTGTCCTTCTGTCAATTTTGCTAACTAAAGAAAAGAGGTATGTTATGACTTACTTTTATTGAATCCAGAATGTCAAGCAGTGGTCACTACTTCATTTTCTCCATCATCTAGAAATTTATTAATATATATATTTTAACATAATATATATTCTATGTAATTATCATATGCATATAATTATATTATATGTATATGAGTGTATATATGTATATGTACCCACGTAAATTGTATATATACATATAATTATATAATATTATATTGTACATAAATATATATTATATATTACTAAATTATATTATTATGTCATTAGTATTAATATAATATATAGTAGCACTCAGAACAGATGATTAGTCTATTAAATTATTAAGCTGCTATCTTGGGGAATGAGTTTTTACCACCATTATCGACAAAAATTTAGTAAATACATGTCATATGTTGCTTTGTTCTACAATTTGTCTTGAAGAAATGACAAAAAGAAAAAACAATCTCATTAGAAAAAGAAATTCCAGGAAGCTTTTAAAGAAGGGAGAGGATTTGACAAATTAGTGTCAGAAGAAGGAAGGCATTGGTAAGGGTAACATGCCAAAGTGGAGAGAAAAAATAAGGTGAGGAAGAATACATTGCATCTAAGCCTTTTAATTCAAATCTAACTTACCCTTTTAGAATTACATTATTATTTTTCTGGCCACATTACTCTCTCTGCAATTGCTCTCCTGACTATCATTTGTGTTCCTAATCTCTATCTTTATTTCATGGTTTCCCATGTGTATATCTTGTCTGGTGTGTAATCCTGGTAGACAGCAATCATATCTAATTCTTCAGTATTTTGACCCCCTCCAGGTCCAGGACATAAAGGTCTCATTTTATATGCTCAGTGATAATTTTGGAATTGGAAATTTCAATTTTGGGAAATTATAAATAAGAGGTTGTTAAAGCTGGAAGGAATTTTGGACACAGAGAGCTAGAAAGATTGAACGACTTGCCTAGAATCACACAAGTTTCTACACATTCATTCACAAAATGCTTCCTTCTAGCCCTGTTGCTAGGATTGTCTTTCTTGGATATCCAAGATTGGTCTAAAATCTCTATATGGGCTGCTAACAAGGCATCAAAGCCTATTATGATTGTTTGGTTTGTTGGAACCGGTTTACATATGAAGAAAGGTACACTTTGATCCCAGAGTCTGAATAATTCCTTCTAAGACCATGTGTTGGCTCTTACATAGACACAGACATAAACAAATTCATCCCAGAGAGTCAATGGAAGTTTTCCTTAGATACTGAAGTATATTTAGGGGCTGATGGCATATATTTAGAAGGATATCTTTCCTAATTCTTTTTATTAGCAATTGGGATAGTGCCAAAATTCTCAAACTGAAAGTCAGCATTTCATTAAAATGACCTAAAGAGCAAATAAAATTTTTTCAATATCTCTGGGAAGAACTAGCTGTGATATATTTATAAGCAGAATTAACCAGAAGGCACAGCTTCTTTGATGATGGCCCTGGTCTAAGCTCTTTAATATGACTCATGGAAACAAGCAGCAGTTGTGTGCATGGCTTCCCCAGCTGGGCTTAAAAAATCCCAAAGAACTTATATGTCAACCAGACCACAGTACTTCCCTGTCTTTCCACTTAATGATCATCAAGATCCAGTGCATTCTAAATGCACATCTCAACCTGATTTATTTTTTAAATAATTCTTTATAAATTATTGGGATCTTTTATTAATTTGTATTTTTTAGAGATTTTTGGGGTGAGGGTGGGGGGAGGAACACCATAATATCCATCCGTTGCCCATTTCCCATTAAAATTCTGGAAGTACATGGTTGAGGACCCTATAATACCTTCTTTACTTATGTTGACTACCCCAATTTTTAATTTGGAGGAGGAATTCTGGGTGATTTGGATGTATAGTAGCACAAAGACTATATTTTGCAGGAATTTTGTTTTGTAGTGGTATAAAACATGCAAACATCTCAGTCTAACTCTGTAACTTTTCTCTCACGAAAATCCCTGGAGAGTCTTTTTTCTGGAGCTTTTCCTCTTTGCAAATTTAATATTTGTCATCTATCCAGTGGCTATGCAAACAAGTAATATTTAAAAATATGTTTTGAGTTTTTGGAGAAAATGATGCTGGACAAGTATGTCATTTTGGAATTGACTTTTTTTTCCTCTCAGAAAGAAGGGAGAAGCCTGGCAGTTCTTCATACTTGAAAAAAAAATGGGGCAAGGGGAGTGGCTAAAATAGAAAAAATGGACTATGCCATTATTTTATGAACACAAGTCCCTCTTACCTGGGGCCACAGAGGCCCTAGAACACCCAGGTTTAAGGCAATTTGGAAATGAGGGAAGGTGTCTCCTTAAGCTAGCGCTGCTCACTGCCTTATGTTATGCCGAGGCCAGCATCCCCGTGCAGATGTCCCAAAGGCTGCTTTTGGCTGCGACATCTGGAAGTCCAGCTGCTGCAGTGACCAAACCATTTTCTAGGTCAGCCCAGATGGAAAGGAAAAAATTAAACCCAATTTTATTTTTATTACCATAGAACTTCTGTTTTCTCCTTAAGTTTGGATAAAGAGCCAACTAGATCTTATTTAAAATATATGAAAACACCCAGTACCGTGGGATGAGCTTTCATATTCCAAGATTGAGCCTGGAACCCATCTTTTAAACCATATTATAAAACCCAGAAACTCTAGTTCATAATGAGAAGGAGAGTGTAGGGGAGCTGGTAGACATCTCAAAAATAATCCAACAGTAAGTGCTCATGTGTTTGGTTTAATGGATTAAAATAGAAAAACATCAGGAAAATATATCAGCTGAACTTAGTTAATTTTTTTTAATTTTGGAAAATTCTCTTTCATCTACCCTTACGAGTTTTCTCAATTTTTATTTATGTCATTTACTGATCTTTGAAGTGTTGCATTGGAAGCAAAACCATGTAGCTTTTGATGATTATTTCCATAATTTGGAGTTTGATCACTTGGGTCATTTGTCCCATTTTGACATGAAATGTTGTACTCCAGTGGCCTGTCAGAGGACAAAGCATAAACGTTCCTCCACTCATCATCCTGAAGCCAGCCAGGTTTTTTGCACGATTTGCAGGGCCAGTAACAACAGCAAGAGGTATTCTCCACTAGTTAATAAATCCTTTCGAACTCCTACAGCAAGCCTGTCCCTACCCTGTCAACAAGCCGTTGGCAAATTTTAATCCAATTATTAAACTCAAGAGTACATAATTACTAACTATGGTTATCTATTAAATATTACTCATAGTTAGCTATCATATGACTTTTTGTTGTTTATAATCTTTCGTTTGCAAATCGAATATGAACCTCTCAAAATCCTTCTGAAATATATTATCTTGATTCACCTGTATTAGTCAGCTCAGGCTGCCATAACAAAATACCACAGACTGGGTGGCTTGAGCAACAGAAATTTCTTTTATCGCAGTTCTGAGACTAGACGTCCAAGGTCAAGGTGCCAAAGGTTGGTTCTCAGTGAGAACTCTTCAGGCTTGCAGATGGCTTCCTTCTCGCTGTGCTCTCACATGGCCTTTGCTCAGTATGCATGTGGAGATAAGAGTGCTATCATGTCTCTTTGTCTTCTTATACCAGTCCTGTCAGATCAAGGGTCCAACCTCATGACCTTAACTGCCTCCTAAAAGACCCTATCTCCAAATAGAGTCACCTTAGGGATTACGGTTTCAACATACGGATTGGGAGGAGGGGGCATGATTTAGTCCATGACACCACATTTTGCAGATAAGACAATAGACTGAAGACTAGAACTAGAAGTAAAGTGTCAGGGCCAGTATTGCTTCTACATTTTTGACTCCCTATTCCTTGTGTTGTTGCAATTCCTTTATGATGGGAAACAATAATTTTATGGGTTTTTGTAAAGTGCCCAGGGCTTTCCAGATACTGCAAATATTTACTGTAAACGTCTAAAACCATAAAAGCACTAGGTTTTTAAAAATAATTATGAAATGGAGAAAGATTTTCTAAAGAACCATAAAACCAAGAATCCAAAATGGAAAAAAAAAAGATAAATGTGATTGTGTAAAACATTAAAGGCCTGTAAGACATAAAATGAATAAGAAATATGAATGTGAAGCACAGGAAAGACTGGAAAATATTTAAGATGTGTATGACAGGTAGGGGACTCATTTTCTTAATATACACAGACCTTTCATAAATCAACAGCGAATAGACAACACTCCAAAAAATGAGCAAAGGACATGAATTGGTAGTTCATAGAAAAAAATATAAATGAATAAGAAACATGTAAAAATAAGTTTAACTTCTCTTGTAATTAAAGAGATGCAAATTAAAATGACAACAAAACACTATTTTCTGCCTACCAACTGGCAGAGATGAAAATTACATGGGGAAGGGATGCAGGAAAAATTATCCTTTTCGTTACACAATTGGGGAAAATATAAATTAGTGCAATCTTATAGAAGGTAACTTGGCAGTATTTGTCAAAATAAAATAAGCACATACCCTTTAATCCAGCATTTCCACATCTGAGAATAATTGAAACTTCATAAACCATCACACACACATAAGGAAAGTTGTATATAAAAAAGTATTCAATGTAATATTGTTTGTATATTAGTTGTTAGGGCTGCCATAACAAAATGCCACACACGGGGTGGCTTAAGCAACAGAAATTTATTTTCTCATAGTTCTGGAGCTAGAAGTCCAAGATCAAGGTGATGGCAGGTTTGGTTTCTTCTGTGGTCTCTCTCCTTGGCTTGCAGATGGTTTCTTTCTTGCTGTGTCTTTCCTCTCTGCCCATCCCTGATATCTCTCTGTGTATCCTAGTCTTTTCTTCCAAGGGCATCAGATTGGATTAGGGCCCGCCATAATGGCGTCATTTTAACTTAATTACCTCTTAAAGGTCCTATCTCCAAATACAGTCACATTCAGAGGTACTGGGAGTTAGGACTTCAACATACGAATTTGGGAAGGTTATAATTCAGTCCCTTATAGTTTATAAGAGGGGGGGAAACAAGCAAAAAAAAAAAATACCTATCCATAGAGAACTGGTTGTTACAGAATATTCATATAATGGAATGGTATGCCACTATTAAAAAAGCATGAGTTAAAAAAAAAAAAGCATGAGTTAGAACTATATGTAATATTAGGAAAAGACACCTAAAATGAACTGTTGAGTAAAAAGCAAATTCAGAGCAGTATGTACAAGAATATCTACATTGTGAGAGGGGGGAAATGTATATGCTTTTGTATATATATATGAAATTTCTGAAATGATATATAAGAAGGTGCAGTGTGAAACTAGGATATCAGAGGATGTCTTTCTGGATTGTTTGAGACTTTTATAATGGACATGTGTTATTTAAAATTTTCAAAAACTACATGTCAATTGGATGCAATTATTCTCATCCCTATATGCAAGCACCTTTGTCATGTGACTTTATAGCTCTTCTCATCAGGCGGTGTCTCTTTTCTCAGCCCTTGAATTTGGGCTGCCATGTCATTTGGCCCAACCAATAAAATATAGTGGAAGTAAAGCTATACTGCTTTGAGCCTGGGCGCTTTCACCCCCATGCCAGCATACCATAGACACATGAACGAGCCCACTCAGCACTGGAGGAACCACCCAGCTGATTGCAGCCCAAATGACCAAACCTTTGGAATTGTGAGCTAAAAGTGGTTGTTATTTGGGGTTCTTTGCTGTGCGGTAATAGATAACCGATGTCCTGATTAATCACATAGAGCTAAAAACAAAAGCATGAAGAAGTTGATACATTTATTTAAAAACAGATTAATAAATGGGATGAAAATTTATCATTTTCATCAAAACACACACTCCCTGACATGTAAATAAGACATCACAACCCTGTTAGCCAGACTCTTCTTTCTTAGTTATAGCGATGACTATACATACGCATAACATTTTCATTATTCTCATAAGGAATTCTCTGAAATCATAAAATGTATATAGCTTAGTCTGTAACATTTATTCAAAACCACAAATTACAGAATAATGTAGGGGAGAAGGAGAAAACCTACTTTAGGTAGAAAGGGTGACCTCAGAATACTAAAGAACCAACTGGAGTATCTAAACCAACTCTGAAACATATATATGAATAGATGAATACATAAGATTATACATACTATGTGTAACAAATTAAAGTTTATGGTGAGATATACATGAGGGCCTGCATGAGGGGATTAGGTCAGCAGTGTGATTAGAGTGACAATAATGACCATATTTCTGACCAAAGTGAGGTTCTGATTAGACCTCATGGCATGCCCACATTTCTTGACATCTCTCCTACCTCCTCACCACCATTGTAATCATATTCACCCACACTTTCTGAGTCCCAGATTTCTCAGTTGCAACAATGAAAATATTTCCATGTAGCAAACACATACAGAAGTCTCCCATAGGCAAAAAGATCCTGGGGGTGAAATTAATGTCTTTTCAGGCCATTGTTTGTATGTCACTGAGCCCTCTGCCTGATTGTCCTGTCCAAGAACTGAAGATTGGGCTTGAGTTTGTATTCTTGGCTGCCAAAAAATCATTCTGCCTTGTGTCCTTTTTTGAACCATCACATTTTTCCATGATGGTGGGCATTCTGGGCAAACACAGCATTCTGGAGAGATTATTGTCAATTGCACTAGCATTTTGGTTTTGTCCTACAGAAAAGAAATGGCAAGAGAAGTGTGATAATTAGGTCTAGGTTAGATCTTAAGGTTTTATACCGAAAGGCTTGATGGATGTCCTTTTGGAAAGTGGTTGCTTTCTGAAGAAATTTGTGTGAGAACTGTCAGATGATTTTATTTAGCCCTCCTTCCAGTCAGGAGGCTGAGGTGGCCATTCACGGCTTCTTAGAGCCCAGAGTTAAAGCAGTTGGGGAAGAACTGTGCCAGCTCAAAAAGCATCTTATGGCAGAGCGTGAGACTTTCATGCGGAATGAGTACATGAGAGTAGTTGACATTGCAATGCTTCCAACCTATGTCTAGAGTTTGTGAGTTTCCTCACCCCATTTCCTACATATTTATAATGAGAGAGTAAAACAGACACCTCAAGAAGTCAGTCTTTTTTTTTTTTTAAAGATTTTATTTATTTATTTGAGAGAGAGAGAATGAGAGAGAACACATGAGAGGGGATAGGGTCAGAGGGCAAAGCAGACTCCCTGCCGAGCAGGGAGCCCGATGCAGGACTCGATCCAGGGACTCCAGGATCATGACCTGAGCCGAAGGCAGTCGCTTAACCAACTGAGCCACCCAGGCGCCCTCAAGAAGTCAGTCTTAACACCCTCCAATGCTGCAACTAAAGCAATCACTCAATTTTCTTTTTTTATTTTTTTTAAAGATTTTATTTATTTATTTATTTGACAGAGAGAGAGAGATAGCAAGAGAGGGAATACAAGCAAGGGGAGTGGGAGAGGGAGAAGCAGGCTTCCCGCTGAGCAGGGAGCCCGATGCGGGGCTCAATCCCAGGACCCTGGGATCATGACCTGAGCTGAAGGCAGACGCTTAACGACTGAGCCACCCAGGCACCCCTAAATTTTCTTTTAAACACAAAAATATGATAATGATGTGTTCTAGCATAGACTTTAGAAAATGCTCATCAAACTAGATTATCCCCCAGGATACAATTTTTTTATTCTTCGCTCATATCTCCCTTCATATTGAATTGTCTTCTTTAACTTTTTGTTCTGTTTTTTTTTTTCCGATGTGCAGTTGTGAGTTGTTTGTCACTAAGGACTCCCCAAAGCCTCTTCAGCTATTCCCATCCAAGTCTCCTTCCACTCGTTTCCTGCTTCTCTCCTAGTTTATTTATGAAAGAAATGTCCCTTCAGAACAACTTGTGATTGAAGTTGCATTACCGATACTTCAGACAATTTTGAATCTTTGGGCTAAGAAACTAATCCATAGACTAGATGTCTATGACCAACTGTATTGAATCAGCACTAATTAGGCATCTAACTTACTCTGTTAATTGGATCAGAAATGAAAAATAAACAAAAACGCTCTTTACCTGTAAAACACTATGAAAACCACAAATCAACCTGTGACTCTCTTGATAAAGAAGGCATAGGAGGTTTTTTAAAAGCATTTTTTGACATTAGATTTTTTAACATAAGGATAAATTTTAAGAGGTCCTCTAGTTCTTTTTCTTTCCATCAGTACCTGCCCTTGACATCACTAAATAGTAGAGAAGTCTTACCTGTAATCATTTATTCATTTTTTCTTTGTTGACAGTTTTATTCAGCAAAAAAAAAAAAAAAAATTGGAGCATCTATTAAGTGGCATGTATGTTACCAGGACTGGGCTTAACAAGATGAAAAGGAAGAAAAAGTGAGGAGACAGCTTAGTAAGGAAAGATTGGCTTGGATGTCTGAATGCTCTAAGTGAGATAGGAAAACAAGAGGAGGTACAGGTTTGAGGGAGTAGGAAACAAGTGGTTTAACAATACTGAGCTGTTGATGCCCATTAAGGGACCAGTAGACAGCTGGGCATATGGGCCTGGAGAAGTTCTGACCTATTAATATGGATACTGGAGTCACTGTCATGGCGCCATTGAAGCTGTGAGGATAGGGAAACCACACGGCATTCTGGAGAGATTATTGTCGATTGCACTAGCATTTTGGTTTTGTCCTACAGAAAAGACATGTGGACTGCAAACCAGGTCTAGGAGAGATGCTAGTTAAAAACTCAGCTAACCATTATTATTATTCTGATGGTCCCGGTCTCCTACCCATGTCTACTCTTTTAGTTTAAGAATCCTCTTCTCTTTCAGGGGGGCCTGGCTGGCTCAGTTGGTAGACCATACAACTCTTGATCTCAGGGTTGTAAGTTCAAGCCCCATGTTGGGTGTAGAGATTACTTAAAAATAAAATCTTTAAAAAAAGAAAGAAAGAATCCTCTTCTCCTTGAAACTTGAAGTAAAAATATGAACTTATGAGTTCATAGTTCTAAAAATCCAGGATAGACTACCTTGAAGGTTGGCTGGATCCAAGTGCTATAAAACCATAGTGATGGCTTGGCCTCAGTATCTTTCAGTTCTATTATCCTCCAAATTGGTTTCATTTTCAATTTCATTTCAATTTCAATGTATGGATATCCCCAGAAATTCCAAGTTTATATCCTATCAGTATCAAACCCCAAAGAAAGAAAGCTTCTCATTTCCAAAAATTCCAACTGAAGTTCCAGGACTCTTATTAGACCTACTTGGGTTACAGTTTCTTAAACCAACAGGTGGTCAGATGGAGGGAATCCTCTGATTGGCTAGTGCTGTGAGGTCATCCCACCCTTGGGACCAGGAGTGGGGGAGGAGTGGCTCCCCAGAGGAAAATCAAAGACGAAAAGAACAGACAGACAAAATAGAGATACCCTTTATCCCCAGATAGAGATATCCTCTATAAGTGCAAGGAATTTAAGATGAATAAAACACAGCTTCTGGAGATAAGAGAGGAAAACAGGTAAGGAGACAAGGAGAAAGTGATGAGTACCCCAGGAAAAGTACATGTAAAGCATTAGGAAGTACAGTCAGGGAAAGACATAGTTACATGTATGCCCATTTTTTTTTTTGAAGATTTACCCCCTTACTCAAGATAAACAGAGAGAGAGAGCAAGCAGGGGGGAGGGGTACAGGGAGAGGGAGAGAATCCTCAAGCAGATTCCCCACTGAACACAGAGCCCAACACGAGGCTCCATCCCAGGACCCCAAGATGACCTGAGCTGAAATCAACGAGTGGGATGCTTAACCCACTAAGCCACCCAGACGTCCCATGTGTATGCCCATTTCTTTTGTGTTTTACAATCTTCCGTGGAAGTAGGAAGTCACTCTCATTTGTCTAATTTATCATTATTGATACTCTTGGAAGCCATTATTTATTCAAAATTGTGAAGTTTTATTCTATAGGCCAAATAATCCCAATTGCTTTAGTCTGGCTTCCAGTCTCATTTTTTTATCATTTTAAGAATTTCTGGATTCTATTCTTATTTGCCTCTAAATTCCTCAGGACCTTAAATTTTGCATTCTAGTGCTAGAATTATTGCTTTGATTAAGATCTGTCCAGTAATGATACATACATTATTCCAATTCCACACCCCAGCCTGGTAAATATGCTTTCAACAACAATTACCATGCTGAACGGCATGCTACTTTTAATCTGTTCTCCTCTTGATCTTCTTTTAGTTTATCTTCACATCTCTGTTAAAGAAATGAAAAGAGAGAAAACCTAACAGGTGACAATGTCTTCTAGTATCTAATAGATTAATTTTTGAACTGAACTTCCACTGCAGTGAAATTGCTTCTGATTTGTCAATTTGGGTTTTTAATTTTTCACCTTATACCATTACAAAGTTTCAAAATATTTAAATTATTCAGTGCATAATGACAAAGACTATTACTACTATGCAAATGGGCATAAGCCTGTGAGTTCCAAAGCTCTAGGAGAAATTTTTAAAAACGTGTTATGATTAATTGAAAATTTCAAATGAATGTGAAAATATAACTTGAAACTTTGGAAATTGTCCTCCAGTCTGTATTTGCTGCCATTTTAGAAATTTGAGCCAGATTTGTCAGTGAGCACCCAAGAACTGATTTAGTAATTATAACACACAGGTTGGGCTTTGTAGTGATATCAAAAGAGAACTGGACCAGGAGTCAGGAAACCTGCCTTTGAGATGTAGCATTGCTGCTCATGTAACCTTGGAGAACTTACCCTCTCTGAAATTCAGTCTGTCCTGTTCAATGGAGTCATAACCATGGCCCAAAAATTGTAGTAGAAATTAAGACATAACAAAAGCTGGTGCAGAGCATTTGTTCATCCAGGGATGCTTATACTTTTCTTTTGCACTTCCTCAAGGCATTGGGTCAAATGTAGAAGGCTCAGAAGATGTAATTCCCTCCTTCAAGCTATTTATAATCCAATTGGAAAGACTGTATGTGAACTTTAAGTGATATTTTACAGGAGTTTAGAAAGAGGATTATCAGGAACAAGAATAATTGGGCAAGAGTTCATGTAGAATATAGAATGTGAGGCCGGCCTTAAAGACGGAAGAGTTTGCATTGTTGGAATAGAGGAGGGAGCATCCTAGCCAAGCAGAGTAAGTTAAAGGAAAGTAGAGGTGCAAAGTTTAACAGCTTGTCCTTCCAGCATGAAAGCAGAAGGCATGATCATTTCCCCAGGATCTTTAGCAAACAAATAAAATACAATAAGAATAATCTTTTTATTTCCTTGCACACATCCTGCTCACCGAGGCATAATTTCAGGAGGAATAAACTCATTTTTTTAAGTTATTCTTTCCTTCCATTATTCAGCAGAAGTGGATTATCAGAAAAAGCACTGAGTTCATTTCTTCCTTAAGCATAATGAGGGGAAACTTAAGGGCTTGTACTGAGCTCATGATGGCAGACAGACATTTTATGCAGGATCTTTGAAACATGGGAATCCAGAGATATTTGAAACAGGGGAATCATCTAGTTCAAGCTTGCTGCTTTACAGCTTGAAAAAAATGGTACCTAGACAGAAGTCACGTGCAAACCTAAGCCCAAGGTGAAAACCCAAGTCCTCTTGTCTCCTGAATTTCCTGTTCAGGAAGATCTAACTCTAGTAATGAATTGATGTGTATTCATTCATTCATTCAATTAATCTTTCCTGAGTGCCTGCTCTGTGCTAGAGTACAAGGATGATAAGGTATAAAAATAAAGACAATCCAAATGAGAACAAACGAAGGCCATTTGTTTCGAGTTTGCTACAGCATTTAACACTTAACACAGAAGACTAAGGCATGCAGGGGAGTGGGAAACGATCACCGTGAAAAAAAGGGGAAGGCTTCAGGTATGCTCTGATTAGAGGCTGCTGGTATGGGGCAGCCGGAGGTGCACATATAGGAGTGGGGCATCCCATGTGATAGGTTTGGGGAGCATATTTTACCTTCTCTGGTTGGTTCTGAGTTGGAAGTGGGGACACAATGAGAGAACCTGGCTGTCATCGACCTAGCCCTGACCATTCTACTGACCATTTGGACCAAGAGCTCCTATCATATGTGGTGTGGCCACGGTCTGGGCTTCTATTCAGGCCCCTCGGGAGGTAACCAGGGAAGCTGAGCCTCCTCTCAGGGAGTTTATAGTCTAGTAGACAAGGCAGAGGATGAATAATGGTTTAATCAGGCCTTAGAAAATGCTAGAAGGAAAACATCCCTGGGTGGATCTGATATGTCTGGAGTCAGGGAGTCTCCCTGAGCAGCTGACTTCAAGCTGGGTCCCAGATGTTAAGTAGACGTTATTCACAAGAGTCAAAATGTTATTGCCGATACTACTTACGAGGTTTATCAAATCTATCTGTCAATAGTAGACTATATGCTCACAAAAGGGGTATTAGTTCCCTTCTTCCATCTCTGATGGAATCAAAGGGCTACTTTGGGTTTCTCACACCATAGCAACAAAATGAGGAGGGCTCTCATTGTGAGGCCCTATTGTGTCTCAAAACAAAACAAAACAGAACCAGAAAGAACAGCGTTTAACATGAAAATAGAATCCTGACCCTCCTTGGACTAAATGTTGTTAATCAAGTTTAAATTTAGCTCCCACACAGTCTCAAAAGAAAAGGAGACAGCCAGGCCCAGCGAGGAAAAACTTCCGAGCGCCTCGGAGGCAAGGAAAACAAGCGTCAAGTCTGCAAGGGCGGTCTGTAAAAACAAACGTCGCTGACCAGAAGGCGCCTCCAGAAAGCTCATTAGCAATCGGACGCCGCCGCTGCGCCGCCTCCTGCGGGCGGGGGCCAGCGCACCACGGAGCCTGGCACGCCGCGGCCCACCTGCGCCGCTCCTGGGATGTGCCCCGCTCTCCGGCGACGCGCGGGCGGGGCGAGGACACGGGAGGGGAGGGCTGGGGAAGCCAGGAAGCCCCGCAGGCAGGTGAAGAAAGCCACGTTAGTGTGCTTATCATCCACCCATACGCAGTACTGAGGGATGGCAAGAGGCAGCCACAGAAGGGCGTGGGTCCGCAGGATTTCAAGTGAGGCCCGGAGCATTGCCATTGCACTTCTGTTCTAGCTGGTCAGTCCCAAAGCTGCTCCCACTCTTCAGAGCCCAAAGGACCTCTTACCATCAACCTACTTTGTGGTCATTTGCATCATGGACATGGATTTATTTTTTAAATAAAGTATTTTTTTCTTTTTAAAAAGGCTACCTTGAATTTCATAAAGACTTTGAATTTGTATTTTTTTTTTTAAAGATTTTATTTATTTATTTGACAGAGAAAGAGACAGCGAGAGCAGGAACACAAGCAGGAGGAGTGGGAGAGGGAGAAGCAGGCTTCCCGCCGAGCAGGGAGCCCGATGCGGGGCTCGATCCCAGGACTCTGGGATCATGACCTGAGCCGAAGGCAGACGCTTAACGACTGAGCCACGCAGACGCTTAACGACTGAGCCACCCAGGCGCCCGAATTTGTATTTTCTTGGCTCAACTGCAGCCACATGCGTGGGAAAAGAGTGAAAAGGGGAAGCTGGTATTTCTTGAGTACAAACTACCTACCACTGGTGGGTAAGAAAGGTTACCCTTTATCAATCCTCTTCGATGGAATAGAAAAGAGCTAACCTGGAGAAATTAAGTTACCTGCATCAGGTCCTATTATTGGCAAGTGAGAGAGCAAGGACTTTTTCAAATTACGGCACTCTCCACCTCTCTCTGCTCCTACTTGTTAAATTAATTAAACAAGGAGGCCTTCAGACTGAAGTGGGTCTAATGCTTTAGCAGCCTATGTAAGCAAACCAAAACCTAAGCCTGTAAACACCGTAAGGTTAGGAAATGGAAACATAAGGACAACCACTCACAAATGGCCATGTAGGCTTTTTCAAATAAGGTGAACACTTAAGCTATAGGCAGGCAAACATCTCCTTGCTTCGCTTTATCCTCTTCTCTATAAAAGTCTCTCCCCTAGCTCCTGTCAGTGGAATGCTTCTAAATACTTCTGGTTTCGTACTACCTGATTCAAAATGATTTTTGCTTAAATAAATTCTTAAAATTTTTAATGTGTCTCAGTTTATCTCAAATGCACTGCAGTCAGTCGAACCTCAAATGTTCCAACTTTGGGGGTGTATTAGGAGCTGGTTGACTACCTCTTGTGCATATTTGTAAAGGGGTCTTGCACCTTGCAGCTGGTGGGACTTTTGGTCCTTTATGTTCTAGATGCTATTAGTGGAATGCAGTAGTGATGAATGATCGAATGGGGATGGGGCTTCTTGCAGACAGAAGGTTCTGGACAGCTATGTAAGTAGGAGATTGTAGGAACTTTGACTAAAAAGGCACATTAAGTATTAAAACTATAAAGGGTTTGAAATGTAATTCACAATCCCAAAAATATCTTTTATAGACAAAAGAAGGAGGAATTAACATTTAGGCCATTAGTCCTATGTGCTTTTTTTTTTAATTTATTTTTTATTGGTATCTGAAGACTATTGAATCTTTTCACCCAGGGCGCTAATTTGCAAATATTTTCAAGGTTCTCCAAATACTTAAGGGATCCCCTTGAAAAATAATGGCCAATCTGAGAGACCTATCTCAGGCCTAGTACCCATCATTGCTTTCGCCAAAGGGGCTTCATGTTGGTCCATGTTGGATTGCCTTGATGGATTTTGTTTGAAGAAAGTTGCCTCTGCCTTAAAAAAAAAAAAAATTTATTAAAGTTTAAAACCACTGTTCTAAATAAATTTAATGCCTGGCTGGTGATGGGCCCTCAAAAAATATTTGTTGGCCAAGGGTAGACTACTTGAACCACAAGTGATTCTTCTGGACCAATCGTATTTAATTCTTATTTAAAATAACAACATGAGATAATATTAGAAACAGTCATGTGTTTTCATAGAAGATAAACCCATGACATTATTAATTTGGTTCAGGGAGGAAGATCAGGGAAACCATGCTGCTGTTGCCTGACCCGTATGTGGGGTTAATGAGATCTCTTGAGGGCCAGCGGGAGCATATGAGCTGTCATCCTACCCAAAATACTTACTCAACTCTCATTTTCCTCTCTGGAGTTGCTATTAGACCCTTAGATGTTTTTTGGGGTTTGGTTTTGTTCCCTATTGAAAACTAATGATCCTTGTGGTCCCTTCCACTCTGATAGAACAGGGACATTGTCAGGCCTGTGGGAAGCCTTCTTTACCCTTCAGACATTCTCCAGGAGCTTCCCATCCACACACGGCTGCAGAAGTAGCCTTCTCAGGCTCCCCAGTTGACCCTAACATACAGAGCCTGTGAAATGCCCTGTGGGGGGAATATGGTGCTGATGAGTAATGAATGATGAGGTGGGAGCATTTTTCTTGCCCAGGAAAGAAATGGCAACAGCTGCCGTTCACTGAACGCTTACTAAGAGCCAAGCACTCTAAATTCACCCCTATGAAGTAGTTACCCAACCACTTCACAACAGGAGTCTGTGTCTTGCTTAAACTTGTTGAATGGCTCTCCATCCTAATTAGAAAAAAATCTAAGCACTTAACCCTGTTCCAAGGCCCTGAATAATCTGGTTCATCCTTCTCTCTGACCTGATTTTTCTCTTTCCACCCTCTCTTTTGCCAGCCCTTCTCCTGTCTTTCTGTCCCTTGGCTGTCCAAGCTTATTTTGGGGTTTGCAGTCCTGCTGCCCTTCCCCCAAATCTTTGCATGGCTGACTTCTTCACATCACTTGGGTCTGTACTCAACCCCACCAAAGAGGCCTCATTTGTCTGTCCAATAAAGCAGCCCGCCCCTCCCTGCCCCCTCCCTGGGTCATTCTCCATCTTGCGATTCTGTTTTATTTTTCTTTTAAGCTTTGCTCAGGAATCTCTGAAATTTACTTATTAGTTTCTTTGTCTATATGTTTGCTTGGCGTCTCTATTTATGGCAAACTGTATAACGGTTTGTTTAAAATTTGATGCCCAAGATCTTCATTCGTATTTGTTGAGTGACTAAATGGACAGTTGAATGTTAAGTAGTTTATGCTAGATCACATAGCTAGTGCAGATTGAGCCAGGCCATAAACCCAGGTTTGTCTGTCTCTATTCTTAGGATACTAAATTCAGAGAAAGGGGGTGCCAAGAGTGTTGGAATTCAGGACAGGATAATGCCAAGTGGCACAGCATTTCCTATTCCAGAATTCAGCTGGAACTAGAGCTGCCTGGTCTAAAGTAGTATTTCTCAAAGAGAGAGACCCAGCTCACTAGTATTGGAATCACCTGAGAAGCTATTAAAAGTGTGGTGTTTTAGGTCGCACCCTAGACCCAACTCAGACTCCAGAGGTGCTAACATGGGGGTGGCATTTTTAACAAGGTTTTCAGAAGTTTCTCATGGACTATACATTTTGAGAAGCACGGATTAAAAGAAACTTGCTCCTGACCGTACTACTTTATTTCTTTAGATAGCGGCCATGTAGGTAGATATACATCACTCATGTATGTTGGTTATTTGACCTGGGCAAGCACCTATTTCTCAGGACAACTCACTCTGTTGGAGTGGGAAAGACTCTTTGCTGGGTTAGGAATCTGAGCCTTTCATCTGTGACGCAGTCTTCTTTAGAACCTTCGCTCCTCACCTTCTACCATTAGAGATAAATGTATTTACCTCTCTCTTCAGCTGAGCAGCATAGAACTGGGTCCTTTATGACTATGAGTCTGGTTAAGGAAAGAGTAATTTCAATTCAGAGACTTAAACGGCCTAGGTGAACTCTTGGAAAAATTGTTATTTGAGATTCCCTTATTACCCTTGAGAGCAGATAAGCCAAATAAGAGATTTGGCCTTTTTTTTTTTTTTTTAAGTAGGCTCTGTGCCCAATGTGGGACTTGAACTCAAGACTCTGAGATCAAGAGTCAGATGCTCTACTGACTGAGCCACCTAGGGGCCCCAATTTTTACTTCTTAATAGACTAAATAAGAAGTCTACAACTCCATAAATAACGACTGTGTTTAAATGACCTAAAAAGAGTACCTTAAAGTCTGCTTTGATAATTTGATCTTGAGACCCTTTTGCCCTAAACTTTCTAAGTTTTGGATAAGTTACCTGTTCTAGCTTATTACTATAACATTTAACTTACAAACACAAATCAAGCAAAGCCCTTTTGTCCGTGGAGAATCATAGCTACCAATGATCTGAATAACAGAGCCTTTTTCTATGTAGCTTGGTGCCTATTAAGGAGCTGGAAAATCTTATATCTGAATTCCTGTCAGTTGACCTTAATAACTTTTACTTTTAATGGACTTGGAACATTGATTTTTGCCCAATTTGAAATCGGGGGGAAAAAATAAGTTTCACCTGAAACTTGGCCCAGAATTCCTTATGGTTTGTAAATCATGAACACACAGTCAGATTGGGTTCATGTTTAGATCAAACACCAAAGTAGAGAAGTTTTGCTTATTTCATGTTTCAGAAAAAAGTTTACAGTTCTGACCAACACTCTATGTATTACAGATATCAGAATGCGCTCCTGGACATTTGGGAGAATAAGAACATTTTAGAGCAGAAAATCAAAGAGAAATCTTAGCTATCTCATCTGAATATAGCAGATTTGTTTTAGGGGTTTTGCTGGCAACTTTTTAAAGAAGTTTTCAAGAATGCAGTTCTCTAAAGTATGCTCTGCTATCAACTATATGGTTTTAATATCTCTTTTGTCACTTTTTGGAAGAGATGATCTATGTCTGCCACATCCCAGCCCCAATACCTTCTTGTGATCTTCTCCTGGTGATGCAGGACCAGCCGTTTAGAGATTTTATTTATTTATATGAGAGAGAGAGAGAGAGAGTGCATGCGCAAGAATGAGCCGGGGGAGGGGCAGAGGGAGAAACAGACTCCCCACTGACCAGGGAGACCAAAGGGGCTGGGTTTGATCCCAGGACCCTGACCATGAGACCATGACCTGAGCTGAAATCAAGAGGTGGACACTTAACCGACTGAGCCACTCAGGTGCCCCAGCACCAGCCTTTTAAATGATGCATCCATTAGGCTATTTGTTGTTGGGTTCTTTTTTTAAGATTTTATTTATTTATTAGAGAGAGAGAACAAGCAGGGGAAGGAGCAGAGGGAGAGGGAGAAACATACTCCCCGCCAAGCAGGGAGCCCGACTTGGGGCTTAATCCCAGGACCCTGAGATTATGACCTGAGCTGAAGGCAGATGCTTAACCGACTGAGCCACCCAGGCACCCCCCCTTTAGGCTATTTGGAGTTGCAAATACAGAAAACACAAACCAAGGTGATTTAAAAAAATCAAATAGCTCCATTTCTTTGACCTTATCTCAGTTCTGCCCTTGTATTATTAGCTTAGTTCTCACAGCAGCTTTCTTCACGACAACAAAATGTCCTGCAGTGGTACCTGGGACTATGTGCTCCTTTATTTATGTTCAGAGTCAACGCTACATAGGTATATAAATTGTTTTTTTTCCTTGCTTTTTTCACCTAATATCATGTCTTGGAGATCATTCCTAATTTTACATCTAAAGCTGCCTCACTCTTTTTTTTTTAATGACTGCATGGTACTCCAATGTATGGAGATGCCTTAATTTATGTAAGGAGTTCCTTAATGATGGACATTTAGATACTTTAATTCTTCGATATAGCGATACTGCTACAATGAATATTCACAAATACATGTTGTTTAGCACAAAGGCAAATATGTCTCCAGGATAAACTCCTTGAAGTACAATTGCTAAATGAAAGAGTACATGCATTTTACATTTTCTTAATATTTCACTATGGAAACTTTCAAGCACATACTAAATTGGAAGATTACAACATGTAGGGTGTGACGTCCTTGAACCCACTATCAGCACATGTTCAACCTTGTTCCATATCTACTGTTTCACTTTTAAAAAGATAACCAAGTCCATAATTCTTTAATATCATCAAAGTATTCACACTTCCCTGATTATCTTATAATATTTTGTATAGCTGCTTAGTTCAAATTAGGGATCAAACAAGGTCCACACACTCATTTGGTTGATATGTCTTTTAAGTTCCTCTTAGTCTTCAAGTTCCCCCACCCTCCTTTTCTAGTTCTTGAAAGTTTTTATTAAAGGAACCAGGTTGTAGAATTGTGCCCCTGTCGTGTCATTAGACACATTCCTTTGTCTCCAGCATACTAGCAACATGTTAGTTAGATCTAGAGGCTGGATTAGGTTTTACTTTTTTGTTTTTGTTTTTGTTTTTGGCAAGGGCATTCTATAGGTGGTGCTCTGTACTTCCTATTAAATCAAATCCAGAGGTACATACTTTTGGTTGCCTCTTTTTTTGTGTCATCATTATAATCAATCAACTGATCAATAATTGGTATTATTAGCTTAATCCATCTCTTATAAATTGTTCATCAACTTTCTACTTAATAATTTTAGCAGCCCTGGATTATCATCGTCTAAATCCATTATTTCATTAAGGGTTGCAAAATGGTAGCATTCTAGTTCTACCATTCTTTCTGCATTTATTAGTTGAAAATCTATAAAGAACATTCCTTTATTTGGTTACTCTGAGGTACAACTTGTTTACGGAAAGCAATATTCCTGATTCTTTTCCATTCTTTCCCAGTTATTAGAATAATGGATTGGCTCTCCAATATTGTTAATATTATCCTAATATGTGCTCCCTTGGCACATAGACTGTGATCTACATACTATTTTCCTCTTAAAGAAACTAGGGCGTGAAAAAATGTCTGATTCCAGGTTTGGAACAGGAGGTCCCAGATAAAACTGGAACGTGTCATAGCAAAAAAAATGAAAGCTTTCTAGGACTCCTAGAATTGTATCAAAGGGACTCCAGAGCCAACTTGAAGGAAATCCTACTGGCCAAAGATGGAAACATTTGAACACACACACAAAAAAATAATTGCAATGAAGAGATATACAAAAATGTATTAAAATCAATGAGTTTATAAAGATACACTTACAAAAACCCATGTGTTACCTTTGGAGGATGCATTTTTTTTTAATTTCCGTAAGTATATTGCAGGCTTCCTAAATAGGACAATTATCAATATCATCATCATAAAAATCTCAGCAAAAGTCAAGCAAATAAGTGGAATTTTATAGAGAAAGCAACGCAATATGAAGATTAGCAGAATTTAAAGCTTTCTCAGCAGTCTAAGTGAAATCTTTGACATGTTGTTTTATATTTGTATGTGTCATAATTATATCTCTTTTATAATTTATCATTTAATCAGAAGAGGGGACTTTATTCTTAACCAACTGAGCCACCCAGGCGCCCCGAGGGGACTTTATTCTTAAATGGCAGCTCCTAAAGTTACTGAAAAGAGGAGAACATTTTTAGATCCTCTTATTCTCCAATTCACTGGAGTCACTTTCACTGGTTGAGAAAACTCACCTGGCTTTTTTTCTATAGCTTATGGGTCAGTTATGAAATAAAAAGCAGCTGGATAAAAACAATGAGATGGAGAAGTCCTTAGGCCTGGACCCAGGTGGACTCCTACAAATTCTACAACTTGGTAAAGGCAGTCAACCTCTTAGCTTCAAATCCTCTATCAATATGATGGAGGAATTGGGGTAAATGTTTTCTAATGTCCCTTCCAAATTTTAGAATGTGTTGGATCCGGGATTTGTGCCTATACAAGGTGAGATTGTAGAGACAAAACTTTGTCAGTTGTCTAGAAAGAAAAATATTTTGATCAAATATCCACCTTTCGGTCATGCCTGCCTTCTCCATGCTCTGCCAGGTAAGACTGGGTTTCAGAAGATTTTCTTTCGCTTCTCTACCCCCATTCCTTTACACAGCTGCTTCCTGCCCCCCTCAAGAAGTCACTAACTCCCTTTGTGTTCAAGTTTCTCCATCTGTGAAATGCAAGGCTGAGTGCCCATCAGCCTCCCAGGGGTATTCTGTGTCTGACTCCATTACAGAGCATTCACTATACTGAGCATTATCTACAAGCTAAGTTTGGCATTTCCTTCCTTTCCTTTCTTGATCATAATTTGATCCTAACTTCCTTGGGAGCCTCTTGTCTTTACAATTTGTCAGTAGTTCTAATCCTGTTTTAACATAATTTAGAGCTATGGTGATGCTAATGATGTCATTGATAATGAGCTGGGGATTGCCAAGAGCCTTTTAAAAAGTGTGTTCTAATAGTGAAGAAAAGAGTCCAAAAGCAAAAACAAAACAAAACAAAACAAAAAACCCCACAGCAGTAACATAGGAAAAAGGGCTCATCTACATAAAATAATTTACACAAGACAGGGTTGCCAGATAAAATACAGGACACTCAATTAAATTTGAATTTCAGACAAACTCAGAATAAATTTTTAGTGTAAGTATGTCTCATGCAAGGGACACATCCCACATCCATCCTAAAAGGTTTTTTGTTGTTTATCTGAAATTCAAATTTAACTGGGTGTCCTGTATTTATATTTGTTAAATCTGGCAACCCTAACAAGCTTTCTGTTCAGCAACTTCTGTCGGAGATAAACTGAGGTTCCAGTGTGCAGCTGGGCTTTTTATAGATCTTCCAATGTTAAAGAGAGAAAAACTCCAAAGTTGATGAGGAGAAGAGGTTGAAACTTCCCCATAGTTTTACTGTTAAAACATATGTGGGAAAACAGTAGATACCATCATGCTGAACTTAAAATGTCCGTGGATATTTGGTCCTAGGATTAAAAAACAGAAAACAAAACACAACAACCAAAAAAAAAAAAACAAAAAAACAGTTGGCATTCTGAAAGAAGTTGCAGTTCTTGTACCATAGTAGAAACAGCGCAAAAATTTTCTAAAGGTTATAAAAATTGTAGTCTTTGAGGGATTCTGGAAACAGTACTGATAATGAAAGGAGGCAGTATTTTCAGAAAGACTGGTTTTAAAGCATATAGCGCCAGGATAAGGCTGCACAATAATGGACACGGACTCTGTGATCACTCTACTGAGGACCGTGTAATAGTCACACGGCAAAAGGCCCCGGCGGGTCTCTACTTGTCCACATGCTCACTGATGCTCCGCATGCCACCTCAGAGTGCCATCTGTGACATCTGTACCCTCAGGGCCGAACTATGAGAAATGCTCAATTCATTAACGAGTGTGACAATTAGAGAATCAGCTCTTTACTTGCTTTACAAAAACAAAAAGGATTTTTCTCTAATGTTCTTCGGCAAATAAAATGACAAGGGAAAGATGCAAAAAAACTGTGAAGTATGACTGTCGTCCAGTCCAGTGTTATTCAAAGTATGTTCCGTTGTCTAGTGCTGGTCTGTGAGCTATTTGTCACCATTCGGCACCAGGAAAATTACAGAAATGTAGAGTAAACATAGTATCCCACAGAGTCATATCAAGTCTGTGGAATTTAGTAATGAAGAATCAGGGCTTGCATTTTGTGTGTCTTTTTTGTTATTGCTGGCTTCACTTTTCTAGTAATTTGTTTTTATAGTATTTCCCAAAGTATCCGTCACTAAAGGACTATTACATTGCAAAAAATGAAAGGCACACTCTTAGTTGTGCCCTTTAAGACAAATAAGAGCTACAATAGCTTAAATTAAAATCATTACATTTATAATTCAGACTTTCAATAATTAGTCAATACAAACCAGTGACTTTCCTGGACATTGCAGATAAAGTGATGAATAAGACAGGTAAGAACAGACAGTTCTGTGGTTCCTGCCTCCCAGAGTACATTCTGGGACAGGACAGATAATAAAATCACAACAAACTGGGAGAAAAATACAATATGATATGGGAACACACTGTAAAGGACTCTAAGCCAGTCAAAGATTCTGAGAAATATTCCCAGAGGAAATTGCGTAAGTTCTGTTAGGTATGACTAATCTGAAATTCAGAGAAGAGGTCTGAGCATTCATTCATCTGGAGATGTTACTTTAGGTCTTAAGAATGGATGAAACTGCCAAGGTGGAAGATACTAAGTGAAAAGAAGGGAGAACTGAACCTTAGAGGTCTAACAGCTGAAGATGAATTCTCAAAGGAGATGGAAATAAAGTAGCCGAAGAGGTGAGGAAGTGAGGAGATTGTGGAGTGTCTGGAGCAAACAAAGAAGATTTGGAGAAGCAAGGACTGATATGGAACATTAAATTCTGCCAAGAGAAGAAACAAAACTGAAAGTATGCATATGGTTCACCCATGTGAAAGCCATTGCTTTCGGCAGGAGAGGCTCCTAGAAGCTGGTGGTAGAGGTAAGCAAGTGTTTCAGAAGCCAAGGAGCAGGGGGAAGTAAGAAAAAGAATACAGTGATGATAAGCAACTTTTTCTAGAAGTTTTACTGTGGAATAGAAGACAATGTAGGACTGTATTTGGAGGGAAATATGGGATAAAGGAAATTTGATCTTACTTTTAAGATGAGATAGCAAATATAAAGGCTGACTGTAGGGATGTTGTAGGAAACAAAAGCTGGGAGATATAAGGAAGACAGTAAGGGGTTAATCAATGGCAGCTACCAAGAAGGCTGGACTAGAGGATTCCTGTGTGACTTACTACTCATCCTGTTTGTAATTACAAACACCTGCTCTCTGCTAGAGTTTCACCTCCTTGAGGATAGGAACCACTTTTGTGTGGTTCATCACTCTCTACTTATTGCCTGGGTTAGTGCTGGAACATTCAGATGCTCAGGAAATAACTGAAGAGAATAAGACACCAGTAGAGGGTGTGTGTCTTTGACACTTGGAGAGGCACCTCCTCCTCCCTGATTTGAAGGCATGAAGGAGGACTGTGAGGGCAAGGGAGAAATGTGAAGGATTTTCCAACTGATATCTTTTATTATGTCTCTGAAATCAAAGAGTAAAAAAAAAAAAAAATAGGGAGTTGATAGGGTAGAAGAGAATGATGTCTTGAGACCACTATTGTGAAACAAGACTTACAGATAGAGAACCAATGACGAGTAGCAAACGGCAATCTGTGAGGAAAACACAACTAAGTTGTGTTAGATGTTCATACATGGAACACACTTCTTCGAGTCAGAACTATCAAGGAAATCATGAAGGAGAAAAAACTTCTGGTTGACCCTGAATATCATGTGTAGGAGAAGAAACAGGCTGTGGGATTGGGGAAGCAGCATGGGCAGAAGTTCAATGATAGCATTTGGCCTTTTGGAATCTTCAGGAACAGCAGCTATATTCAGCTGAAGTTCCCTTTAAGTACTGAAATGAAGGAACTAGGGACAAGGAGCAGAGGTGGGGAAAGGCAGTGGAGATTCATGAGCATCCTTGGCTATTTCATAAAATGCCTATGTTGCCTTAATTAAAACCTCCCAACTTCATGCTAAATTCTTGTTTGTTTGAGAGCCACTGGCTTAGACAATGGTGATTTGATCTCTTGGCTGTTAAGTAAGCCCCAACAATATCTTTCACAATATCTCATTGCTCTTTATTTTGGACTTTCCTGTCAAATTTCACAACTTCCTTTACAGTCACCTATTTCATACTGCTGGTATACCAGATGCTCCCTTAATTTATTGGACCTTCAGTTCCCATGACCATTTTTTTTTCTCAATTGGTCCTCTACTGATCAATTTCTGACGAGGCTATACTTCATTGTTATCACTTCAACTAATTTCACCAGTACCCTCAATTTCTAGACTATTTAGTACCCTCCACCTACGTATTTTAAATCTTGCCTCTATCTGGCAATTTGGCTTTTCTGCGACTACTGAGAACTGATGAAGAAAATTGCTCCACTATAGAGAATGAGAGTGTTCACATTCACATTCACATCCAAATGCTGTTTGGAAATCTTCCCATCTTGACTCTTTCTAATTTCCCGTGGTATTCCTATTCCTCATTACTTTCATCTTAATTCTTGCCATACTATTATTTTCTCTCAAAAAGCCAATCCCTAGGTTTGCTTTTTTTTTTTTTTTAAGATTTTATTTATTTATTTGACAGAGAGAGACACAGTGAGAGAGGGAACACAAGCAGGGGGAGAGGGAGAGGGAGAAGCAGGCTTCCCACAGAGCAGGGGGCCCGATGCGGGGCTCAATCCCAGGACCCTGGGATCATGACCTGAGCCGAGGGTAGATGCTTAACGAATGAGCCACCCAGGCACCCCTATGTTTGTTTTTTGATTCAACTATTACTGCCTGTATTCATTTTCTATTGCTGCTGTAACAAATTACCACAAATCCAGGGTCCTAAAACAACACAAATTTATTCTCTTAAATTTCTGAAGGAAAAGGTCTGAAATCAATTTCACTAGGCTAAAGTCAGGTTTGGGCAGGGCTGGTTCCTTTGGAAGGCTCTGGGGGAGAATCCATTTCCTTGCCTATTTCAATGTCTAGAGACTTCCTGCACCCCTTGGTTCCTCCTGCCTCTGTCTTATAAGGACGCTTGTGATTACATTGTGCTGATCCAGATAATCCAGGATAATCTCATTACTCTCAAGATCTTTAATCACATCTGCAAAGCCCCTTTTTCCATGTAAGGTAACGTGTTCAAAAGTTCCAGGGATTAGGACAAGACACATTCTGTCAACCCCACTATCTCTTCAAGAATTTTGCTTCAGGGAGTCCCGTCTGTTCTCCTGCATCCTATTTCCCTGTCTGCTGGATCTATCCTCTCAGCTAGTAAACCTGCTTAAATCTCTCTTATTTTCTTTAAGTACTGTCATTGACCCCCTTTTCTTTTTACTATGATGATCTAGTTGTATGATCTTATTCAATCCCTAATTCTATCTATTGCTTATGAAAAAATGACTTCCAAATTTTTTACTTTCTGGTCTATCCAACTGCCCGGCATGTCCAAAACTGAATGCCAAAGCTGCTTTTCTCCTTCCTCTAATTCCTGGCTCAGTTATTGGTTTCTCAGTCAGCTAAATTGAGTGAATAATTTTTTAAACTGTACTCTTCCCCCCACCCCCGCATTTAATTGTCCACTGTGCTGGATATAATTGTGGATATTTTCTTGCTCAATATCTATTCCAATCTCCTTTTACTGTTCTTCCTGTACTAAAAAGGCTTAAAAATTAAACAATGTCATTTCCCAGAAGCCCTTGAAGCTAGATCTGACAGTGATTCAGATGCAGTTGTGTGAGGCTTGATTAAAAATTGAGTTTAGAAGGAAGAGAAGCAGGACACTAGGCATACATTTTGCTGGTGCACACTAAAACAGATAACATGGTTGTTCTAGCAACTTCCAGAATCATCATATGATTTTTATACTCAGAGCAAGAGAAACAACTCTCTTGGCAGACTAGTTCTGTTGTGACAATGAGAATTATTCCTGGAAGTTCAGGCTAGAATCTGATCCTTTAGCCCTTTCAAACATTCTACAAACCATTTATACCCTGTTTAAAATATAGAACAAAAAAAAAATCTTTCTGCTTAAACTGGCTATAGCGGATTTGTTCTCTGCAATTGAACCCTGCCAGATATAGTTACAAAACTATATGGGTGTTTATTCTTAAGTATATGTTAAATTGGTTCATGCCTCTCCATTGCCTTAGTTCAGGCCTTTACAGTTTCTTGCCTGTTTATCACTGGATGAACTAATATCTCCCCACATGCTTTAACTGCTTCAAAGATACTTCATTCATTGGGATTACACCCCAAGGTCTTTATCATGGTGGGCGAATTCTTAATTTCCCAGCTCCTGCACATCTATCTGTCCAGCCTCACTTCCTACCAAGCTTCCATGCTCATTTTATGTTCTAACCATCAGTTTCCAAACACAACTCACTGGGTTGTGCCTGTGTGATCCCCCCTCTGTCCATCTTACAGATATCTAAGTTGCCTTCAAGGTCCAGTTCCAATATTCCCTTTTTTTGTAAAACCTTCCTTGGCTCATTTTGAAAAAGGTAGACCTCCTCTTCTGTGTGTTACACTATTATTTATCTGCTTCCATCTGTCTTCTGAAGGTCTCATTTAATTCTGGAACCATGTATATTCATCTTTGTATTCCTGTGCCCATCCAGGACCTGAATCCACATGGTAGATACACCCTCAATAAATGTTTAAATAATGAAAATATCAGTTACAGAAAATGGAATAAAACAGAAGAGTAGCAGTTCATTCCCCACTAGCAACAAATATTTATCAAGTGCCTCCTAAGTTAGAGTCTAGAAATATGATGGTAAAAAACATTCTTTCTTAGAGCTTATAGTCTAGGTGGGAAGATAGTTAAAAAACAAATAAAACATTTAAAAAATGACAATTGGTAATAAGTACCTTAGAAGAAACAAACAAGGGGATGAAGAAGAGCTGACACTGAGATTATTAAAGGGAATTTCAGCATGGGAGTGACCAAATTAAATTTGTATGTATCCATGGTTTAAAGGGAAAGCTCACTAGAAATTAAATCCTTTGTAAGTTTCCTTGTATCCTCCCTGGAGCTGAATGCTCCAAATGGTTGCCTTATTCTCGTAGCCTTGGGCTCACCAAGTCCTCATAGAGTATACTTTCTCCAGTATGTCATCCCTTTTTGGTAAACCCCTAAGTTTGCTTTGGAAGCAAGTTTCCTCCCTGGTTCCCCAAGCTTGAATGTACTCAGTCTAGAATAATGTCTTCGGGCTTCTGTAGGACAGATCAGCATGGGGGCAAGTCAAGTCCAGACCTCTTTCAAATCTCCATGTCCGTGTAGATTATATGTATGCCTCTCAACTTCCTAGTTGCTTAGTGGATGTTGGTTGGATGGCTTTCTCTCCTCTCTTTCCCTTTTCTCTCTCTCTCACACACACACACACACACATGTACCAAGGTTAAATGTTAATTCTTAGGGTTTAAACCATAATAAAACAAGAAACTTTTTGCTCAAGGGCTTATAATATGCAAGATTGTCTCTCTCACAGTAAAACTAGTACTTCCCATTGTTACTGAGCACCTTCTACGTCCCAGGTATATGCTTCATGCTAGGGATCAGAAACGAGTAACAAATAGTCCCTACTTTCAAATACTGAGAGTCTCATCTACTTCAGAAAGATCTTTTGCATCTCGAATCTTTTCTCTCCATTTCTACTGGCACATCCGTCTTCATTGCTTACCTGGAACAGCTTCCTCTGGCTGCCTTGAGCTTGAGGCTGTGTCTCATTTTCTTCTCTAGCCTTGTTAAAATGACCTTATTTTATTTTTAAAGTCTGTTTCCCCATCTAGACTATGAGTTCTTTGAGGGAAAGTATCCAGTTTTGCTCACCTTTTCTAAACCTAACTCAATACAGAGCAGATAAGAGATTCTCAATAAATTTTTTTTAAATTTTTATTTATTTATTTGAGATAGAGAGAACATGAATGGGAAGGGGGAGGGGCAGAGGGAGAAGGAGAAGCAGGCTTTCCACTGAGCAGGGAGCCCGACGCGGGGCTCTATCCCAGGACTCTGGGATCATGACCTAAGCCAAAGACAGACACTTAACCGACTGAGCCACCCAGGGGCCCCGCTCAATAGAAGTTTTCTGAATCAGTATCTCTTTAGCTCAGAAAAGACCATCCAAGTGACAGTGAGTGACTTTCCAAACTCCTGTTAAATATTTGAGGCAAATATGAACCATCTCTTTAGCTGGTGGGATAACTGAATTTTTAAGAAGAGAAGCTCAGCAATTGCGTGCAATTGTAGTCTTCTTTCAGAGTTCTTTTGTGTGTAAAAGAACTCCATAAACAGTAAAGAATGATCTTTTTGTAAATGACTATCATTATTATGCTATCCCTGAGACATAGCTGTGGGATAACTTGTGTCTTAAGTATCCCCATTTCACAAATGCAGATCCTGAGAAATACATTAGTGAAAGAGCTTTAGCCAACCAGCCACTCAGACCAAGGCTCAATTCTTCTGATGCGAGCAAGCACTGTGAGAACTCAGTAATTTTATATATATATATTTTTTTGAGTTGCCAATGGCTTTCCTTAGGCTCCCTACCAATGGCTAAAAGAACCCAAGGGGAGGGAGGAGTCCAATGACTGAGGCTTGACTCCACTTCTGACTGGATCTGGATTAGCTCAAAGTCCCAAAGTCATGATACTTTCTATGTCAGTTGTTGGTCAAGTGAAATAATACATACTAAATTCTACAGTCTCTGAGAACTCTGTGTGGTGCCACTTCTATTTTCTCCCCAGGCCTTGTAGATCACTTGTGATAGTCACTGTGACTTCTCCTGCCTTTATAATACCAAATTGGAAATGATCAATTTAGTGCAAGGCACTATGAATGCTAAATGCTAATGTTATATATATTTACAAATTTATATATGATATAAATATATAATATATATTTATAATATATATGATAAGACTATAATAAAATAAAAAAATAAACAAAGTAGAATACAAATATGCCAAAGGGACAAGTGATTCCTCTATTCCAAGTCTCTTTTTTTTTTTAAGATTTTATTTATTTGCGAGAGAGAGAATGAGAAACAGAGAGCATGAGAGGGAGGAGGGTCAGAGGGAGAAGCAGACTCCCTGCTGAGCAGGGAGCCTGATGTGGGACTCGATCCCGGGACTCCAGGATCATGACCTGAGCTGAAGGCTGTCGCTTAACCAACTGAGCCACCCAGGCGCCCCCAAGTCTCTTAATAGTAGAAAAAGAACGGAGCATTTTTGTAGCTTCCTTTCTTTTTACCACTCCAAGCATAAAATAAATATAGAGATCTAAATACATGGCTAAAAAAGGCCATTAAAACCTGAACCAAATGCATTTGTACCCAGAATAACTGAACCTTTGCCTTTCAGTTATATAGATCCTATTCTATTAGTCCTTTCCTAAAGAGATCTGTATATTAAGTTGCTAACATTTGAGTGGTAGCTGAAGCCAATTTTGAACTGCATTTCAGTTCACGTTATGACGCTTAATTATGGCTCAGTAAATTAACATCAAGTGAATCCTTTCTTAGAGATTTGAAAGATCCCACACATGGGTTTTTAAGAAAAATCCCTTTAACCTAGCCCATCATTTCTCATCTGGCCAGTGATGTTCAGAATCCTGACCTAACTCAGAATCTCTTCTCCACAATGATCTGCAGAAGAGAGGGCATGGAGGGTAAGTTTTTAAGCAGAATGCATCGAGCATATTTGGAACTTTTCCCAAAGGGTTGTTACACATCCTGCTCTCCTGTTTGCCAATGTGATCACGTAAAGCCTAGTGCGTTTCCAAAGCTTTAAGACCAGCCACAACTCCTTTGTGAGGCCAAGAGTCCCAGTGCCCTGCTACCCCACCCCGATTCAAGGGCATGTCCTGGGGCAACGCCTGCGTCCTTTCAGGCTGAAAGCCCTATTTGTCTTCAGTTCCGCCGAGACCCCAGAGACAGAGCTGCTTTGACAACCAGCCACTCTCTGAGGGGGTCACCTGTTGCCTCACCCAGGTCAAGGGAGGTCAGCTTCTCAACAGGAATTTTTTAAAAAGAGGCAGGCACGGGTCTGTCCATAAAAGGATCTCTTTGAGGTTGGTGAAAAAAAAGAAGAAGAAGAAAAGCAGGGCATTTTGTGTTCCCAGTTAGACCCTCTGGAACGAGGCCGCCTGAGAACAGGCCTGTGAGCAGTTCTTACTGGAGGACGGCCAGCAGAGGCAGCGCAGACGATTTTCACAGGACCTCTTGCTGCCACCGCTCCCCCCCCCCCCGCCCAAATTGGGGGCCGGGCGCCCGCCCCCCCGCCCCCCCCCCCCCCCCCCCCAGCCTGGGCGGCTGCTCAGCAGCCCTGGGCTTGACTGGATGGAGCACCCGCGGCCTCCCGACAGGGTCAAGTAATTTAGGGTCAAGGACAGGAAGCCAGATTTACACACACAAGCAAGACGGAAAACTGACATGTGCTGACGACCATATGGAGCCTTCACTCTTCTTTGCCTCCTTCCCTTGAACTCTAACGGTCATGAAATCCACCCCGAATCCCTTTCCCACACGACACCCTAATTTTAACGCAATATACCTGCTGAATAAGAACTCGGGCACGTTTTGTCGCGAGTAGCAGGCCCGTGCGCCGTGCCAGTGACTGCCATTTATGTGCCTTTGCCTCCTCGTCGTCCCTCTGGAGACCTCGGGCACATGCAAGGGAAGAGCCCCGCGGGCCGGGCTTGCCCAGCGTGGGAAACCAGGGGCCAGGGCCAGCGTGGGCAGCGCTCCGGAGGCTGTGGGGAGGAGCCCCAGAGTTGCTGCAGGCTCATTCCTAGAGAAGAGAAAAGAAGCCACCTTCTCCTCCCTCCCTCCCCCAGCATCAAAGGGCCCCCCAAACAGAGGAGAGGTGCCTTACAGCTCAATGGAACCCCAGTGCTTTCTCCCCTCTCCTGCCTGCCCCCACTCCGCCACGACAGCCATGAATTTAAAAGGAAAGAATTTGAGACAATCTGAGCGTTCAGAACATATGAAATCAGAAAAAGCTTCGGGCCAGATTTTCAGGGCTAACCCTCCCCTCCCCCCTTACTCCCGAATAGCTAAACCTCCTCTCGCCTCCGAAGGTTGTCTGAAACAAATATTTTCTTTACTGCACTGTTTGAAATTTGCTGTTTCACTTTTATATTTAAAAAAGAAAATGTGGGGCGCCTGGGTGGCTCAGTCGTTAAGCGTCTGCCTTAGGCTCAGGTCATGATCCCAGGGTCCTGGGATTGAGCCCCCCATGGGGCTCCCTTCTCCCCGGGAAGCCTGCTTCTCCCTCTCCCTCTCCCCCTGCTTGTGTTCCCTCTCTCACTGTGTCTCTCTCTGTCAAATAAATAAATAAAATCTTGAAAAAAAAAATAAAAGAAAATGTGAATACTTCTAGAAAACCCTGAATAAGCCTCAGTATTTCATGCCTCAGTCTTTGGGCTCATGCTTTGTTTCTGTCTCCACAAGGCGAGGATGTTATCTTGCCTTTCTCCAGACCTAGTTCAAATATCCCCCTCTCAGAGAAGTCTCTGCGTGTCCTCAAATACTCCCTCTTCTCTACACTCTGTACTACAACTATTCTATACTCTGTAAGTACAACTACTACTTGGTTTTAGTGATCTTTTTTAGCTACTGCCAGTGAAGCGTGGATTTTAAGGCTCTTCTCCAAGCACTGCAGCATGGAAACTTCGCCAACATCCTTAACCCAGAGCCCCTGTGGCCACGCCCAGGCATTTGTGGGGTGGTTGGAGGACACTGAGGCTAAGAACTCCACGAGCTGGAGCTCACAACCTTGACTCCATTTGATCAATACTCTCCCACTTGCTGGCTGCAAGCAACCCAGCTCTAAGCAACCAAGAAGGCAGCGCAATTAAAGGCAAATCTACTCACTATCGTGGGGAGTGGAGATTTGGACCATGGCTCCCAGAAGCAAACCTATCCAAGAAGATCCAGGAGGAAAACAAAAGAACTCCAGCATCATCCACAACACAGCCTCTTGTGGCACCAAGTCTTTATTAGATTTGGTGTGTGTTCTTTTGGAATCTGCACATGTTTTATTGTTGTCTGTGCAAGCCTGAAGCAGTCTTGTCTCTCGCAGCTCGCTCCCTCCTCAGAGGCTGATGGATGCCAGTTACTGTTTAGCTGCTGGTAGGATGCTATTTGAATGAACCACATCTGAGGATGCTGGTGCTGGTAAAGCATCTTTTTAGTTGAATAATGGAAGACAGCCCATTTGGGGGGGGTGGAAGTCATGCAGTGGTAGTTCAGAAGGAAGACAAAGAGGAAACAGACCACTGACTCTGGTGGGAACCAGGGTGGTATGTGGCATCCCTCACATAGAGACAAAGATCCCAGTAAATCACCACAATGCCGAACAGAGGGCCCTGACAGACAAAATGGAACCGCATCCCTCCTTTGTCCAACATCGGAGGGGAAAATCAGAGTATGTGCTTATGTCATGCTCAGCCAAGAGAATTAAAAGACATGTTTAATTTCCCTTTAAAACGCATTTGAAAACTTCCTCAGGTGAAGAGAAAGAGGACACACGCTTCTTTTGTACTGCGGTGACTGTCTCAAGCTGTCGAGATATTTCCATTCCAGATTTACTTATCTCCCACTGCACTCTTACTGGTTAATTCGTCCAACTCCTCAAAGGCCACCTGGAAGTCTCCAAGGTGCTCGTACCTCTTCCTTCTTCAGATTCCAGTTTCTTCTCAGCAAGCTTCGCTTCAGCACAAGGGCCCCCCTGCACAGCTCTGGAGCCTGCCAACTCCACTTTGGGTGGTTGCTGCAGGGATGGAGAGCAGCCCTCCCTCTCTGCTGATTCATCTGGTCATAAGTCGTTGCGTGACACCACCGAAGGAAGTGAGTGCTTGATGTGCATGGTTTTGTGCAAAGTTCCTAATCAGGGGCTTGTTGTCTTAATCCAGAAATAGGGAAGGAAGGGTAGGATACCCCTGGGCTTTTCTGTGCCTCAAGTTCCCAGATATTTTATAAAAACACATTACAGAAACCAGGGATTTTTAGGCTATTGAATAAATTGTAAGAACCTCCTGAGCTTGTCCTAAGCTCCACTTCCCTCTTCTTCTCCCTCAGATAGCTCCCTGAGATGTTTCAAGTTCAGCCTGAACTGGAGATCAGGCTGAAGAGAGATAAGGAATCTTCAAAGATTACTTAAACAAAACTCATACAAGGTGCTTAAGATCTGCTGAAGAAAACAGTATTCTTTCAAAAGTACAAATAAAAAGTTCATGAAAATGTTTTATGAATGAAAGGATGTTAATGCCTATAATGATGAGAAATTGCCTTTGGAAAAATTCAGGTCATGGCTTTGACAAATAAAGCACGAAATATATACTTTAGCCTCATAATATCCCATTAGCTATCCACAGGAGGTACAGTATGCATAAAGAGCCAAATTGATGCAGAGCTCCCCTCAAATGCTGGAAGTGGAAAAGTACAGAATATTTTTCAAAATAGAGCCTTGTGTTATAAAACTCTGGGGTGGTCTTCCTCAAAGCAGTCCCCAAAAGACTCAAGATGACTTTAGGACATAGTAAAACCTAAAACAAAGGAAACCAAATAAAATCTGCAGAATCATTACATGGTAGGAAGCCAATTGCAGGCTGGGAATTTAAGAGCTGTGACCTCTGGCCATCCCTGATGCCATCCTCTGCCCTTGAGACCCCGAGTCTTGTCCCCATATAACATTGCCTCTCTGAGGTGCCTTGGTGACATTCATCCATTCATTCAAGTTTTCAATTTTTTCAAGAAATGTTTACTTGAGTGCCCACTATTTCAGTGCACTGTGCTAGGTATTGGATTTACATGCATTTCTCATGTATTCCTTACAATCCCACCCTACAAAGTAGGTATTGTTGTTTCAACCTACAGAGGAAAAAACAGACTTCAATTGGTCAACTTTCTCAAGGACACACATCCATTAAGGGATTTGTCTGGAATACAAATCCAGGTGCTCTGACCCCACACACAGGTTTTAACCACCACAGAACATTAAATATAGGCATAACCAGCCCTCCGGAACTTATACTCTAGGGGAGGAGACAAAGCATGTCCACGGGCAGATACACCCCACGGCATTGCACTATAGAACAGGAGCCTGAAGTTCAAGGAAGTGGACTAGGAGGATGAAATCACCAATGGCTGAGGTAACCGTAGGTAGCTTGAGAGGGAGGTGGGATTTGACCTATGCCTCGGACGATGGGTAAGATTTTATAACTGTATTGTTATCATACCTCAAACCTAAATAAAACAGAAAAACCTGTGATCATCCTGCTCTTTCTTTTTTTTATTCTTTTTTTTATTCTTATGTTAATCCCCTACATTACATCATTAGTTTTAGATGCAGTGTTCCATGATTCATTGTTTGTGCATAACACCCAGTGCTCCATGCAGAATGTGCCCTCCTCAATATCCATCACCAGGCTAACCCATCCTCCCACCCCCCTCCCCTCTAGAACCCTCAGTTTGTTTTTCAGAGTCCATCGTCTCTCATGGTTCATCTACCCCTCCGATTTCCCCTGCTTCATTCTTCCCCTCCTGCTACCTTCTTCTTCTTCTTCTTCTTTTTTCTTAACATATATTGCATTATTTGTTTCAGAGGTACAGATCTGAGATTCAACAGTCTTGCACAATTCACAGCGCTCATCCTGCTCTTTCTTATGCCTCAGTCATGGAGTGATTTTTTTTTTTTTAGCTGCCCTTCACCAAGTCTTTGGCTAAAACATTTGAAAAGACTCCTGAACTCATTTTCTCTTCTCTTCCTACAATTGCCAAAATGGTTCAAGACCTGGTTAAGGCTTACCTGGAATATCTCTGCAGACAAAGACCCAGTTTACATCTTCACATGATTTCACTGTTGTTGCGAGCCAAAGCGTAGACACATGATGAAACAATGCTACAAGGTCTGCAGAGGCTGAAAGAGTGCCATGTATTAGACCTGGAGTCACTGTCCTGAAGAGAGAGGTGTCACTCACAACTGAGGTGGCCCATTCCCAGAAATTCAGGTTTGAGCAAGAAGGTGAAAATGATCAGGATTTAAACAGGTGGAAAGAAGCATAAAAGGCATTTCAGGGGAGAGAATAACATTCTAGCATTTCTCAAAGTGATATCAGGAATTATGTCATTAAAAAAGAGGTAGGAGTTTTGTTTTTTTTTTAAGATTTTATTTATTTATTCATTTGAGAGAGAGAGAGAGCATGAGCAGGCAGGTAGGGCAGCAGAGGGAGAGCGAAGCAGACTTCTCACTGAGCGGGGAGCCCAACATAGGGCTTGATCCCAGGACCCTGAGATCATGACCTGGGCCAAAGGCAGACACTTAACTGACTGAGCCACCCAGGCACCCCCAAAAGAAGTAGGAGTTTAAGTGTTTCAAGGGGTTAAACACAAAAGTGAACTGATATCTTCCCCATAGGATCTTTTAGAAATACTAAATGATAATGTGTCCTGTGAGAAAAAAATATAATTTGCAAGCTTCTGCATCTTGGAAACTAGTATTAAACAAAATGCTCTGTTTCTATCATATATACATATATCTATATCTATCTATCTATCTATCTATCTATCTATCTATCTATCTATCATCTATGTGATGTATGTACCTATATGATATATATGTGATAATATTATATATTAACACATGTAGCATGAAAGTCCAGAGGAAGATCAGGCTTCAGAAGTGGTTGATTCAGTGACCCAACAATATCAGGTAAGACCCATGTTCCTTCTACATCTCTACTCTGGTATCCACAGCACTGAGGCTGGCTTTCCTCAAGATCATGAGTTGACCATCAGTAGCTACTGGAGCCAACACTTCCCTGTTCACACTCAGCAGGACAGAGAGAAACTTGGTTCTCTTTCCCGGAAGGTTCAAGTAAAACTTACCTTGTGTCTCACTGGTCCAAACTGATTTAGGCTTGCCTGTCCTCAAATTGATCACTGGCAAGGGGATGAAGATGGACAATGTGCACTACACACACTTTGGAAACATGGACCTTTATTCATTCATAATTTCAATATTTCATCTCTCCCTCCAAACTCTATTAGCTCAGCACCAACTATGCTTCCAGGTTACCAGTCTCTTCCCTTAGGAAGCTCACCATCTGGTTAGAGAGGAAGATAACGCTGCCCTGTAATTAGTGTGCAGAGGGCATTGTGGGGTCCAGGCGAGGGAGCCTAATGAGGACCTCACGGGATGCGTACCTAGCTCTGCCGAGAAGACAGGGGCCAATAGGAAAACCTTCCACATAGAATGTGTATTTTGGTGGTCTCGGGGAAAACCCACAATCTGATGAAAGGACATAAAAAGAGAAGACATTGAGAAAGAACACTAGAGGAGGAGGAAGAGCACTAAGGAGATCAAAGAGAAAGAATGTTTCAAGGAAGAAGTGTAGCACCTAATACTGCAGTAAAGTAAATGAGAAGAAGAGCAATGACAACTTATGAAATGTCTGGCACAGTCAATTTTAAACCTCTTAACAGAGGAGGAACCCGAGGCTCAAGTAACTTCCCCCAGAGCAGGTAACTAAACTAGTAAGGAAGGGACTGCTATCCTGCATGCTTGTGTCCTCCCAAAATTCATATGCTTAAACCCTAAACATTCATATGTTGAAATCACCTTGGGATGAGATGGTATTTGGAAGTGGGGTCTTTGGGAGGTAATGAGTTCATGAAGGTGGAGCCTTCGGGATGAGATTAATGCCTTTATAAGGGGAGCCCTGAGAGAGCTTGCCTTTTCTCTTTCTCTGCTCTCTGCCTTGTGAGGACCCGGCAAGATGCCAGCCATCTGGAGACTAGTAAGAGGGCTTTTCACAGAACTCAGCCATGTTGGCACCCTCCACTCAGACCTGCCAGCCTCCAGAGCCGTGAGAAGTTAATTTCTATTGGTTCAGCCGCCCAGTCTATGGTTTCTTAGTAGCTGGCACTGGCTGAGACAGGAACTGAATCAGGATTCGAATCCAGGGAAGGCTAGCTCCCAAACACACACTCTTTTACATATTACAGTATTTTTCAGTGAACAGGGTGAATGGATTTTGAAAATAACAAATGCGGTGTCAGTAAAGAAGGAAGGGAGAGGCAAAGTGGGGACGTGGGGGAGACAGAACTGCAGACACCTGGGCTGAGGAACTGGCCGCATGATGAAGAAACTCACACCTAGCTCAATAGTGTTAGCTTTACTGCGATTTTATCTTTTACCAATGTCTTCAAAATTGTGTCAGCTGCTGTCTCTGGGGCTCTTTTTTTCTCTTCTGATGCAAGTTTCACACCTTCTCTGCAGCTCTTCAGCTAATCCTAGGCTTGCTTATTGGTGCCTATTCCTTCTTTTACTACATCCTCTTCAGACAGTTTGTCTTGATCTAACAAACAGTAAGCACCCCCACATTCACACCCCTTTACACCTCATAGGTTTGCCCCATATTGTTTCATTCTCTGGAGACAGAGTTAATGATCTAGGCTGGAGATGTTAGTCACTTGGCTCAGAACTTGTGGCTTCTAGCCCAGTGGCTCATAATTTTGGATGCACATATGAATCAGCCAAGAGCTTTTAAAAAATGCAGATTCCTAGTTCCCACCCCAGACCTCCTAAATAGGAATCTCTGGAGAGACAGTTCAGATATTCCTATTTTTTAAAAGTTGCCCAGGTAGACCCCTGCAACCAGCCTGGCACTGCTAGGAGCAGCCCGCTACTAGGAGTCACAGCTCGAGCTTCTGAGTCACTTTCCTATTATTTAGACTCTGCTATTTTCTGGGCTTTGAGCTCCAAGCAGAATAACCCTTGGCCACAGATATTTTGTTACTGTATCTCTGCTTACAGAGTCACCTCCCTGGCTTGGGAACACTGTGGAAAATTATCTTAGGTTGACCCTGTATTTACTGCAATTTTAAAATCATATCATAATTATATCTTATCGGTCTTCTACACTTCCCTTGTCTGGGGCCCAAATCTCTTCTCACTGCTCATGACAAGAGAGAAACTGTTCATGTCTTGAGTTAATCCAGAAAGGAGCACTATTCTGTGCTGGTCTATCCTTGCAGCCATTTAAAACTAAAGTCATTTTAGTTTTCTCTGCATCCCCGCTAGCCTGGTGATGGGTATTAAGGAGGGCACGTACTGAATGGAGCACTGGGTGTTATATGCAAACAATGAATCATGGAACACTACATCAAAAACTAATGATGTCATGTGTGGTGATTAACATAACATAATAAAAAAATTAAAAAAAAAATAAAACCAAAGTCAGTTATCTCTGCCTTTATTCATTTAGTCTTTACCATCTTTCTCAGCTTCCAAATTCACATGCTTGACCTGACTGGTGGTCATGGCCCACTCTTTGTCTCTAAATTCATCTTTTCTTCATCTGAGCTATATATGTCTCACACCCCCGTTACCAGGGATACAGACTGGGGGCCTACTGGGTATGGGTAGAAGAGCAAACATTGCGATGGTGGAAATCTGGTAGGTGAGGATGGGAAGCAGAATCACTGTGGATCCTGGGGGAGCCAAGAACTTTTAATTACTTTCTAGTGAGAGTTCTTAGTTCATGCAAATGATGCTTTGAGGATGAGGGGTGGGGTCCCTCTTTGCAGATCTCTAGGGTGGGGGTCAAAGCCTGGGGTCATTTCCTAGGGATGAAGAGGGGCTGAACTGGAGCCTTGGAAGCCTCACTTTGATGGACATTCCCGGAAAAAGGAGCCTGGACTAAATTCTGTGATTTCTGGGCCTCTAAGCAGGATGTATGAAACGCAAGAACCAGCAGGGCTGAAGAACGAGAGAACCAGCATTGTGAGGGGGAGGCCTGGTGCTCTGATAGAACACAGCATTCTAGGTGAAAAGTTCAGAGGCCAGTGGCACTTGCTCCAATTCCCTATGCACACCGTACTAGATGAATTCAGCATTTGTGTAGCTTCTGTGTGTTGAGGGAGTATAGTGGGAAGGACCAGGTCTGAGAGAAGCAAGATAAAGGGAGGAGTCTGTAGAACATGTGAGGAAGAGCCAGGAAGACCCCAAGGACTTTGAGGGTCTTCAGTTCTTAAAGTACTCTCTAGTCAGTGCTTAGTACACATGGAAACAATGGTTGATTAGACTTTGCTCAGTTACCCTACTACTAATTCCCAGTCAAGAATTTCTCTTTCCACAATTGTGATCTCTGTCTGACTTTTTTTAAGTTATAGGAGAATTTTACACAAGCCTTTTAGAACACCTGCATTTCAATGTTTGCTTTTTATGGATTATCCTTTTATGGAACTTCTGTGACCATTCCCTGACAGATGTCATTTTAGCTTCATTTTTACTTCTTCTGGAATTATTTTTTCACTCTCCTTGATTTAATACTAATTTCAATGTACAAGATATGCAATGTCATCCAACCAAAAGAATATTAATAAGAAGTGGTGTCCATTTACCTGGTAATGCAAAATGATTACCAGGTGCTAGATCAGAATTTATATACAAATAGAATATCTTTTCAAAAACACTCCCCTCCATATTCATAGGACCAGACTAGAAATGATTCTTGGTTTCAGCACATCAGTGGTCCTAAGATCAAATAAAATGTAGCTGAAAATTGAAAAATGAAACATCTAAAATGAAAATGTTTCGCTTTTCCCTTTTAAGAAAATGCTTTGTTTAATTCATTCAAATGGAACAGGGAATTCCTATACTCAACCACCACAATGCTCCTAATTTGTTAAAGATGTTTCTTCTTACGATGGGGAATCATCAGATGCAAGAATGTCAAAGCTAACCTAGGGTTTATTACAAAAATAAAAATTGCCCAATGACCTCCCCACTTCCTCTCCTTTTGGTTTCTTTATGAATGAACTCTTTGGAGAGAAACACTGCAAAGATGCACTCAGATCTCTTGATAATATGGAACCAAACCACAAAATTAAAGTGTTCTCTAGTCCACAATCATTTTCCTCTTGATATCTTAAAGCTTTAGATCAAACCAGTGAATCTTTTGCATTCATTTAATAAAGGATGAAAGAGTCTTAACAGTTTACAATTTACTAGCAGGATTTCATTTTTACAAAAGATCTTTATTTTAAAACTATGGCAAAAATTAGTCATTTTCAATTAAGGAAAAAAAAAGTAGATTGAACACAGCTTCTTTTTTTTTTTTTAAGATTTTATTTATTTATTTGAGAGAGAGCACATGAGAGGGGGGAGGGTCAGAGGGAGAAGCAGACTCCCTGCCGAGCAGGGAGCCCGATGCGGGACTCGATCCAGGGACTCCAGGATCATGACCTGAGCCGAAGGCAGTCGCTTAACCAACTGAGCCACCCAGGCGCCCTGAACACAGCTTTAAACAGATTCAGCAATTTGGGCAATTCAGCTGTTCAAAAACCATGTAAATCCAAGCAGCTGAAGATGAAACGTTTCTAGGATACTCACTGGTCAAGTGACTGTCATCATTATCACAGATACCATTTCTTAGGAGAAATTTCTATGGACATAAAATGAATTTCATGACATGCAGCAACAACCACCCCACCCCTGCCTCCTGTTAACTTCTAGTCAATGTTAGTAACTATGCATCAGTAAGAAGGAACTTACAGCAGTGAATAATTATAGTAAATGTCTTGCTCAACCACTTATTCAGTGACTTGAAAATAGGTGTTTACATTAAATAATTAAATCATCTAATTAACTGGTATAATCAGTAGATGGTTCTCTTATAGTTAGTGGATGGTTCAATTACTATTGGTTCAGTTACATTCAGTGTCCTAGAATATCAGATGAAATTGTTCTGTTTTGTTAGACCCCATGTGAAAAATAGAACATGAATGGAGATTACTATATATCCACATCATTAGGGAATATAAGTATCATGAGACAAATCTTTTGTTGATTCTTCTGGAAAAGTAAGCTTTAGGTTGAAAGAACAGGCTCTTGCTAATTATAATTTGCTTCATTTTTTTCATGGAAGCTCTTCAGTGTTGACATAGAATTATGCCCATTTGTTTCCAGGACTACAGTAAGTTGATATTTGGGGGACCTATTTAGCACGTGTGACTCCTTCCACAGGCATGGTGCTTCCCTTTTCCTGTAGCCTTCAACAATCTTACTTTCTTCTCATTACATTTTCATGAGCTAAGCACCTATGTATGTGATAGGATACTCTCTTCTGGCATGCTGTTAATTGAGAGCAACAAAAGACATTACAAAATGATTTTTTTAAAAAAAGCTAAAATTCAGTTCCGCTAGGTTATTAAGAACATGCTACATGCCCAGCACTAATGTAGATGCTGAGGAAACAAGAATGGATAAGGCAGAGCTCCTGTCCTCAAGTAGTTCACCAAGTAAAAGTGAAAATTCCTCTAAAATGGCGTGAGAAACACGAAAACAGTTACAGGCTCCTAATTTTATGACAAGACCATAGGGAGTACTATTTATTCCATCTGGCCAGGACAATAAGAGTATTTGGATATACAAAGGAGAGGACGTCTCCTAGCATCTCAGGAATTAAAGGAAGGTCACCAAATCCAGAGGTTCTCATGGACCTAATCTCATAGAACCAAAAAGTTCAAAAACAAAAACAAAAACAAAAAATAACAAACAACAGGAGCGATATGTCAGGTTGTCCATTTTTATTTTGCCAAGAGCAGACACTAAAACAAATAATCAGCTAAGATCTATTGTCACCATGTGTTTTCATTATCTACTGCTACATGACAAACTACCCCAAAACTTCATGGCTCACAGCAACAGCAGTTTATCACTTCTCTCAGTTTTCTAGCTTGACTAAGAATGCATGTTTCACATGGTGCCAGATGGGATGGCTGGAAAATCGAAAGGAGCTTCACCCACAGGTCAACTTGGCAATGATCTTGGGCTGCCAGCCTAAGACATTACTTCTCCTCCATATGGCTGCTTGAGCTTCCTCACCAGATGGTAGCTGGGGAAATATTCTATGAAGTGAGAGTGGAAGCTACATATCCCTTAAATCCCAGCCTCTGAAGTTAAAAAGTGTCAGTTTTGGGGGCACCTGGGTGACTCAGCCGTTAGGCATCTGCCTTCGGCTCAGGTCATGATCCCAGGGTCCTGGGATCGAGCCCCCCATAGAGCTCCCTGCTCCATGGGGAGCCTGCTTCTCCCTCTCCCTTTGCCTCTCCCCCTGCTTGTGCTTTCTCTCGCTATGTCTGTCACTCTCTGTCTCTATCAAATAAATAAATAAAATCTTTTTTTTAAAAAACTATCAGTTTTGCTCCATTCTGTTACTGAATACAGCTCATAGGGCCAGCCTAGATGCAAGGGAAGAAAAAATAGATTCTGCCTTTTGATGGGACAGTGACACAGTCACATTGCAAAAGGTCGTGTGGGATGGGCAGTATTGTTGTGACCATGTTTGGAAATACTATCTACACCTCTCATTTAAAAAAAAAGACAGGATGTTTTAACACTGATGTATTTAGAAGGACATCATCTCAGACTAAAAGGTAATCATTTGAATTGAATAAATCTAACTTAATGAAAAACACTATGTTAGGTTATATAAATACCAGAGATAACTTTATCAAGGACTAGCACTGGTTCAAAGACCAGCCAAGGTTTAGAGACCAATTATTTAAGCGAGCAGCTTTCACATCTACTTAATGACTCACAAGAAATATATCTTAACAACCCAGTGAGCACTTACACGTACATAAAACCAATCAAAGTTTCATGAATGTTGTACTTCAAATAATTTCTCTTCTACTTTTTCTATTTCATTAAAAATAATGATGTTAATATTCCACTAAATTCATTTCATGATCTAATAATTGGGAAATAACTATGGTCTGAAAAAAATAGCTCTAGGGCGCCTGGGTGGCTCAGTTGGTTAAGCGACTGCCTTCGGCTCAGGTCATGATCCTGGAATCCCTGGATCGAGTCCCGCATCGGGCTCCCTGCTCGGCGGGGAGCCTGCTTCTCCCTCTGACCCTCCCCCCTCATGTGCTCTCTCTCTCTCTCATTCTCTCTGTCTCAAATAAATAAATAAAATCTTTAAAAAAAAAAATAGCTCTAAACCATTCCCTCCATATGGTCTCTACTGAACACCTTGAGTAGTGATGATACGACTGTCTACCAAGGCAGTCCTTATTACATTCAGCAGTTCTTATTGTTAGAAAATCATCCTTTTATCTTATCTTTTTTTGAAGTTTATTTATTTATTTTTAGTAATCTCTACACCCAATATGGAGCTCAAACTCACGACCTAGAGACTAAGAGTCGCATGCTTTTCCGACTGAGCCAGACTGGTGCCCCCATCCTTTTAATTTAGGTGAAATTTGCTTCCTTATGGCTTTCATATATTCTTCTTTGGGCCCGTTTAATCTTTCTTCCATCTGAGATATCCCGGTCTTCCAGTATTTGGGAACAGCTATCATATCCCTGAAGTTAGCTGGTCCTTGTTACTCCATTTCCTTCATCTGATCTTCAGAGAATAGCCTCCTAAATTCCATAGGGATGTGGATAAGAGAGTGAGCCCTGAGGTCAATCTGCCTGGATCTAAATCCTGGCTCCAGCTTTTATTAGTGTGTGGCTTTGTGTAAGGTTCTCAATTTTCCTAAGCCTCTGTCTCCTCACGTGTGAACTGGAGGATAATTATATTGTCTAGATCATAAGTAACTGTGAAGTTAAATGACAGAATGTAGTAAAATATTCAGCATGATACTTGGTGAGTATCAAATATTTGAAAACTATTAGATATTGTTTTCATACTTTTCACTGTTTAGTTTGTCTATACCCCATTTAAGATGTGGTACTCAGAATAGAATACCAAATTCTGTGTATTTACATCATGTGCCTTGTTAGTGACATTGATAATATTTATTTTTTTTCTCCATTGCCCCAGGCAAACAAGGCGTAGACTTTGCAATTTTTTCCCAGATTACCTTGGAAACAATGTGCTTTCTATAAAATGTGCTGGTCCATTCACCATGTACTGTCTGTCTAATTCTCAAACTGTCAGGAGCAGCATGGATGGCACCATCTTGTTCAGGGAAAATTAATTGTTCTTGGTCAACAGAGTATAGTCTTTTGAATCAAGTTTCACTCTTCAAAGTGAAACCCTCAGTTTTTCAATCATTGTATCTTCCTAGTAAATGCAGCAGATGTTGTAGTTGTCTCTGTTCCCTAATATTTTCCCTTTAAATAGACTTTTTTTTTTAAAGAGCAGTTTTAGGTTCATAGAAAAATTGAGCAGAAGGTACGAGAGTCCTCGTGTACCCATTGTCCCCATGGAGACAGCCTCCCCACAAAGAACATCTGGCACACATTGGTACATTTGTTATAAAAGAACCTACACTGACACATCATTATCACCCAAAATCCATAATTTGCATTAGTGTTTACCCATGGTGGTGTATATTCTATGGATTTTAACAAATAAATATAATGAAATTGTATCTACCATTAAAATGTATATATTGTATCATGCGAAGTAATTTCACCACCCTAAAAATCTTCTCCCTTCTACCTATTCATCCCTTCCTCCCTCTTAATCACTCTTCTTTTCACTGCATAGTTTTGCCTTTTCTCAAATATCATGTTAGAATCATACAGCAGGTAGCTTTTTCAGATTAGTGTTTTTCACTTAGTAATATGCATTTAAGTTTCCTCTATGTCTTTTCATTTTTTAGCATTAACTACTATTCTATTGTTTGGATGTACCAAAAGAGATGTGGAATGGAGATAGCTATTCATCCACTGAAGGATATCTTAGTTGCTTCCAAGTTTTCGCAATTATGAACAAGATTTCTACAAACATCCAGGTACAGGTTTTGTGTGAACATAATTTTTTAACTCCTTTGGGTAAATACCAAAGAGCATGATTACTGGGTTGTATGATAAGAGTATGTTTAGTTTTGTAAAAACTGCCAAGCTGTCTTCCAAATTGGCTGTACCATTTTGCATTCCCACCAGCCATGAACGAGAGTTCCTGTTGCTCCACATCCTCATTTGGTGCTGTCGGTGTTCTGGATTTTGGCCATTCTAACAGGGCTATAATGGCATCTTTTTGTTTTAATTTACTTTTCTCTCATGACATACGAAGGGGAGCATCTTTTCATATGCTTATTTGCCATCTGTATATCTACTTTGGTGAGGTGTCAGTTCGGACCTTTTGCTCATTTTTAAATTGGATTATTCCTTTTTTTTAATTGAGGTTTAAGAGTTCTTTGCATATTTTGGCTAATAGCCTTTATCAGATATGTCCTTTGCAAATATTATCTTTCAGTCTGAGGCTTATCCTCAGTCTCTTGACAGTGTCTTCCACAGAGCAGAAATTTTTAATTTCAGTGAAGTCCAGCTAATCATGTCCTTCATTCATGGATCATGACTTTGGTGTTGTATCTAAAAAGTCATCACCATGACCAAGTCGACTAGATTTTCTCCTATCTTCTAAGAGGTTATCATTTTGTGCTTTCATTTAGGTCCATGATCCTTTTTGAGTTAATTTTTGTGAAAAATTTCAGGTGCGTGTCTGGATTCATTTCTTTCTTCTTATTTATTTATATATTTATTTATTTTTGCCTGTAGATATCCAGTTGTTCTAGTACTATTTGTTGAAAAGTCTATCTTCTCTTCATTGTATTGTTTTTGCCCTTTTGTCAATGATCAGTTGACTATATACATGCCTATTTGCAGGCTCTCTATTATGTTCCACTGATCTATGTGTCTATTCTTTTTCCAATACCACTCTGTCATGATTACTATAGGTTTATAGTCAGTCTTAAAAGTTTAGTAGTATCTTTCCTCTTTCTACTTTTCCTTCAATATTGTGTTGCGTATTTTGAGTCTTTCACCTCAATTATACTTCATTTTTTACTTGTTTTAGTAGTTGCCCTAGAATTTACAATATATGTTTACAACTAACCCCAATGCACTTCAAATTAATACTATCCTGCTTCACAGGTATTATAAGTACCTTATAATGATAAAATATCCTAATTCCTTCCTCCCATCCCTTCTATCATTGCTGTCATTCATCATATATATATATATATATATGATTCATTTATCTATCTATCGAGAGAAGCAAATACATTGTTGCTATTATTCTAACTAAACTGTTACTGTTAGATCAATTAAGAGTAAGAAAAATAAGAGTTTTTATTTGCTTTCACTTATTCCTTCTCTAATGTTCTTCCTTTCTTTATATGTAAAGTTTCTGCCTTATATTAGAGCTGGTCTACTGGCAACAAATTCATGTTTGTTTGAGAAAGTCTTTATTTCTCCTTCATTCTTAAAGTGCAATTTTGCAGGATGCAGAATTCTAGCTTGGTGGTCATTTTCTTTGAGCACTTTAAGTATGTCATTCCACTCTCTTCTTGTTTGCATGGTTTCTGAGAAAAAGTTGGATGTAATTCTAACCTTTGTTCCTCCATAGGTAAGGGTCCCCTCCCCCCCCATTAAAAGGCTTCTTTTAAGATTTTTTTCCTTTATGTTGATTTTTCTCTAACTTGAAGATGTTATGCCTAGGGGCAGTTTTTTGTTTATTTGTTTGCATTTGTCCTGCCTGGTGTTCTCTGGGCTTCCTGGATCTGTGGTGTGGTGTCTGACATTAATTTGGGGAAATTCTCAGTCATAATTGCTTCAAATATTTCTTCTGTCCCTTTCCCTCTTTATTCTTCTGATATTCCCATTATATATATACATTATACCTTTTGTAGTTGTCCCACAGTTCTTGGATATATTGTTCTGGTTTTTTTTCCCCTAGTCTTTTTATTTTCTTTTTGCTTTTCAGATTTAGAAGTTTCTATTGACATGTCCTCAAGCTCAGAGATTATTTTCTTATCTGTGTCAAGTCTACTAATGAGCTCATCAAAGGCATTCTTCATTTCTGTTATAGTGTTTTTGATCTCTAGCATTTTTTGATTCTTCTTAGAATTTCCTTCTCTGTTTGCATTATCCATCTGTTCTTGTATGTTGTCTGCTTTATCAGTTAGAGCCCTTAGCATATTTATCATAGTTGTTTTTGAACATCATGGCCTGATAATTCCAATACCTTAACCATATCTGAGTCTGGTTCTGATCTTGCTCTATGTCTTCAAAGTGCGTTTTTTGCCTTTTAGGATGCCCTTGTAATTTTTGTTGAAAGCCAGACATTATATACTATATGAAAGGAACTCCAGTAAATAGGCCTTTAGTGTTGTGGTGGGTAAGTGTGGGAGGAGGGGAAGCATTCTATATTTCTATGATTAGATCTCAGCCTTTTAGTGAGCCTGTGCCCCTTGGCTGTGAACTTTACAGCCTTAGATGGGACAGGATGGCTGCAGGAGGCTGAGTTTAGGTATTTCCCAACCCCAGCAGGTTAACCTCTGGTAAAATAGTTTATCTTGAGGACAGGCCTTGTTAAGAACAGAATACTCTGGTACATTTCAAAATGGTTCTTTTCCCCCTTCTCTTACAGGAAGCACAAGGGGATTTTTCTCTGATCTTCATGATGAGAACCTAGCAGAGCTCCAGGAGATAAAACTCACAAAGTGTGCCCTTCTTCCATACTCTGGGGAGTTTTTAACTCATAGACTTGTCCATGGTAAGCCTCCAGCAATTCATTAATTACAGTTCAGGTTTTCCCCTCAGGTCCTAATGGTTTCTGCAAAAGTGGGTTTCTGCTGCAGTAAGTTTTATTATCTCTATCAGCCTGTCTGGCTCTCCAGTTTGGGTGGGGTGGGGTAGTACTTTCCCCTATGAACTCATTTCTCTGATGGAGTTGAGAAGAGTTGTTCCAAGCTCCTTATGTACCAGAGTAGAAACAAGAAGTCCACCTAATTTATTTTTATGGCAGGTATCACTACCTGATAAATTAGTGGTAGCTTGTTGTCTTTTTTTTTTTTTTTTAATTTTTTCCCCTCTCCCCCACTGGAATGGAAGTTCCACAAGGGCAGGAGAGTATTTTGTTTTATTCATTACTATGTTGCTTGAACTCACATCAGTACCTTGAACTCTTCTAGGTTTTCAATAAACCAGGTGCTGAGTTAAGGCTTTTTGAATAAATGAAAGACTGTCAGTTTTTGTGTTACTGCTAGTTCAGCTATGTCATTTTTATGAGGAGTCTCAACCAGAAAATGAGGATAGAAAAGCCTTACTCACAGAGTTGCTGTATGATTTGAATTTGTTGAAGAATCAATACAAGGATCAGGAACAAATGTGATTTCTAGCAGTGTCCGGGGGGTTGAGGCCACATTTCTGTGTCTGTTTTGTTTTGCCTCATTCATTTCATATGAATCATACATATTGAAATAGAGAAAACAAGGACATGGGCTCTGGGCAGACATGAATTTACCCTGACCTCTATGACTGACTAATAGTTTCAAATGGGGTAAGATGTGGTAAATGTACTGTTGGTGTCTAATGTTCAAAAAACCTTTGAATTTTAGGACAGTTTTAGATTTACAGAAAAGTTGCAAAGATAGTACAGAGAATTTCTGTATACACCATACTCATTTCTTCTATTATTAACATCTTACATTACTGGTGCATTTGTCGCAACTAATGTACCAATATTGGTCCATTATGATTAACTAAGTTCTATACTTCATTCGTATTTCATCAGTTTTTCCCTAATGTCCTTTTTTGGTTCCAAGATGCCATCCAAGAGACCACATTACACTTAATCATTATATTTCTTTATGTTCCTCTGGACTTGACAATTTCTCAGACTTTCCTCATTTGTAATGACCTTGACAGTTTAAAGAGTACAGGTCATGTATTTTGTGGAATATCCCTCAGCTACAGTTTGGTGCTTTTCTCATCATTAGACTGGGATTATAGGTTTCAGGGAGAAAGATCAGAGAGGTAAGATGCCATTCTTAACATATTGTATTAAGGACATGTGCTAGCCACGTGACTTATCACTGATACTGATAATGTTAGTCTTAATACCCCGACTAAGGTAGCATTTACCAGGTTTCTCTTTACTGTACTTTTTAGAAGAGTGGGATGTTTTTTTACTTAAAAAGTGGGGTGTTAGGGGCGCCTGGGTGGCTCAGTTGGTTAAGCGACTGCCTTCGGCTCAGGTCATGATCCTGGAGTCCCAGGATCGAGTCCCGCATCGGGCTCCCTGCTCGGCAGGGAGCCTGCTTCTCCCTCTGACCCTTCCCCCTCTCATGTGCTCTCTGTCTCTCTCATTCTCTCTGTCTCAAATAAATAAATAAAATCTTAAAAAAAAAAAAAAGTGGGGTGTTATGCTCCATCTCCTTGAGGGCAGAATGTCTATACAAATAATTTGGAATTCTTCTGTATAGATTTGCTTCTTCCCCCTCCCCCCTGCATTTGTTTATTTATTCAGTCATATATTAAGACTGTGGCTGGTGGATTTTTATTTTATATTTTACATTATAATACAATGCTACTTTATTTTGATTCATAAATTGTACTGTCTCTGGCTATCAAATGCTCTTTCAGTAGATTCTTGTGTCCCTTTGACATACTCCTGTCATTTTGTTTGAGCACTTCCTTATTTTTTGGCACTACAAGGTGATCCAGGTTATCCTGCATATTCTATAACCAAGCCCTAGGACTGGTCATTTGTCCAAAGATTTTATTTATTTATTTGACAGAGAGAGACACAGCGAGAGAGGGAACACAAGCAGGGGCAGAGGGAGAGGGAGAAGCAGGCTTCCTGAGGAGCAGGGAGCCCGATGCAGGGCTCGATCCCAGGACCCTGGGATCATGACCTGAGCCGAAGGCAGATGCTTAACAACTGAGCCACCCAGGTGCCCCCGCTGATTCATTTTATTGCAGAATGGTATTAGAAACCAAGATCTGGATAGGGATTATGCTCATTGATATTGGAATAAAACTGCTTCCAGCCCCTCTTAGCAGACAGATCTGGGGAATACATGTATGTATATTAACCATGTATACACACATATCTATACCTATTTCCATATAGATCTACTGGTATCTATATCAAGGTAACCATGAGTTCGTAACCATGAGTTCTAATCCAGTATCATTTAATTCATTCTACCTTTGAATGTTTTTATCGTTTAAACTGTTACAACTGTGTGAGATTGGCTGGTAAGAAAAACACCGGAGGTCAGTTAGAGACCTCACTAGCCCAGGTGAGAGACATTTGAATAGTATTTTGAGCAATCCCTGGAGATGCAATGAAGGGCGCCAATGCAAGAGTAGGATGACTTACTGACTGCATCTAACATGGCAGTGACAGATATTAGATAGATGCCCACTGTATGCACTGGCGTTAAACAAAGAACTAACATAGATCTAAAATTACAGAACTTACCTTCTCCCATTTATTTATTGAACAAATATCTGTTGACAGTCTACTATGGAGCAAGTACAGAGCTGTGCTCTGGGTATGTTATGGTCAAAACAGATATGCTTCTCAACCTGGGGGCACTAGACCGTAAATGAGAAGAGAGAGAGACAGGTAACAAATAAATACATGTGTAAATATATGGCTACAAAACCCTGTGCTGTGCATTGTGAAGAAAGAGAATATGAGTGAGATTAAAGGAGGAACCTAATTTGGACTTGCAATCTGACTTCATGTTTTGGGTTTCCCCTGAGAACAGAGGGAAAGCCTGCAATCTTAACAGAAAGATTTCAATTTCGGCATTTCTAACTATAAAGGATGCTTAATGTTGGAGTGTTTTTACCAAAGAGAAGTAGAATACTTTCTTCTCTGCCTCTTTGAGAAGGGCTAATTGACAGATACGCATCCTCTATTAATCCTTTTATACGAGTCATTTTCAGTTCTGCATTTCCAGGATGGGAGAGGGGCCCAGATGCCACTATGGTGCCTGGGTTCTTCATGTGATTTGTCTCTAGAAAACTGAAAAACAAGCTCTTTATCCCCAGTGTTTACAGGAATCTCAAACAGGGCTACATAAAAGTAGCAATTTATTTACATGCAGCAACACAGGAATAGAAACGGCAGTCCTATTTGCTGACAGAAAAAGTTTGCCTAATGTCACTTATTACAAACAAAATGCCTTTTGTAAACTCCCCAAAATGCTTATTAAATATATATCTCTGTGTTTTGAGAAAGTCTGGGAAGTGGCTTGGTAATTACAGCCCAGAGTTAACACAATTTACCCCCCGCCTATTCAGTTCCAGTTTTGAGATTCCCAGTGCTTTGCTGGGACCCCTGTGGACCATCCTGACCACATCTTTGCCTTCTTGATACTTATCTTTCAAACCTAGCAATTATCAACCCAACCTTCACTACCACCAGAGTGGTCAGAACCTCCTGACCTTAAAGAGTTGCCAGGACTCAGCATTAACCAGGCTCTGGTTCTCCCTGCTGTGCCTCTCACAGCTGTGCTCCCCGGACGAGGACTGCAAACCACATTCCAAAGAATGCTCTCTCCCGAGCTGCATGCCGCACGCTCTTATTCATAATTTATTTACCGTAGCCTGTCCTCCGTAGTTCCTTTGTCTTTCCTTCCTTGTCTTCTATCAAACTCATAATTTGTTACCCACCCTGCCCTTGAGAAGCATCTTTCTCTCTCTCTCTCTCTGTTTCACAGCACTCTATTTATGTTTCAGTGATCAGAGTCGGATGCCATTCTCTCCCTTGCCTGTGTTGTATCTCAATTCCAAGTGTTCCTTCTGCTCTGATTTTGCTGGGAGGCAGTTTGGTGTAATAGTTAAGTGCATGGACTTTTGGGACAGACTTCCTCGGTTGGAATTCTGACTTGCACTCAGCAGCTGTGAAACCTGAGGCAAGCTTTATCTTTTTTGAGCCTTAGTGTTCTCATTTGTATAATGGTAATAATAAGGGTACCTACCTCAGGGCCATTGTGAGGATTTGGTAAGTTAAGATATGTTAAGTGCTCAGAACTCTCTCAGGCATATAGTAAGTCCTATAGAGAACTACCATTATTATCACCATCATGCACTTCCTAAGAGCAACTGACTTAGTAGCTATAAAAGCTCACTGAGTCAGACTTCCTGGGTTTGCATTCCAGTATCATCAACTCCTTGCTGTGTGACTTGGGCATTTTCATCTCTCTCTGAGTCTCTATTTTCCCACTCTGAAAATATAGGTACTGGTAGTATATCCTCCTTATAGGGATTTGTGAGGATTCAAATGAGACAATGAACATAAAGCACATAGCATGGGGCCTGCCCCATGGTAAAAAAAAAAAAAAAAATCCAAATGGAAATTCTACAACTGAACAATAAAATTACAAAAACTAAGAACTCACTAGACGGGTTTAAATGAAGTTTAGATACAGCAGAAGAGAGAATTTTTGAGCTGGAATATAAGTCATTAGAACACATTCAGATTGGAGCACAATAAAAGAGGATGGAATATACCGAAAAGAGCATTAAAGCAGATGAGACACAGACAAGGTCTAACATACGTGTCTTTGGACTCCCCAGTTTGAGGGGAAAGAAGAGAAGGCAGATATAATATTTGAATATTCATCAAATATTGCACATTTAAATATCCATCACTTTTCAAAACCAATGAAAGGTATCAAACCACTTCAAGAAGCTCCAAGAATTCCAAGAAAAGTAAATACTAAGAAAGTCCTGGACATCAGAGTAAAACCGTGGAATACCTGGAATTCTATATTTGGAAAAAAAATTCATCAAATTGAAGGGAATGTAAAGTTGTTTTCTGACAAACAAAAACAGAGAATTTGTTACCAGCATACCCACACCAAAAATATACTCATCGGAATTCTTCAGGTACAAAGAAAATTATCCCACATGAAATTTGAGACACAATGAAAATCAACTTATAATAATAGACACAAGATGAAATGAAGAGTCCAATGGAAAAAAAAAAAATAGAAAGTCCAGGAATGGAATAGAAATCAAAACCAGACTACACATAAACAATCATTTATGACAAAAATGCCTTTACTGGTTGACTTGTGTCCTCCCCCAAAAATATATATTGAAGTCCTAACTCCTGGCACCTCAGAGTGTGACCTGATTTGGGAAGGGGGAGGTTGCAGATGTAATTAGTTAAGAGAAGGTCTTAACAGGAGTAAGGTGGACCCTTAATCCTGTATTACTGGTGTCCATATAAGAAGAGGGACATTTGAGCCCAGACATAGAACACTGTGGGAGAAAACCTTGTGACGAAGGACACAGAGAGTGAAGGGCCACAGCTGTAAGCCAAGAAATGTCCAGTATATTGCCAGCATACCACCAGAAGCTAGAAAGAGGCAAGGAAGGATTCTCTACAGGTTTCAGAGTCAATATGCCCTGCTGACAACTTGATTTTGGACTTCCAGTCTCTAGAACTGTGAGAAATAAATTTCTGTTGTTATAAGCCACACAGTTATGATATTTTGTTAGTTCCTTAGGAAACTCCTACAACACCACTGCCATGAAATGGGAATAATGATCTTTCAACAAATGGTGCTGGGAAATATCCATATTTTTTTAATGTATCTTAATATTACACTAAGAAGGATAAACATTTTATTGAAAAGAATAAAAGTATATCTTGATATTTTGTGGATTAAAATATTCAAATATCAATAAACATGAAAAGGTACTTAATGTCATTAATTTTTAGAAGAATACAAACTAAACTGCCATGAGATTCTACTGTATATCCTCCATATTGGCCATAATGCAAAATAAACCTGACAATTCCACACATGGATGGGGATGAGAGGGAGCTGGAACTTTCATACACGGCTAGTAGAATTGTAATTGACACATCTACCAAAGCAGAACAAACACATCCATTGATCCACAGAAAAGCAAAATATATCTATCAAAGACATTTGTAAGAATGTGTATAGCACAAATGTAGTGATCCGAAGGGGCACCTGCATCCCAATGTTCATAGCAGCAATGTCCATAACAGTCAAACTGTGGAAGGAGCCAAGATGCCCTTCAACAGATGAATGGATAAAGATGTGGTCCATATATACAATGGAATATTATTCAGCTATTAGAAAGGGCGAATACCCAACATTTTCATCAACATGGATGGAACTGGAGGAGATTAAGCTAAGTGAAATAAGTCAAGCAGAGAAAGACAATTATTATATGGTTTCATTCATATGTGGAACATAAGAAACAGTGCAGAGGGTCACAGGGGAAGGGAGGGAAAACTGAATGGGAAGAAATCAGAGAGGGAGACAAACCATGAGCGACTCTTTATTCTACGAAACAAACTGAGGGTTGCTGGAGGGGAGGTGGGTGGGGGATGGGGTAACTGGGTGACAGGTATTAAGGAATGCATGTGATGTGATGATCACTGGGTGTTATGTGCAACTGATAAACTATTGAACACTACATCTGAAACTAATGATGTACTATATGTTGGCTAATTGAATTTAAGTAAAAAATCTAAAAAAAAAGAATGTGTATACCAGCATTTCTTCCAATAGTGAAAAAACAAAAGTAAAAAACAACTGTCCATCAACAGTAGAATAGATTTTTAAAAATTGTGGTATATGGCAATAAAAATAAATGAAACGCTGCTACCTGAAGCAATAAGAAAGACTATTAAAAAAAATAATGTTTAGAGACAATAAGGCCAGTACAAAAAAGTATATAATGCCTGATTTCAAATACATAAAGCCCCCAAACAGGCAAATTAACCTATAATTTTTATATTTTAGAAATAATGATTATCTTGGAAAGGGGGTTAATGACTTGAGGGGTTGAGAAAGACTTCTGGGACACTGGCAATGTTCTCTTTTCTTATTTGGATGGTAATTATATGTGCATGTTCCTTTTACAAAAATTCACTGACTGTGCCCTTATGATTTGTGTGCTTTTCTGTATGTGTACTTTCGAAGATATTTACAAAAACAGTGCATGTATGTTAGTTATTTAATGCTCTGTAACAAATTATCTCAAAACAACAGCTTAGGACACATTTATGATCCTACAGTTTCTCTGGGTCAAGAATCCAGGCATGGCTTTAGTGGGTCCTCTGGCTCTCCCTGGGTCTCTCACAAGGCTACAGTCATTTCAAGGCTCAGCTAGGCAGGATTTGCATCCTAGCACATTCTTGTGGTTGAGGGCAGGATTCAGTTCTTTGCAGGTTGTGCTGGAGAACTCCACTCCTCCTGAGCTACTTACCAGAGGCCTCCCTCTGTTCTTTCCCCTGTAGGCCTCTCCAAAGAGCAAATCGCAGCACGGTAACAGAATGTGCCCACAAGAGAGCTTGCTAACAAGACGGAAGACATAGTCCTTTGTAAGGTAATTGTGGAAGTGAAAACCCATCACTTTTGCCATGTTCTGTTCATTAAAAGCAAGTCCTTAGGTCCAGCTCGCATATGAGGGCAGGGCTCACTGGGAGCCATTTTAGAAGTCTGCCTATCACAGCAAAGAACAACAACAAAATATATACAAATATGTATAAGTCACTACACTTCCCTATGCATTTCCTAGTACAAGGATAAGGCCAATCAAACAGAGCTCCGTTAAATGGAAGTCTCCATTCCTGTTTCACTCTGGTTGTGCAGATGGAGAGATTGCACAAAAGAAGTTAAATTGAAATCCCCACAAAACGAAAGGGCAGAATACTTTGTTTTAATGGGTTTTGAGGGGACTCTGCCCCAGTACCAAATGTTCTCACTTATCCCACTACCCACTTGAAAAGCAACTGGCACTGGGGAAAGAACAGTGTTGCTGGCCTATTGCAGGAAGCCTTGTTTTATTGGAATGCAAGCATTACTGTGAAGTAGGGAAGAAGAGACAGAAAATGGGAAAATGGCCTTCAACAACTGCTTTTGATGGAAATGGCATGATGGCTCCTTACCCCCTTCCTCAGGGTTTTAAGTCCGCGATCCCCAGAGAACATATCTGAGGCCACAATGAAAAGTGTACATTTCAGAAAGCCTGGATGGTTGCAAGTTCTCTCCTCTCTAATGCCCCAGTGAGAGAGAATGTTTCCATTGTGTGGGGGGTTTTGATATGTAGCTTTGAAAAGAATACTAAATCCTCCCATGAAAGGTTGAATATTGTGCTCTTTGCTGAGTAAAGAGAGTTGTTGTTTTGAGTAAGGCTGACATCCCACTCAAAGTTTCCCCTTGTTCGTGATCTGCTTTTTCCTCAGGAGGCACATCAATGTACCCTTTCTTTTACTTATTATTATTTTTTTTCTTTTCCATGGATGACATGACCATTCTATTCTTTGACAGGAACAGAAATATCAGACTGGAAGAGGAAAAAACGTGAACCTTCAGGTAACGTTTTCTTTTTTCGGCAGAGAAAGAAATGAGGCAGTGTCCTTCTTCTAGACCAGAGGCTGATATACTGAGGTTACAGACGTTAGAGGCTGGAGTCGACGAAGGCCACTCCCTGCCAAATTCTCATCCTCCGAGTGGGGGCAAAAAAAAACCCAGTGGAAAGTGCACTACCATATTAACACACAGAAATCCAATTAACTGGACCTTTCAAATAACTGGAATTTTTTGCTGCTCAGCAGCGCTCGGAAAATATTAAGAAAGCAAAAGAGAACTGGAGTTTGTTTTATGACACAGCGCATGCCACCCTCCCGGGAAAGGACACTGTGGGTTTTGTGCCTTCCAAAGTTAGCTGAAAATCAAGCTGTTTCAGACTTCATTTGCTACAGCCTCATCGAAATCTACTAAATCAGAATCCCTAGAAGTTAGGTGTGAGCATCTTCACCTTGGAGGGGAAAAAAAAAAGCCATTCAGGTGGGGAGTTTGGACCAAAGGGTTTTTTGCAGGCAGTACGAACACACTGCCACTATGGTTGTATTTACCATGTAAAGCAAAGAGAGACTATCAGATTAGAGTGATGATCTAGGTACAGAAACCTTCCACCTGAGACTGAGAGCTCTAGAAACTGAGGGGAAATAGACAACGACCATCGTGCAGATAATGGCCGGAATCCCTCATTTTACGTCCACAAGAGCCAGAGGAAACAGTGCTCTCCTCACTTCCAGCCTCCTGGTGTAAATGGCCTTCACAGATATCCCTGTGCCATTGAATACTTTGTTATGTTAAAATCTCCCTGTTTTCTACTTTGTAAAGGGTATATGTTAGTACTGGGACTGTCTGTTGAAGGAAACAATCAAATCCTCCCTAATTACGCTTTCCACACAGTTGTCATCTGTCTGTCTCCCATTTTCCAAATGAAACAGTCCGTCCCTCTGTTTTCTTCCTGTGCCAGGCAGTTGGAAACAGGGGCAATCTTAACTTTCCCAGAAATACTTACTTTTCCGCCTTCAGACCTCCATCTCCAGTCCTCAGAGCAAGATTGGCTGTATCCAGGCTTGCGTCTGCAGGGGTGGGCTGGAGGAGACTCCTCTCTTTTCTCTCTCAGAGGCTAAAGAGCCGCACATACTCTGGGAAACCTGTCCAGGAAGTCCTTAACACTCATCAGAAAGATCTTCCTTCAATTAACCTAGATCACAACTGCATTAAGGAAAGCCCATCTCCTCCCCTTCTGCCAAACAGTGTTCGTTCTCAAGAAATGCATGCAAATCATTTAAACCCAGGGATAGCAGTGCTGCACCTGTTGATAAACTTCCTGAGTCCTCATCCATATTCATTCACTGCCATATTTCTTCCCACCAGAAGAATGTATCTTTCAATCAGTCTGAACACAGTTGTGTTCTGAATCACTGTTAATCCAAACACTGAGCAATTTCACACATCCGGCCCTAATGTGCAAGGTGCTTCCACACCAAACACACATTAAAAATTCCAGATCAGTTTCTCTTGAACTCAGCAGCTGCACCAACCTAAAAGTCACTGGTTACTTTGGTACAGCTGCTCAACTAAGAAAAACAGACAGAGGGTGGAGGTAACAGGCTCCATTCTTTACAAAGCATTTTAATTAGGGTCCATGTGCCTGGTGGGATGGGAAAAGGCCAAGAACTTGGGAGTTTCTCAGATGCACCTAGAATTCCACTGGCCACTTGCTTGCTGTGTGACCAAGTGAAGTAACTTTATCTTGCTAAACCTCATTTTCCTCATTTCTAAAATGAGAACAACACATCGAACTGACTCTCAGCATTGTTGTGAGGATATGGTTAGAAGATGAATGTGGAAGAGCCGTTTAATCTGTCAGGGGTTATCGAAGTGTACGGAGTTGTAATTGGCCACCTGTTTGGTTTCCAAATCATGCTATTCTATATCTAGTGCCAGGGAACACGTTGTTTCACAGGATATTCATATTTATCAAGATTTTCTTAACAGATTTGTCATAAACGAAACATGCATGGAGTAATAGGGTGGGGTCCTGGAGATGTGGAAATAAAAAATAATCTACCACTTTACTGGGTGTTTCTTTATTTTACAGTATGTCCTCATTATGAATCTCCCCTTTATTAATTATATTCATTCAACAAATATTTATGAAACACTTACTCTATGCCAGGCACTGTCCTAGTTCATAAGAAGGGTCAAAAATTAAACATATATTTTAAATATATTAACTTTTAAAATATATTTTATATTTATTTAAATACACACATATATGTATATATATAATGTGATACATGGTGATAAATGCAAATAAGGAAGGTAGATGGTGTCCAGTGTTGTTTCATGCAAAGCACAATGGAAGGCCATTCTGATAATATTGTATTTGAGCAGATTCTTGAAGAAAAGTGTGTGAGAGAGCTAAGGGCTATCAGGTGGAAAAGCATTTAAAGCAGAAGGAATGGCAGTTGCAAATGTCTGAGGCAGAGGTGTGCTTAGGATGTTTGAGGACTAGTGAGCATGCCAGGGTGGGAGCACAGTGAGCAAGGGGGAGAGGAGTAAAAGGAGAGGTCAGAGAAGTAGCTGGGGTCAAAATCATGTAGGGTCAAATAGAACTTTATAAGGACTTTGTTTTTTTCTCTAATGAATTGGGAAGCCACTGAAAGTTCTGAGCAGAGGAATAACCTGATCTGACTCAACTTGTAAAAACACTCTGATTGCTGTGTAGAGAATGTTTGGAAGCTAGAAGGTTAGTTAGGAACCATTGCAGTAATCTTGGCAAGAGATGATAGTGGCTTATAATTGGGTGGCAGTGGAGGCAGTGATGAGAAGGTGTCGGGCTCTGGATGTTTTCTGAAGAATTGACAGGATTTGTGGAGAGTCAATATGCAGTGTGAGAGAAGGAGAGGAGTCAAGGATAGCACCGTGATTTTAGACTGAGAATTAGAACTTTGAACCTACAATTTACAAAGATGGAAAGACTGTCCAGTAAGTCTATAAGGTGGAAGGAGAATCGAGAGTTCCATTTTGGATGTGTTGAGTCTGAGATGCCTATTTATATCTATATCATGTAGAGTAGGTAATTGGATATATAAGTTTGGAGTTCAGAAGAGGGATCTGGGTTGGATATAGGAAATGTGGGGTCTCTAGCATTTGGACACCTTTAAAGCCATAGGAGTTAGATGAGGTCACCCAGGAAGCAAATATTGACAGAGAAGAGAAGATGCCCAAGATTTTTTCCATTTCTATTTCCACTTAGTCTTTAATCAGAATTCTTCATAAAACCTTAATCATGTACTCAGAGACTTCTCCATCCAATATAAGACTTTTACCACATTGATACAACCCAATTTCCTGACCTCATGTCTCCATCCTTCCTTGCTAATGTATGCTCCAAAGGATGATCACTATTTCCTCAATCTTAACCGTACTCCTCCCTATCTTTGAAACCTTGATTGTCTTATTTTTTCCATTGTAACATTTCAGCTTATTGAGATACCACCAGTCTCCTGAGCTCCAGTTCAACTTCTATGTCCATGTTGGATGGAGTGATTCCTATTATCTCACAACCAAATCTGATCCTTATACTTTCTTAACAACCATCATATGCATTTGGACCCAGGGCAGATATGGCAGATTCTATACCACATGGCACTCATCCCAACCCACTTCTGGACTGCCTTTTTGTACTAAAGAGGCTGGAGAACTAAAAAAGCCCCACTAATCCCAAACTCTTCCATCAGAGTTTCTACCTATGCTTTAGGTTCCCCCAAGTAAACCTCTGAGTCACATGAGACTTAAAAAGAAGAACTGGCCATTGTGAGGTAATTGTTCCCTGCAGGGAGGTATGTTATTCTTCTGAGGCAGCCAGGTAGAAAACCTAGGGTCCTAGGTGCTGGGTGGAAGAAAGCAAGGATCACCAGAGTGAGATTTTCACTAAACAGTTTTGTGCTATGCTGGACCATTCTTCTGGCTGTGTAGCATCGAACTTTGCTTCCTTGGCCTTTCTAGAAATTCTGTAAGCACCCTAATACTCTATAATAACCCTGCTCAAAGTAGGTCTGTGGATTCTGGTTTCTGCAATTAAACATTCTGACCAATAAAATACCTTTCTTATTATGACATACTACCTTGCTTTGCTGAATAACATGCTTTACCACACTCACTATTTTCTCTATTAGATTGCTTAGCTCCATGAGATAGGAAGTAACTATGTTAAACTCTCCCTTGTGTGCAGTCAGTGCCTAACTGCTTGGAGGGGTCCCGGCGTGCCACAGCAAACTCACAGCAGTGCTGCAGGGTATTTTAATACAGTGATGTTTGTTGAACATGGAGCAAACTATGACTATAAGATTGTTTGGAAATTTCTACTTAGGAAATGGAACTGTTTTTTCATATCATAAGAAAAAATTATGGAGACATTAAGGGAATTAAGAACCAAGAAATTCTGATAACTTCTGTACTGGGTGCAGAAGAGAAATAAATATGCTTAAATGAGACTCAGGGAGTATAGTCCTTCTCAGTTCAGGAATGAAGGGCAATCTGGCCCATACGGGAACCAGTCAAGGCAGGGAGGATTGAAAAATAAGACTTAATTTTGACTTAAATTGGGGAACATCTCAAATATGGCTTTTTAATTTTGGTCGGAAATCATGGGAAATGTCCCAATGCCTACAGCAGGCAGAGGACCCGCTGCTAATCTTTGCATCACGGAGCTACTATAGTAGCTCTCCAGAGTCCTCTTGTCAGCTCCCTCCTTATCTTTAGTGCCACTGCATGGTAGCATTCTATTGGGTAAAAGGAAGCAAGCAGCCCAAAAAGGAGGTCAAACACAGGCACACAGCCTAGCTGAGGTTATGATGAAGATGAAAGGCTGTTTCTGACTATTGGCATTCCAGTTCATATCTTCTGCCGAATGATATTTATACAGCTGAGAGGAGTATGTTAGTTTCGTGCTCCTTTGGCATAGGAGTCCAAGCCATTCTCAAGAGAAGGGTCCTAAATGGAATTCATATGTTTTAGAATATCCAAAGGAGCTTCCCATCCTCAGATCCTTGAGCCCCTAAATACCACTACTTTGGCTAAGCTGGCAGGCTCCTTTCTGGCCAGAACTCTGATTAGAATCTAAACTTCAGATGATTATATCCCAGAATCAGGCTTGAACCATGTTGGGGTTTTGTAGCGTGTGAATTCAATTCATTATGGTTAGTGAGGTTTAGGATTCATCTGAAGGAGCTAGAATTAGTATGAGGAGACATTTTACCAGATAGTTTTCAACTAAGCTAAATTTTCCTGAGAGCTTAGAAACTGTGGTCCAAACCTGGGACCTCACCCACCCAAAGCAGCAATTAGGCAGCTGAAGGGCAACCCATCAAGTCAACTTGGATTTGCCTAATGGAAATGTGAGTCAGTTTCTCAGGGTAGCAGTAACCAGGCCTGTGGGCCAGGGCTTAATAGAGTGAGAATGTAAGGAATTGATTAGCAACTTCCATTTAATGGAAAGAAATAAATTTACCAGTAAAGTGTTCTACTAATCAGGGATCCCCAAAGATAAGAATGTGGAAGCTCTTAAAATGATCATACAAAGCTCTCAAACTCTTTGTGTTTTTAAATACTTAATCTAACATCCATTTGAAACCCAAAGTAGTGCTTGAGACTAGAGCTGAAGAGAAGCAGAGGATGGGGAGTCCTAGAACCAGATTTTTTAGTTAGTTGGAGAGAAATGTATGTAATCTTAGAGTCACTCTCTTGTCTCCCAACTTTTACAGAGCAGTATAGAGTGGATGAGGGCGGACATGCTACAGAAGGTAAAGCAAATCCTGGCTTTTCTTTGTTTTTTCTCTCCCTTGAGAACCAAATTAAGGGTTGCTCTTTGAAAAATAAAATATTCTGCTTATAAGTATGCTTATCTATAGGAGAAGAAGAGCATTGGTGACTCCTGATGATCTTTTTATCAGCTCTTTATCAGCTAAGAATGTGACAAGGACAGAATCCCAGAGAAAAGCAGGATGAAAACATTCAAATACTTACTTGGCAACCTTTTTGCCAAGATAGATATAGTATTTGTGTTGGTGATGCTTGCTGCTTCATGAGTGAGAGAGTTTCTCTTCACCTTGAAATACTGAAAGCAGCCTGACCTAAAATGATAAATAAAAAATTAAACTTACCTCCAAGACCCTTGAAAGGTCAGTGATGTCACTAACTTAAATGACTTTGCACATATTTCAATTTGGTGCCTTTCTGTCAAGACTTCATTTTTCTCTCCTAGGAGACACTCATTTGTTAAAGCAGGTTGTTTGAATGTGCAGAGAATTCTAGAAAAGGAGTCATCAGACAGGGGGCCTATCTGGCATTGTCATTAATCAGGGTGTGCCCGTGGGCAGCTCAGTTCAACTCTCTGGGGCATAGCTCACTCGTCAGTAACAGGACAGGGCAAAATGAAAATGTTTTCTAAGATCTTTTCCAACTTAAAGAATTCCTGATTTTAAGACTTTAAGAATTCACTTTGTTGGCCTTTGTGCCACTGGACCAGCCTCTTTCTATCTATCCTCCCATCTGTTATCATTTTTCCTCCCCTTAACACACACAGCCACATGCCAGGTTCTGTATATTGTTGTTTAAAAGCCACATCAAACTCTCTGATATGGTGCTCATAAAGAACTCATCTCATTGCCAATTGAGCCTAAGAGATGTCTTTAGATTTTTCTACAAGTGTCCCAAACAACTGTCCAATTTAGCAAACAAAATCAAAGATGTCAACTGAATGAACAAATTAGTTAAATCATCAAAGGAACTGATTATTTGATCACCTTGATTAAACAGTTTGGTAGCGATAGTCCCCCCAGGCTCTGTGTGCAGACATCACTCATCAGAATAGAAAAGCTGAGAGAGGAGGCCATGTAAGGGTAGCCCCAGACCTGAATCTCTGCTCAGTCGCCATGTGGCCTTGTGGAAGTTATGCAACATCACCACTTACCTCCAGTTTCTTCATTAAGTAAAATGAAGATGATATTACATAACATAGAGGGTGGTTTAAATGAAATGATGTGTATCAAATCCCTAGCACAATACCATCTCATTTCCTTTCTCTCTCTGACCTTCTACCAGGCTAAGAAGTCCTTTTGCAGCAACCCTGCCAGGTGGGCATAGAACTGAGAACACTTCCCCAGGGTAGGGGAGCTCATTACTGGGAGAGCCACCCAGACAGCCAGATGAAGCTTAACAGAGAAAAAAGGCAAAGGCCTTCGTTTGGGTTCAAAATAGCAATTGCCGAAATTTGAGGATAAAGACACTTACATAATCATTAAAAACAACAACAAAAACAGCCCTCAGCTGACTTCATCTTATTTCAGCAATGGAATTTTAGAATTGACTGTATTTGTACCTGAGCAATATTCTCTTTAATATCTACGGAATCTGCCAACCAATAAACTTCCAGAAACAGAGAACTCAGTACTTTTCAATAAAGCGGTTCCACATTTAAACAACCCTATTCAGCATTGGTACTAAAATCTTTTTGCTCATTTCTAATTCCCACTTGATGTCTTAACTCTTCTCTTTGGAGCAACTTAGAATATTTATCCCTTAACCACATGTAGCCCATCACATACCTGAGAAGGAATCTCATAGCTTCCAAAATCTACTCTTTCCCAAATAAAAATTACCCTAACTTTTCCCTGCAGGACACTGAAATCTATTACTCTTCTCTGGGAGAGTGGAGGGCCTATGAGTAAATTTGAGGCATTTGTGTAAAGGAAAAAGTAGTATTTGCTAAAACGAAGTGGTAAGAACCTAGGAAAAGTTTAAACATATGTTATAGTATTTGCTCATTTACCCTTAGAAACAATCAGGTTAGAAACAGTTAGGTTTAAATAAAAATAAATAAAATATTTCAGTCCTCTCTGAACTTATTCATCCAAATCTGACAATGGATTTTCAGACATCTTTAATTTCATGGCACACATGCACATGCACACACGCACACACACATACACACATCAAATATTGAAAACTGATTTGGAGTCTTTTTGCAGGGGACAAAAATCTTGAGTTGTTTCAGCCTAAAATAGTAACATACAGCCAATGTCCACTATAATAATTTCTCTTGCAGCAGATTTTAAGTGGCACTCACAGATAAAATATAAAGAAGAGAAAACAGCATCTCTTAGCAAAACATTATCAATTTAGAGTGCCCAAGAATAGATCCAAGGAGTTCCACAAACCTGTAAGCGCTGCACAGTTGCTGAAAGCCTCTCAGAAAACACGTGGCCTAAAACCTAAAGTCCAAATGTATTGCTTTCACATATAATAAATAACAGTGGCCTGATCGGTGGGGAGGGATGGGATTGAGGTTGTGAATACCCCCTAAACAGGAAAGCTGGAGTGTGTGTGGGCACAGGCAGTCTCCCTGTCAAGTCAGGTTGGCTCCATGGCTCTAGATGTTGCTTGCTTCCTGGCGATCTGTCCAGAGACAAAGCAGCAAACTTGCTTAGGCTTCAGATTCCCCAGACAGCCTTGGCTGATGGCTCGAGGAGCAGCAAGGCCGTTGGTCAGAGCAGGGAGCCCGGTGCCCCTTGGTGTTAGCACCACTCCGGCTCCAGGAGTCTTCTCATCCCCCTTCCCAACCTGTCCTCTGTGCCTCTGCAGAAACACCCCCCTTGGTGTTTTTATTCTGGGTTCATACCATTCTGTGATTGCATTCACAAATGCTCACTTTTTTTTTTGTTTTTTTGTTTTTTTGCTTTTTTAAAAATACAGATTTAAAAATAGAGTAGACAGTTCATGTCAAGGAGATCCAAAAAAAAATTCCGGGATAATCTGCATATTGGAATACTTTGTTCTTGATGCTGAGACTGTAGCCTTGAAGTCTCCTCATTTTGCCTCTGACCCATCAAGGGCTCTGACTAGAGGACTTTTTAGGAGAGCAAAACCAACCACACACCACCTAGATGGCAAATCTGTAACCAAGAAATACAATTTTTCCCTTCTCCCTTTTTCTCCCACCCATAGACCTTAATAAGCTTCCAGAGTCTCCTGCTACTAAGCACAATGTCTTGAATCTCAGCCAAAAGAAAAATCATACTTGTTGTCTTCCTAAAAACAACGTTTTAAAATACCCAACATCAGTTCAACAGATATTTATTAAGCATCCACACATTGTTTGTTCTAAGCACTGGGGATACGGCAGTAAACAGAACAGTTGGACAACAAATACTGGAGAGGAAAGGGGAGGAGGGAATAAGTGCAGGATGGAGAGTAAAATCTAAATAGGGAAAGCCCCACTGAGAAGATGGTTGAGAGGAAAGATCTGAAGGAAGTGAGGGATCTATCCAAACAGGAAAGGACATTGGAGGCCCAGAGAACAGCAAGCTCAGGGAGTTTGAGGTGACAGTGTGCCCGGGGGTTCAAGGAGCAGGCTGGCAAGGCTGGAACAGAGTGAGCCAGGGAGGTGGGGAGGAGCTGCGCTCCGAGGGGCCAGGGGATGTGGGCCTCTGGCCCACAGCAAGGATTCTAACTTTTCATTTGAATGAGACGTCAGACCATTGGAGGGTTTTAAGCAGAGGAACCACAGGAGCTGACTTACGTCTTGACAGGTTGCTGTGGTTACCGTGTCAAAAACATACTGAAGCTGCGCAGTGACGGAAGCTCCAGGTGGGAGGCAACGGGACAGATCCCAGTGAAATATGGCAGTGGCTGGAGCCAAAGGGGTAGCTGTGGGGCGGGGCGGGGGGGGGGTGGGGAAGGGGCTGAATCCCGAGACGCAGATGCAAGGATTTGGGCCTGGGTGCTTGGAAGAATGGAGTTGCTATTAACGGAGACAGGGAAAGCAGCAGGAGCTTTGGAACGGAAAGATCCCGGAAGTTCAGCTGGAGACATATTAAGATTAAATATCCATGAAATCTATCCGTTTTTTCCTTGCTCTTTGACATACAAGAGGAAAAAAAAAATGACATACAAGAGGAACTCCCTTACTTTTACATGCACACCCATACGCACATACACGTGCACACACGTGCTATTTTCTACCACCCAGACTCAAGAAGGGAGTCCTTCGATTCCTGAAGGAGTCATGCCCCTGCTGAGTGAATCCATTCCAGGAGGTCTAGCTGAAATGGTTCCATTGTCTTTGAGCATGGAGATGTCTAAGTCTTCAAGGCCAAGTGAGGAGTGGGCTGGAATGTCTTGAACACTCAGCAGCAACATTTCCTAGTTGCTTATTTCTTTTCTTTTCTTTTCTTTTTTTATTATTAATGGGCAAACAACTAGGGTGTCAAGCCACAGAAAGCCCAATGAGCCCTGGAGAAAATGACAACATTCTGACCATCAACTCCAGACTGTTGTGATTCCCTGAAACCTGTGGCAGTATCATAAATGAAAGGGACAGAGACAGTCTATAAGAACAAGTCATGATAACAGTTATTGGCAGGGGATCATTGGCTATTCTTGTAAGAGAATATCATTTGTCATCCAATTCTTTGTTTACTCACCTAATCCATCAGTCATTTGATACACACTTCTAGAGAACTCACTGTGTGGCCATAAAAGTGAATATTGTGGCCAGATCTTTCTTTCAAGGAAGACAGGCCAGCTGGGGAGACGAGGTGCAACCTAACGATGCCATGCGTGGTCAGGGAAGGATGTGAAATGGCGATGGTGATGGGGAGGCAAGAAGGACGGTCCTGCCTGGGCTGAGAGAGGAAGTGTTGCCTGAACACTTGCAAAGACAGTGGACATTCCCAAGGCAGGTGGAGGCGAGAGGAAATGAGGGGCTCACATTTTTCTTAGATGGAATGGCTTGAATGCAGAGTGAAGCCGTGGGCACATTCACAAGTCTACAAATGAGTCCACAGGAATGTGGCATGGGGGTCATAGGGGAAATGGTGAGAGATGGGGACGTTCTCAAAGAAGTCTGGTCTGCAGGTAGTTTGGATTTATCCTACAAAGGGGGACCACTAGGTAGGGAAATGAAGTGATAGATTTGCCTTTTAGAAAAACTGCTCTGGTAGAAGGACAAGGAAATGCACAGGATACCTGAACATGTACATGAAGGATTCCACAGATCCTATAGTAAAGACAGTTTCAAAGGTTTTCAGTCAAATTTACTGTAGGCTAATTAAGATAGTTCTTCTAAGCAAATTGACCAATGTAGACACTTGTAGAGTTGCATTTGCCTGAGCGTACTTAGAGTGTTGTCTGTTTTCACAGGAGCCAAACTTGAAGGAAAAACGTTTACATGTTTCTTTGTACCCTAAGTAAAATGAATATGAAAGACAAGAAAATATTTTGTAAGTCTAGTCTATCAGAATGCTTCTTTGGCTCTACAAGCTATTCAATATAACTCATTTGCTCCATTGCCTAAATTCATTTCAAGGAATTTATAATTAGAAGAGATTTATGTTATTAAAGAAAACAAAAATAAAGGGAAATTCAAGTTTTCAGTTAATGTCACATGTATAGTGGGTGTAGAAAAGTCATTAAAAAGCCTTTGTGTTAGAATAACTGGCTTGGAAAATACCAGGTGAATGTGTAGTACAACATTTCAAAGAAATGAGAAGATTTTTTTCACTCATCATCCTAAAAGTCACTGGAACAGTTTAAATATGTCATAAACATTGCTTAAAATCATAATCAACTGTTAGTGATTACTCTAGAGTAGATGTAAATAAATAAATAATAAATGAACAAGCGAAGCTGTTTAGATGCATGAGGCCTTCTGGAGTCCCAGATGGTTTCCTCACAGATGAAGCACCCTGCCTTCAAAGACACCTTGGTGCTGGGCTCTGACCTCAGTGGGTCCCATCACCCACTAGTGGTGAGATTCATTCAGATAATTGTGAGAAAGTTGCCATTCCAGAGAAATGAGAAATGAATCCACTCATCAGGCATTATTTCTCTTTTATTGACTGGCATTGAATCCAACTTGTTCTCTCTACTACTGGATCCTAAACCCTTTGAACCAAGATCACAATCCCTCCTTACCAAGGTGGACATGCCTATAAAGTCTTCAGGCATCTTATAGACCTTTTTCATAGCTCCTAAAAAAAAAAAAAAAAAGGCAGAAAACACTCTGACAAAGGACCCTGCCGCCTTGCACCAGTGTTTCTTCTCTGATGAACTCCTTGATGTGTGTGTCTACACTGTTGGCCTGAGTGTAAATTCTAAGCCCCATCTCTTATCTCTATCCAGTGAGGTGCCCCCATAGTGCCATCATTCCTGCTTTTACCAGAATTCTGATACAGTTTGTGAGCCAACTTGGAATGGAAGAGAAAAGAGGAACCTCCAAGCAGGAGGGTCTTGCTACTGAGTGCCACCGTAGGTCAAGGAGAGGTTGCCGAAACTACTACTTCCTGTCTCTGTGATTCTCTGCCTCCCACAAGACAGAAGATTCTAGGCTATGCAGGGCTGAGGAAGCAGAGAAGAAGTTCTCTTGTCCTTATTCCACCTAACTTACATTAATTTAAATCCCTTAGAGAGAATATATGGATTACTCAGACAAAGAACATGAGGAAAAAGTTTGCTGAGTAAATGGAATCAAATGGAATCAAAATGACAGGAACAAAGAAATAAAGTGCTTTTGAAGATCTTGTCAAAAAGCAAGTTAAAATATTAACATCAGCTAAAATATTTTGAATATTTATCATTTACTCAACACATACATGTTAAGTGCTTTGTTTACAGTTCTCCCTGAATCCTCAGTACTGATTTGGGAGGACACATGTACAATCTGAGAGTTGAAGGACTTGTCCAGGAACATAAAGTTTTTACATGGGAAGTTTGGGATTCAAAAGTATCTCTTCCTGTGCTCAGTATAATATATGGCCTCCTGACCATTACACCAATATTGTAGGTCTCCTAAAACAAATATTATTAATACTTTGTACATGATTCATATTATTATACATTCTTAAAAGTGATACAACTGTTTTCATTTTAAAATGAATGCAATCTGGAATTTTCACCACTCCACACTAGTCTATTTAATTATTTAGAATTTGTATGACTCTACCATAAAATTCACATATGCTATCCAAAACCCAGAAAGAAAAATAAATGAATTCCATAAAAGCAATCCAAAACTTAGTATTATCTTGTTTTTCTTTAAATTGTATTCCATTGGGTTCTAATACCCAAATAGGATTCAATTGCCCAAATACACACAGTGTAGCTCAAAACATTTTAGCAGGCAATAAAGTAGACGGAGTTCTGCAGGAGTTTAAAATCTAAAACTCAAAATGAGCACTTAACAACACAAAGAATATAACCACACACCCAACCGTACAAGAAGAAAGTACAAGGAATAATAAATATGCAAGCAAGCACACAAATGATAACTAAGTTTAACATCTGTTTGAGGGTTTCATTGTTGTGAGCATTGTACACACACACACACACACACACACACGAATTATCACCCAAATCAGGAAGAACCTAAAAGAAATGAAAGCCAAGAAAGGATTCTTCCCAGTAGAGAGACTGCTGGATGAACTCCGGGAATGGCTTTGGTGAGAGTGGGGTCTGGTTGGTAGAACAAGATGAAGCAAATACTGAGGAGATAGGTTTGGGCAAAATTAAGAGAACATGAAAGAAGGGAAGAGATTTGTTACAGACCCAGGGATCAGATAAAGAGTCCATAATAGTGCCTGAGTAGCCTGACCTATAGAGAGGGACACAACTGAAATCTGCAGCAATTTCAGAGGGTCAGATAACCTGCAGTGGGTGGTGAAGGCATCGTCCCCACTCTATCACCTGGATTGTCAGGATCTGAAGTGGAGGAGAGTAGGCCGGTGAGAAGGACGTGGCCGTGGTCAAGTCTGGAAGCTGGTTACTCAGAAACAAAATCCCTTCATCCACACCATACCACTTCTTCAGATGAAAAGGACAGAGTTCAAATGACAGTAACACCCTTTTCAGGCTTTCAGGCAGTAACTCTTGGCAGAGGAGAAGGGCAAAAGTTCGGAGATGGAAGGCAGTGTGGTCAGGAAGGGAGGAAGGCCAGATTATGAAAGGGACAAATTTTAGTGGTAGAAACTGACATAAAATACACTCACTAGTATTTTAGTCTCTTCACCATGTTCCTTGGTGACATTCTACATCTATTCTGATGAATGGGAAATACTCAAACTTCAGCTCCAAAATATCATTATTAACAAACTCTGTTTCTTTATTCTGTGTCTTGATAAAAACTTATGAACTCAGTCTGCACCACAGTTGCATTTGTCTCCATATGACTTGGTAGAGAGCTCTATTGCCCTTTGCAGCAGTTAGGAGATAAGGATGGGAAGCCAGACACAGCACAAATTCAAGCTCTGATCCTTACTTGCTATGGGACGTTGGGAAGGCACTTCATGCGTCTAAGTCTCAACATCCTCAACTGTTAAAGGGGAAAATGATAATCTCTACCTAAATGACTGCTTAACAGATTAAATAAAACAATGCACGTAAAGCATTTAATATCATGCTGGCAAACGGCAAATGCTCAAAGAATATTAAAATTAGAGTTATTTTTTTAATTTTTATTTTTTAATTATTTTTTCCAAATTTATTTATTTATTTATTTATTTATTTATTTATTTATTTATTTTTATTATTTAATTTTTTTTCCTTAACATATAATGTATTATTTGTTTCAGGGGTGCAGGTCTGTGATTCATCAGTCTTACACAATTCACAGCACTCACCATAGCACATACGTCCCCAATTTCCATCACGCAGCCACCCCATCCCTCCCACCCCCCTCTACTCCAGCAACCCTCAGTTTGTTTCCTGAGATTAAGAGTCTCTTATGGTTTGTCTCCCTCTCTGGTTTCATCTTGTTTCATTTTTCCCTCCCTTTCCCTATGATCCTCTGTCTTGTTTCTCAAATTCCTCATATCAGTGAGATCATATGATACTTGCCTTTCTCTGATTGACTTATTTCGCTTAGCATAATACCCTCTAGTTCCATCCACGTCATTGTAAATGGCAAGATTTCATTTTTTGATGGCTGCATAATATTCCATTGTATATATATATACACCACATCTTCTTTATCCATTCATCTGTTGATGGACATCTAGGCTCTTTCCATAGTTTGGCTATTGTGGACATTGCTGCTATAAACATTGGGGTGCATGTGCCCCTTCGGATCACTGCATTTGTATCTTTGGGGTAAATACCCAGTAGTGCAATTGCTGGGTTGTACGGTAGCTCTATTTTCAATTTTTTGAGGAACCTCCATACTGTTTTCCAGAGTGGCTGCACCAGCTTGCATTCTCACCAACAGTGTAGGAGGGTTCCCCTTTCTCTGCACCCTCACCAACATCTGTTGTTTCCTGACTTGTTAATTTTAGCCATTCTGACTGGTGTGAGGTGGTATCTCATTGAGGTTTTGATTTGGATTTCCCTGATGCCAAGTGATGTTGAGCACTTTTTCATGTGTCTGTTGGCCATTTGGATGTCTTCTTTGCAGAAATGTCTGTTTATGTCTTCTGCCCATTTCTTGATTGGATTATTTGTTCTTTGGGTGTTGAGTTTGATAAGTTCTTTGTAGATTTTGGATACTAGCCCTTTATCTGACATGTCATTTGCAAATATCTTCTCCCATTCTGTCAGCTGTCTTTTGGTTTTGTTGACTGTTTCCTTTGCTGTGCAGCTTTTTATCTTGATGAAGTCCCAATAGTTCATTTTTGCCCTTGCTTCCCTTGCCTTTGGCAATGTTTCTAGGAGGAAATTGCTGCGGCTGAGGTCAAAGAGGTTGCTGCCTATGTTCTCCTCAAGGATTTTGATGGATTCCTGTCTCACATTTAGGTCTTTCATCCATTTTGAGTCAATTTTTGTGTGTGGTGTAAGGAAATGGTCCAGTTTCATTCTTCTGCATGTGGCTGTCCAATTTTCCCAACATCATTTGTTGAAGAGACTGTCTTTTTTCCATTGGACATTCTTTCCTGCTTTGTCGAAGATTAGTTGACCATAGAATTGAGGGTCCCTTTCTGGGCTCTCTATTCTGTTCCATTGATCTATGTGCCTGTTTTTGTGCCAGTACCATCCTGTATTGATGATGACAGCTTTGTAATAGAGCTTGAAGTCCGGAATTGTGATGCCACCAGCTTTGCTTTGCTTTCTCAACATTCCTCTGGCTATTCGGGGTCTTTTCTGGTTCCATATAAATTTTAGGATTAGTTGTTCCATTTCTTTGAAAAAAGTGGATGGTATTTTGATAGGGATTGCATTAAATGTGTAGATTGCTTTAGGTAGCATAGACATTTTCACAATATTTGTTTTTCCAATCCATGAGCATGGAACATTTTTCCATTTCTTTGTGTCTTCCTCAATTTATTTCATGAGTATTCTATAGTTTTCTGAGTACAGAATCTTTGCCCCTTTGTTAGATTTATTTCTAGGTATCGTATGATTTGGGTGCAATTGTAAATGGAATCAACTCCTTAATTTCTCTTTCTGTCTTCTTGTTGGTGTATAGAAATGCAACTGATTTCTGTGCATTGATTTTATATCCTTCCACTTTACTGAGTTCCTGTATGAGTTCTAGCAGTTTTGGGGTGGAGTATTTTGGGTTTTCTACATAGAGTATCATCATCTGCAAAGAGTGAGTTTGACTTCTTTGCTGATTCAGATGCCTTTTATTTCTTTTTGTTGTCTGACGGCTGAGGCTAGGACTTCTAGTACTATGTTGAATAGCAGTGGTGATAGTGGACATCCCTGCTGTGTTCCTGACCTTAGGGAGAAAGCTCTCAGTTTTTCCGCATTGAGAATGATATTCACTGTGGGTTTTTCATAGATGGCTTTTATGATATTGAGGTATGTACCCCCATCCTCACACTGTGAAGAGTTTTAATCAAGAAAAGATACAGTACTTTGTCAAATGCTTTTTCTGCATCTATTAAGAGGATTATATGGTTCTTGTTCTTTCTTTTATTAATATATTGTATTGATACAATTTGTGGGTGTTGATTTGTGGATGCTGAACCAACCTTGCAGCCCAGGGATAAATCCCACTTGGTCGTGGTGAATAATCCTTTTAATGTACTGTAGGATCCTATTTGCTAGTATTTTGGTGAGAATTTTTGCATCCATGTCCATCAGGGATATTGGTCTGTAGTTCTCCTTTTTGATGGGGTCTTTATCTGGTTTTGGGATCAAGGTAATGGTGGCCTCATAAAATGAGTTTGGAAGTTTTCCTTCCATTTCTATTTTTTGGAATAGTTTCAGAAGAATAGGTATTAATTCTTCTTTAAATGTTTGGTAGAATTCCCCTGGGAAGCCACCTGGCCCTGGGCTCTTGTTTGTTGGGAGATTTTTGACTACTGCTTCAATTTCCTTACTAGTTATGGGTCTGTTCAAGTTTTCTATTTCTTCTTGGTTCAGTTTTGGTAGTTTATACGTCTCTAGGAATGCATCCATTTCTTCCAAATTATCTAACTTGCTGGCATAGAGTTGCTCATAATATGTTCTTATAATTGTTTGTATTTCTTTGGTGTTGGTTGTGATCTCTTTCATTCATGATTTTATTTATTTGGGTCCTTTCTCTTTTCTTTTTGATAAGTCTGGCCAGGGGTTTATCAATCTTATTAATTCTTTCAAAGAACCAGCTCCTAGTTTCATTGATCTGTTCTACTGTTCTTTTGGTTTCTATTTCATTGATTTCTGCTCTGATCTTTATTATTTCTCTTCTCCTGCTGGGTTTAGGCTTTATCTGCTGTTCTTTCACCAGCTCCTTTAGGTGTAGAGATAGGTTGTGTATTGGAAACCTTTTTTGTTTCTTGAGAAAGGTTTGTATTGCTATATAGTTTCCTCTTAGGACCGCCTTTGCTGCATCCCAAAGACTTGGAACAGTTGTGTTTTCATTTTCACTTGTTTCCATGAATTTTTTTAATTCTTTTTAATTTCCTGGTTGACCCATTCTTTAGTAGGATGCTCTTTAGCCTCCATGTATTTGAGTTCTTTCCAACTTTCCTCTTGTAATTAAGTTCTAGTTTCAAAGCATTGTGGTCCAAAAATATGAAAGGAATGGTCCCAATCTTTTCATAGTGGTTGAGACCTGATTTGTGACCCAAGGTGTGATCTATTCTGGAGAATGTACCATGTGCACTAGAGAAGAATGTGTATTGTGTTGCTTTGGGATGGAATGTTCTGAATATATCTGTGAAGTCCATCTGGTCCAGTGTGTCATTTAAAGCCTTTATTTCCTTGTTGATCTTTTGCTTAGATGATCTGTCCATTTCAGTGAGGGGGGGGTGTTAAAGCCCCTACTATTATTGTATTATTGTCTATGTGTTTCTTTGATTTTGTTATTAATTGGCTTATATAATTAGCTGCTCCCATGTTAGGGGTATAGATATTTAAAATTGTTAGATCTTCTTGTTGGATAGATCCTTTAAGTATGATATAGTGTCCTTCCTTGTCTCTTATTATAGTCTTTGGTTTAAAATCGAATTTGTCTGACATAAGGATTGCCACCTCAGCTTTCTTTTGATGTCCATTAGCATGGTAAATGGTTTTCCACCCCCTCACTTTCAATCTGGGGGTGTCTTTGGGTCTAAAATGAGTCTCTTGCAGACAGCATATCAATGGGCCTTGTTTTTTTTTTAACCAATCTGATACCTTGTGTCTTTTGATTGAGGCATTTAGCCTATTTAGGGTAACTATTGAAAGATATGAATTTAGTGCCACTGTATTGCCTGTAAGGTGATTGTTACTGTATATTGCCTCTGTTCCTTTCTGGTCTATGTTACTTTTAGGCTCTTTCTTTGCTTAGAGGACCCCTTTCAATATTTGTTGCAGGGCTGGTTTGGTGTTTGCAAATTCTTTTAGTTTTTGTTTGTCCTGGAAGATTTTTATCTCTCCTTCTATTTTCAATGACAGCCTAGCTGGATATAGTATTCTTGGCTGCATATTTTTCTCGTTTAGTGCCCTGAGTATATCATGCCAGTCCTTTCTGGCCTGCTAGGTCTCTGTGGATAGGTCTGTGGCCAAACTAATGTTTCTACCATTGTAGGTTACAGACATCTTGTCCCAAGCTGCTTTCAGGATTTTCTCATTGTCTCTAAGACTTGTGAGTTTTACTATTAGATGTTAGAGTGTTGACCTATTTTTATTGATTTTGAGGGGGCTTCTCTATGCCTCCTGGGTTTTGATGCCTGTTTCCTTCCTCAAATTAAGGAAGTTCTCCACTGTAATTTGTTCCAATATACCTTCTGCCCCCCTCTCTCTTTCTTCTTCTTCTGGGATTCCAATTATTCTAATATTGTTTCATCTTATGGTATCACTTATCTCTTGAATTCTCCCCTCATGATCCAGTAGTTGTTTATCTCTCTTTTTCTCAGCTTCTTTATTCTCCATCATTTGGTCTTTTATATCACTAATTCTCTCTTCTGCCTCATTTATCCTAGCAGTTAGAGCCTCCATTTTTTATTGCACCTCATTAATAGCCTTTTTGATTTCGACTTGGTTAGATTTTAGTTCTTTTATTTTCCCAGAAAGGGATTCTGTAGTATCTTCTATGCTTTTTTCAAGCCCAGCTAGTATCTTTATAATTGTCATTCTGAACTCTAGTTCCAACATCTTACTAATGTCCATACTGTTTAGGTTCCTGGCAGTTGGTACTGCCTCTTTTTTTTTTTTTTTTGAGGTGTGTTTTTCCATTTTGTCATTTTGCCCAGAGAATAGATGAATGAGAGAACAAAATGCTAAAATGGTAACAACGACCCCAGAAAAATATACACTAAGCAAATCAGAAAAGACCCAAAACTAGGGTGGTGGAAAGAAAAGGGAAAAAAAAAAAAAAAGAATATGATCAGGCTGGTGAATAGAACAGAGCCACACACTAGATTTTGGGTGTATTTTGGTTTGTTAGAAGAAACTGCCTCCCAAAATTTTAAAGAAAGAAAAACTTATATATATACAAAAATGAGGGTAAATACGATGAAGGGATGGAATATAACTGTAAAGATGAAAATTAATAAAGATTTTAAAGAAGGAATTAATAAGATAAGAAGTTGGTTGAAATAAGAAAGAAGAAAAAAAAAAGAGAGAGAGAATGTGATTGGGCAGGAGACTAGAACAAAGCCAAACACTAGATTTAGGGTATAGTTTTGTCTGTTAGAAGAAACTGTATCCCAAAATTTTAAAGAAAGAAAAACTTATATATATCTACAAAAATAAGGTTAAATACAATGAAGGGATAGAATATGACTGTAAAAATGAAAATTAAAAAAGATTTTTAAAAAGGAATTGATAAGATATTGGTTGAAAAAGGAAAGAAGAAAAATTCAAAAAAAAAAAAAAGGAAAAGGAAAAAATAAAGAAGATTAAAAAGATTAACTTTGAAAGACTAAGGAATCATGGGGAAAAAGCCATGAATTCTATGTGCAGTATTCACCTAGTGATGGAGTTCTGCCATTCTCATTGATCGGTAAACTTGGTCTTGGCTGGCTGTTCTTGCTGATCTTCTGGGGGAGGGGCCTGTCGCAGTGATTCTCAAATGTCTTTGCCGGAGTCAGAATTGCCCCGCCCTTGCTGGGTCTGGGCTAAGTAATCCGCTCGGGTTTGCTCTCGGGAGCTTTTGTTCCCTGCAAGCTTTCCATGCAGCTTTGGAGGATGAGAGTGAAAATGGCGGCCTCCCAATCTCTGCCCCGGAGGAGCCGAGAACTCAGGGCCCCACTCTTCAGTGAGCCCCCAGAGAAAAGCAGTCAATCACTCCCGTCTCCCTGGTCTCCGGCCACACTCCATGCTCACCTGGCCTGTGACCAAGTGTTTCTATCTCTGGCACCCAACTTGGTGTGGAGCCTCCAAACCCAGCAGATCCCTGCAGTGTGCTCCCAAGCCGCTCCTCCTGGGGGAGGAAGGGGAGTCTCCCTGGATCTGCCATTTGTTGGGTCCCTGCTGGAAGAGCAGTGGCCTGACTGTGCCATGGATCACGGTTTATGGCAACCCCGAGCTGAGAGCCCACTCCTCGGCTCCGTCTCTACAGCTGGCTTCCCCGCTCCGATACCTCGGAGTTCTGCCACACTCAGGCACCCCTGGTCTTTCTGTGACCCTGAGGGTCCTGAGACCACACTGTCCCAGCGAGGGTTCCACCCCCCCCCTTAGCCACTGGAGCGACATCCCTCAGCGGAGCAGACTTCTAAAAGTTCCGATTTTGTGCTCCCTGGCTCTATCACTTGCCGATAGCGGCTGATGGAGGCCCCCTCCCCCTCCATCTATCCTCCTGAATATCACCTCGGATTCACTTCTCCGCACATCCTACCTTCCAGAAAGTGGTCACTTTTCTGTTCAGAGAGTTGCTGCTATTCTTTTCGATCTCCTGTTGAGTTCGTAGGTGTTCAGATTGGTTTGATCCTTATCTAGCCGAATTCATGGGACCAGATGAAATTTAGGTCTCCTACTCCTCTGCCATCTTGCTCCTCCCTCCTAGAGTTATTTTTTCTGTATGCTTTCTCTCCAGATAAATTTCAAGCTTCTTAAAAGTAAGTTCAAAGTTTATGTTACCTCTGATACCCCAACAAAATATTAAATCCCCACCTTCCACAAACAGTAGGGGGTTGAGAAGTAAAAACGATTGCAGCTTTGACCAGGATTATATGCCCCACCAACATCGGAGCAGAAAGTGGATCCTTCCATCCATCATTCATATAGCAGCAAACACCCTGGTACATTTTTGACTGGATGGATTGTTGGCTTCTAGAGGAAGAGATTTAAAAACTATGGGTTAATAAGTTTACACAAATTGGGTCCCTTGTGAAGTTTGCAGAGGTGTGGTGAAGTTTGGTATCTAATTATTCATCCCTGACAATTTTTCCTTCTTCTTATACTTTGTTGTAGCAATGGTCTATTTTGGATAGCTTTTCATCTGACTGCATGACCTGCTAATAAATTCAAGCATTCTCAACCCAATAAACTCAATTTTTAATGACAGTAGCCTATTTTGAATATACATGATTGGAATCCCACTCTTGGCGCATAATGAATCCCTCTTGTGGCCCGCCTTGGACTCTATTAAATCTTTGTGAGCCTCACCACAATGGTTTGGTTCAGTATCCCTCCACCATCGAATACATTAAAACCAAAACAAAACACTGTCATACATGGAAGAGTTCATATAATCGAGCCTGTGAAAGACAGTCAGCAATCTGTCCAAGTCACGTCCTAGACTTTTTGTTTTACAGACTTTCCCAGAATATTGGCTCAATGTTAATAGTGAAGCAGTACATCAAACTTAAAAAGGAAGGACTTGGTTAGTTTATGGGAGCCCAGAACCTAGAGAGCTGCCCACACCTCTGAGAAACACCAAGTTTGCTAAATCGGCTCTTGTCCACTGGGATCCTCTAGCTGATAAAATCAAGGGGCTCTAGAGGATGCATACTTAGCCCTTTGGGGTTATTACTAAATAGACCTATAAAGGTACTTTTTTGCTTTTTGCACAGACTGCAAATGCAAAGGCACCAAAAGCAGTCATTTGCAAACATATTCTTTTCCCCTCCAGGCCATGCATTATTTTTTCTAAGTGAGAATGAAAGACTTTGAAGTTCTAAGTAGAAAAGTTATTCTCATTTGCCTTGCCTTTTTTTTTTTCTTTCAGAATTATCATTTCTGGGGTGCCTGGGTGGTACAGTCAGTTAAGCCTCCAATTCTTGGTTTTGGCTCCAGTGGTGATCTCAAGGTCGTGAGATGGTGCCCCATGTCAGGCTCTACCCTCAGCATAGATTCTGCTTCAGTTTCTCTCTCTCTCTCCCTCTGTCTCTCCCTCTTGTGCTCTCTCTCTAAATTAATAAATAAATCTTTAAAAAAATTATTTCATATTCTTATAAAGTGTTATTAGGTATATTTTTGAAGCAAATGATACAGCTTTGGAACTAAAAAATTCTTAATTGGGGTGCCTGGGTGGCTCAGTCGTTAAGCGTCTGCCTTCAGCTCAGGTCATGATCCCAGGGTCCTGGGATTGAGCCCCGCATCGGGCTCCCTGCTCGGCAGGGAGCTCGCTTCTCCCTCTCCTACTCCCCCTGCTTGTGTTCCCTATCTCGCTGTATCTCTCTCTGTCAAATAAATAAATAAAATCTTTTAAAAAAAAATCTTAATAAAGGAAATTGCTGCTCAGAGAATTTTAAATAATTTGCTCAAAGTGCCACAGACAATGAGAGTTAGATGTGGGAGCAGGATCCTATTCTCCACTTCTAAATGCAGTGTTTATACCCTGCCAAGCAGCCCAGCTTCAAATAGCAGAGCAATGCCCACATGCTCTGGACTCTCAAACACCCCAAACCTGTAGAGCTGCCCTTGCCCTTCTTTCAAGCATTTCCTACCTTTATTCTGCCTCATGTTCTAGGCAATCAGATGGAATTCAAGCAGTTTCAGCACATTTCACCAGAACAGCTAAAAGCATGACTTCTTACACAACTGCTGTATAAAAACACAGATATCCTAAAGGCAAGAGAATATTAATAACGTGTCATGAATCCCCCTGACCTACATGAATAGTGCTCTCCAACACAGGCAGAAGTAAGAGGTGAGCAACACATGTAGGAAAAACCGTGCCATGTGATGGGGCAGAGGTGCCATGCGGGAGCTGAAGAGGGATCCTAATTTGGGGTCATAGAGAGAGTGCTGCAACAGATGTCCTGATCCTGATCTAAAGGATGAGTAAGGGTTGCCAGGGCAGGGAGTGGGGAGAAGTACCCCGTCACAATAACCAGAGTTGACTTTTACTCTACCACTAAGTAGTTATAAGCCCCTGTCCAAGTTATAAATCCCCTGAGTTTCAATGTTCTTATCTGAAAATGGACTTATCAGTAGTAACTACCCAAAAAGTTTGGTGAGGTTTAAACGAACACACAGGTGTAATTTCTTATGAAAGCATAAGTAGATATCCCATACATTTTAGCTATGATAATGTTGATGATGATGGAACGATGTGCTCAAGGACCCGGAGGTAAAAATTGCATAGCATTTCCTGAACATTCCAGGAAAAGCAGATCGTTCAGATTGGTGGATGGATGAATGTAATTTAACTGAAGTGGACTCTCTTCTCCTAGCTGTGGTGTCAGCAAGAAATTGCACATCACTCCAACTAACTAATACAGTGGAATACTCATTAAAGCTTGTTTTCTCTTCAAAGGCTTGATGGTGGGTTTATGGCAGACTTCATTAGAAAGCATGTATGAATTTAAGGAAGGCAGCCTTCATGGAGGAAAAAGATTTAAGTGTAAGAGAAAGGTAAAATGGAGCTATAGGAACAGTGGGATAGGCAGCCAGGGCCAGGTATAGAGAACTGGCCCCATACCTGGGAGTAGACCAATAGAAGGTCTATGGCTTGGAAGGTTCCAGGAACACTGGCCCACAGAACTTCCTTCAGCGGCACCATTTAAATGATCTGAAGTGGTAGGGTTCAGAAAACTAACTGCGGCTTTTGGCCCAGGGATGAAGCTTCCTGAATGGACTGTCCACCAAGTTGGTGAGAGTTCCAGTCTTGCCTCCTGTCTCTCAGGCTTGGGGGCCACCTCATGAGTGAGACCTTTGGTTCAGTAGGGCTTTGAGTCCTAGAATGCCCATGAAGGGGCTACTGGATGGAACTGATCATAATTACCTGTGGCACAGGTGTGTCCACTTATTAACAAGAAGTGATTCTGCTTCTAATACAGAGAAATAAGTCATTTACAAATGGAGGTGAAGTGGCTTTTCCCAGATGTCACAGCAAAGCTCAGGCAGACTTTGCCCTAGAAGGCAAACATTTTACCCACAAAGATCTCACAGCCATGGGGATTGTCCTTTGGCAAGAGAGAATGACCAAGCAAAATTACTTAAATAAATGTCTTCTCCTCTAAAGTTAGCAAGATTCTTAACTTCTGAAAAGGCTATCTGCTATAGACTGAATGTCATGTCTCCCCCAAATTCATACAATGAAACCCAATTCTCAGGGCAATGTGGTCTTAGGAAGTGGGGCCTTTGGGAGGTGATGAGGTCATGAGGGTGGAGCCCACACCAATGGGTTTAGTGCCCTTGTAGAAGAGACCCAGAGAGCTCCCTGGCCCTCTTTCCTCACGTGAGGATACAGTGGCTGGTGCCTTAATCGTGGACTTTCCAGCCTCCAGAACTGTGAGAAATAAACATTTCTTGTTTAAACCAACCAGTCTATGGTATTTTTGTTACAGTAGCCTGAACTGACTAAAACCCTGTGTTCGGGGCGCCTGGGTGGCTCAGTCAGGTAAACATCTGTCGTGGGCTGAGGTCATGATCCTGAAATCCTGGGATGGAGCCCCACGTAGGGCTCTCTGCTCAGTGGGGAGCCTGCTACTCTCTCTCCCTCTGCCTGCCGCTCCCCCTGCTTGTGCTCTCTCTCTGTGTCAAATGAATAAATAAAATCTAAAAAAAAAAAAAAAGGCAAAACAAAACACTGTGTTAGAAACACCAAAACCAACTGTGACTGGAGTATTGTGTCATTTCTGAATCTTTGCATGGAGGGCATCGAGCGGTGCAGGAATCTGGATGGCAGGCAAAGCTCTTCCATGGAGACTCACCTCCACTCACATTCCAGGCACGTGGAAATTCAGAAGCACGCTTCCCTCTTATGCTTCCTTCCACTGCTCCTTCTCCCTGCCACATCTCCCAGGAGGCTGTTGGGCTTCCCAATCCTGCTTTCTCTTAAAACAGACTCCTCTGCCTGCCTCCACAGGAGCCCCTTGTTCTCCTGGGCTGCAGGTATCTATTGAGCTATTTTCATTTTAATGAGCAGGATGTGTTCACAGGGCAAGTCAGTGCATTGTAAAAGCCTTTATTAATCACTCCATGGTGCCATCAAATGACAGGCATTTGGTTCCGAAAGCAAATACTGCAAACCAAGAACCTTAATATAGAGGTGGATATAAAATTATAATAGCCAAGTGGCAAGTCCTTGGTGCATTTAGAGGATCACAAAAGGATGAAAAGAGCTTCTGGTGCCTCTCTAATTGTTTTTAAATTTTTATTTATGGTCATATTAAGCAGTTCCCTGAGAGCTCGAGCCATTTAAATTATGGTGATTCTTTCTGAAGGCTTTTAACCGTAAGGAAATTGGGAATTAGTCCCTTTTCAGAAGAGAGACAGGTGCCTGATATTTCCTAGCAGATGACGGTCTTTCAAACTTGCCGAGTGGATGAGTTATCAACCGTTTGCAACCTTCAGCGTGCTTCAGAGTCCCCTGATGAACTGAATAAACTCCGATTGCGGAGCTCCACTTCCGGAGTGCAGATGCTGCTGGCCTGGGGAGCAGACTTTGAGAACTACTGGTCTAGAACAGCCTTTGAGCTAACTGTACCAGGCCGTCTGTCACTGTTGGGTATGGTTTAAAAGGGGATGGGTCTTCCAAGAAGCACCCCAGTCCCTCCAGTGACTTTATCTCAGCAAGAAGGGCACACTGCTATCCACACACTATGCTCTTCTAATTGCCTAAGGATTGGATGCTGCTTAAGGTGAAAACATGAGTGTCTGTTCCCAGTCATTACTGTGGAGTAACAGCTAATACATACATGGGGCTGGGCCAAGTCATTGCATGATGATGTGAATCTACTAACATTTGTCCAGAAAAATTAGAAAATAATTACGTTGAATTTTCCAGCAAATCCAGTGATGTTTTTGTCCAGTAAGTCCATACCTCAATATACAATTGAGCCTCGAGAAATACAGGTTTGAACTGCAGGGTCCACTCATACATGAATTTTTTTCGATAAAGACTGTACAGTACTATAAATGTATTTTTTTCATGATTTTCTTAAGATTTTCTTTTCTCTTACTTTATTATAAAAATGCAGTGTATAATATACATAACATATAAAATCTGGGTTATTTGACTATTTATATTATCCATAAGGCTTCTAGTCAACAGTTGGCTATTAGTGGTTAAGTTTTTGGGGAGTCAGAAATTATACCCGGGTTTTCAGATGTGCAGAGGTCGGCACCCCAAGCCTTGCTTTGTTCAAGGGTCAAGTGTATTCCATTTTAGAATAAGCAAAGAATAACCATATATAATTTCAGCAATGCAGTTGCAATAAAGGAGGTTTACTTTATGCCTAAACTCTGACATCTTTTGATTTCATTTCAACCTATTCTCTAACAATAGATTATGATTCTTTGCCAAAGAATTTTTATTATATGTGGCATTTCTATTATATCACACCTTAGGATGTTCTCTCAGGATAGCATCTTTTACATCTGTTAAATTCTCAGTCTTATGTTATTAATTTGATTCCCCATGTTGATTGTACTGAAATTCATTACTTTTTTAACCTTTTATTTTGAAATAATTTCAAACGTACAAAAAAGTTGCAGAATGGTACAAAGAACTCCCATACAACCTACACACAGATTAGCCAATTGTTCACATTTTATCACACCTCTTGTCTGTATTTACACACACATATATAATATACACGTAAATATACTATATGTGTAACCTATGTAAAATATGTACATAGATCTAACATCACATCAATTACTCTATATAATATACATATTTTTTCTGAACCATTTAAGAGTAAGTAGCAGACTTATCCCTCAAGATTTCAGTGTTTATTTCCTAAAAATAAAGACACTCTACTACAGGGGCACCTGGGTGGCTCAGTCGGTTAAGCCTTCAGCTCAAGTCATGATCTCAGGGTCCTGGGATTGAGCCCTCATTGGGCTCCCTGCTCAGCAGGGAGTCTCCTTCTCCCTCTCCCTCTGTCCCTCCCCCTGCTTGTGCGCTCTCTCTCTCTCAAATAAATAAATTAAATCTTGAGGGAAAAAAAGGCACTCTACTACATAAACACAGAACAACCACCAGCATCAGAAAATTGACATTGATACCACCATTAAATTTATAGACTCCATTCAAATTTTACTAATTGTTTCAGTAAAATCCTTTATAAATTGAGGATCCAATCTAAGATTACTTGTTGTGTTTAGTTGCCATGTCCTTCAACTTGGAATAATTCTTCAGTCTTTCCTTGCGTTTTATGTACTTGATATTTTTTAAGTGTATAGGACTGTTATTTTGTGTAGTAGTCTGCAACCTGAATTTGTTTGATTTTTCCTCATGATTAGATTCAAGGTATGCTTTATGACAGGAATACGAGAACAGTGATGCTATATTCTTCTTGAAGCATCATATGAGGAGGTCCATGATGTCATTTTGTCCCATTCTGGGTGTTGTTAAATTTTGCTACTTGGTTATGATTATGTCTGCCAGGTTTTTTGTACTACTTATTAATAAGTTATTAACAAGTATTTTGATAGGATAGATTTTGGCACTATAAATATCCTGATCCTCATCAAACTATCACCAGCTAGTTCTGGCATCCATCAATGATTTTTAGGTCTGAACAATGACAACTCAATTTCTTTAACTAAAATTCATGGGTTTTATGGAAAATAAGGGCTAGGAAATGACTATAAAGCAATGATCAGCCCTTGAGTATGCAGGCTAATTGGGAAAGTAAGAAATAGACACAGACAGGGAACATGAGCTATCTGATGAAGTGTCAGGCTGGTGATGAACTGAAGTTCCATAGCTGTTGAGAAGAGTATGACATGGAGGGGTAGTTTGGGTTTCAAGCTGGCTAGGCTGTAAGGAAGATGTAACCCTGGGAGGAGAAGAGATGTTGAGGCAAAAGCAAAGCACAGGAAGAAAGAAACTGATGCTGTAAGAGCAGAAGTTTTTATAGGGAATATGGGGGAGACAGGAATAAAAATTTTGAGTTGAGAACCTGTTTCACTGATTTTCAGGAACATATGGTCAAATCCATGAAATAATCAAATAGGAAACAGTACTGGAAAATTTTGAGTCCTACAGTAGTTTCCACCCTTTTAATAACCAAGAATCCATTTCATTATCTCTTCTGCAAATTCCTACAATATTATGGCTGACCATCATTTCTCATCTGCATGGAAAGTAATATTTTCAGTCAAAAGTGATTTTTTTCTAATCCTACAAAAGCAAAGCATTTTGATAGTTTAACTAATTTGAGCAGTTTTATTGTGGCACGAACTCTAATTTTATTGAGTTTTTTTGAAATATTAAGAATAGTTGGAGGATTCTCGTTGTTCATGGACTCTTAGAATTTGGAAATACTCATCTACTTTAATAATTTCATATTATAGATAAGGAAATAACAAGCCCAGAAAGGTTAAGTAACTTGCCCAAGGTCACACAGTCATTGATGGTCATCCCAGAACTAGCCCACAGTCTTGACATTAACCCAGAACCTGTTCCTTTGTCTTTCTTCTTAGTTGAGGATTTTATTATATTCTAATTTGTATTATTTTCACTTTTTTTTTTGCATTAATCATTTCCTCCAAAGATTTTAAACTCTTTGAAAAAAGGCAATGTAATTTAGTTTTTTGAATAATAATGATAGCAATATGTGAAAATTATTCCTAAACAACAGACTCAGTACTAAATGCTTTGTAGACATTGCTCATTTAAGCTGTCTAACAACTCTGTGGAACAGGTATTATCAGTCTCACTCTACAGGTACAGAATCTGAGCTTTGTGAAGGTTAAGAAATTTGCCTACAATCATGCAGCTAGTCAAGAGTAGAACATAGGTTTTGGTGTTTTTTTGGTTTTTTTTTGAGATTTTATTTATTTATTTGAGAGAGAGAGAGTGGGGTGGAGGCAGAGGGAGAAGCAGGCTCCACACTGAGCAGGGAGCCTGACTCAGGACTCAATCCCAGGACCCTGGGATCATGACCTCAGCCAAAGGCAGACGCTTAGCTGACTGAGCCACCCAGGAGCCCCAAGAGTAGAACATAGGTTTAACCCCAGGTCCAGTCTTCTCCAAAGCCTTTGTTCTGTCTACCAGCTAAGCGGCCTCTGAGGGTAGTCGTAATGCTTCATTCCCTAACTTAGCCAGAGGGCCAAGTCCAATGATTTTTTGAGGTCCCTTACGATGCCTAGCTTTCAGAAAGACATGAATGTCATAAAAGCATGGGTATTTGTTTTCTGAGATCAATAAGTTACTACAAAATATACTAAATTTATCAAAGTGAACACATGGAAGTCTCCTCTATTTTTACAAGACAGTTGGAAATATATTGAATCAGAGAATTTTCACATTTCCTAAGATGTTTGGCATTCATTTTATTGTTTATTTCTTCTTATCAATTTTGTCCTTTGCAGGCAATTTTTCCTACAGGCAATTTTCCAGCAAAAATATCCCTACTCCCTTGGAATGCTTCTGTTCATCTGTAAAGCCTAAAGGGTAATATTGGACATCTTTAATAAACATGTCACTTCTCTTGAGCTTTTGAATGGTCGCCATTCAGGAGCAAGGGGGCCAGAGGTGGGGCCTCAGGGACCACCAGCAGAGTAGAAAATATTGCAAACATTGGGCTGGGGAGAAAGGATGACACCAAAGCTGTGTGGGAAAGAGAGAGAGCTGTTTGAAAATGCAAGATTGCTTGGCAGGAAGAACACCAATTGAGAAATTAATGGTGCCCCCACATATTTAATTGAATGCAGGGAATTTAATCCTGAGACATCTTGAGTGGGAGCTCACTCTCCTGTTTCCTGTCGGATTTGGCAGTGCCCTGTTCTGTTATTGAGACTGGGCCCTGGGAAGGGAGGGGCTTCAGCTGATAGGGGGACACCTCTGCCTTCACTTTCCTGAGAGTTGCTTTAGCATGGTAGAGGCCAGACCCAGAGTTCCAAAAGCCTTTCCCACGTTCTTGATGCATCCTCCAAGGCAGGCTTTCCCCCTTATTCCTTTCTTTTCAGTTTTTTCTTTTGTTTTGTTTTTAACATTTGCTTTAGATATGCTACACTGTGTAGTGGTTTTAACCCTAGTCATGCATTAAAATCACTCTTCTGTATTGTTGGACTTTTTTAACCACATGAATTTATTGTTTCAAAAAAATAAAGTGACTCCAGGGCACAGAAATCTTAATTTAATTGGTCTGGAATGGGGCCTGGGCACCAGTACTTACAAGCTCCCCAGTCGGTCCCAAAGTACAGCCCTAATGTGATTCTCAGCCTGGGACCCCCAGAGGTCCTCACGAACTACTTTGACTATTTCAAAGAGCCCCGGGACAGTCATCTATTTTACCCGTGATAAACTTAACACCGAGTCTTCTCTTGGCTGGAACTAAATCAACACCTGTGGTAACAGCCTGTCACTTTCCAAAGACAAACTCTGAGAAGCAGAGTTTCTAAAAGAAAACAGAAGTGGAAAATTAATTATTAGTTTATAAATAGTTTCTACATAGATAAAATCTTTCAAAACCGAGTGGATCATGGACGAAAGTAAATAAAAGGGTACTTTGACATGATAAAATTGGGAAGCAATCTGATAAGGTTATCTTTTAAGCTGGTATTAAAGTTAGCCTTCAAACATACAAGAACAAATAAATGAAAGGCATACCAGAAAGGCCCTGGTGGCAGGCCAAGCCAGCTATGGGATTTTATATTTGTCGTGGAGAACGTGCTCTCTGATATGCAAAGGGGGAAGTTGGTGATCTTTGTCTCTGAATGCACCTGCATTCTCTTGCTATAGGCAGTAAGTAGCACAGCATCTCCCAATCACCCCATCTCGCATCTATCAATCCCATTAGGACCAGACCCTTCAAGACCTGTCTGAGAAAAATCACAGAGGGAAGTACTAGAGATTATTTCTATTGTCTGCCAAGTTGGTCTCTTGCTATCATCCGGAAATGTTTAACATAAGTGAATCTTTAATTAACTTCAAAAAGTGCCTGTGCTTGGTTTCAGGTATGTAAACATGGCAGGACAAAAGTCACTAATGTTTGGCAAGGGGAGTTCTGAAAACATCAATTAGAAAGAGTTGGTATGAACACCCGATGAACACCCACCTTGACAGTAGGAATGAAATTAGTGCTAAATATGAGGATCCTTCTTACTACACCAAATATTTGTTCATGATTATACCCTGGGGAAGTGAAATGAAGCACATTTGGGGGATTGTATTTTATTTATTCATACATTTAATAAATATTTAAAGAGAATGTACCATGCGCTAGATACTGCTCCCAGCACTAGAAATAGAGAAATGAGCAAAATAAACAAAATCTACTATCCCCATGAAGCTTAGGTCCTGGAAGGGACTGTAGATGTTGGAAGTCAAGAAGAGTGCACACAAAACAGCTATTCCTTAAAACTCTGTATTAAAACATTTGTAGTTCAGGCTTCTAAATAAACATGTGCCTCCTTTGGATACAGAAAACCAAGCTATTCCTTCTAACCCTTCACAAGAATATTTTTAACTCACAGCTTCACATTGTCTGAATTGATTAAATCAAAATCTAACTAAGAGCAAAACATAATTGTATGTTCTTACGTTCTCCACCCCAACAGTTTACAACTTAGCGTTTACTAGCCCGGGAGCTGGGGTCATTCAAGTAGAGCTTGCTTCTTTAGAGATGATAAGCGAGACAATGCACTGTGTTTATGGACTTAGAGGTGAGAAGAGAAAGAAAAGCACTCAGGAAATCTGAAAAGGAGTTTGGAGACCAGTAAAGAAATTCAGGGGACATTGACATTCAAATCAGATACTGCCATGTAATAAATATTTGCTGAATATTTCGTTTGCCAGCTAGATTCCGTAGATAGGGTGACATTGTGTCTCTTAAGACGTTAGTACTTTGTATGTACAATTGTACTGTATAGGATACATTTCAGCTCTCGTTTCCAGTTGGTAATCCCTTGAAAAAAAATCGTATAATGTGTCTGTGGCTGAGTGTAAAATTATCTTGGGGAGAGCTTCTGTGAGAGTATTGAGGCAAATGCTAATTGTACCACCTTCTTGGCTTGAGTGTTTTTCAAGGAACAGTTATAAAGCGTTTAAGGCAGAGAAAGTGATTGAGAGTCAGAAAGTATTCTAGCAGCTGAAACCCTACTCTTGAGATAAGAGCTACCTTGCCTAAAATACAGTGAATGGCAGCCTTGGGACAAAGAATCAATGTGAAGAGGTGCAGCCACATGTCTTCTGAAAGCCCTACAGCATTGCCACATTGTTCTGAATATTTATAAAAAGTAGTTTTCCAGGAGTATGGACTTGTCAAGGAAAGCTAAATGTTCATTGCATAATGGGGGGTTTCATGAAGAATTATTAAGGAATTTGTTTATTGAATTAATTAATTGTCTTTTGCTGTGTGCTTAGCTGATTGCACAGTGCCTCTGGCTTGTCATAGGAGCTAAGCCAATATCTGTTGGTTAAGTGATTACTGTATGAATTAAGTGACTAGAAAGGTAGACAAAAAGAATGTGTTCATCATTGCCTACTGCATAGATTCATCAAATCATAATGTTGTACACCTGAAACTAATTTAATGTTGTATGTCAACTATACTTCAATTATTTAAAAAAAATGTGTTCACTACAATGTTATTTATAATAACAATTAAAACATTAAGAAAAATCTATATCTCCAAAATCAGGAGACTGTTTAAATAAACTAATTAAATTAATAATAGTACAATCATATGACAATGTATCATGTAGTCATTAAAAAGAGTCTTACAAATATTATTTTTCATGGCATGAGAAAATTCACATAAAGTCATGTTAAGTTAAAAATAGGATATATATGCATACACAGAGAGGAATATTTGGGAGTAAATGCAATTGTTAACAGTGGTTGTATTCAGATAGCAAGATTAGATTATTTTTCCCTTTATGTTTTTCTTTTCAAATTTACTACAAGAATTATGGATGCTTTTTAATCAGAAAGAAAATCAGTAGTAATTTGGCATGAGTTATATGGATTGAAAGATGATCTTTGCAAAATTTTTATAGCAGGGAAAACAAAGCTAAGTTGGTCAAAGTCATTTTTCATGCAGGGCTCAGAAAGAGCACATAAACTTCATTGGGAAAACACCTCAGTATTGAGATTAAACTAAGTTACACCATAAGGAAAGCCTTTATGGTGAGGGACAGTCATGTGAACAGATAACATCATTACTTGCGAGGACTGAGACAAAGCCATGTAGTAGGGACCTGGGGCAGAAAGGAAAGACCCTGCAGTGGATGCCATTGCTGCCCTGTCCAGATTCCCTTCTTCAACCTGTTGTATCCAACTTACAGCTGCTGTGAGTTTTGGCTGCTGGAGTCTCACAGCTGCCTTCTTCCATGGAGAATATTGCAACTTCCTCTCCTAGGTGAGGGGGGCACCAGCATTGTTTAGAAGTTCAGTAGCGGCTGTCCCATGTAGATTAGGATTAACGATAGGAGATTCTGCTATCCAACGGTGCTCTCTGATAACAATGGGGATGATAGGATTTCAGAATAACAGAGGCCAGATGGCCAGAAGCTAGGTGGGCAAGATCATCAAAGTGCACAGCAGATGGATTAGCAGGCTCTGCTCAGAGATTTCTGGAGCTACCTAGTGGAAGATGGTGTTTCCAGAATGAGATCGATGGGCAAGGAATAAGGGTCTTGCTTAATGTGTATCATCAATCAAAATAGATCATGAATAGATGAGCAGAAGACTAAGGTCTACCACCTCAGTAGAAAATCATCATCTCTTAGTCAGTTTACAGACTTGAGCTAATTCTTAGACCCATAACGTACTGCTTGAAGTAATGGCAAGTTCCTATGAGGAAGGATCTTGAAACACCATGGAAAGTGTATATAGCAGTGTTTCCCCCAGTCTTTCTACAAAAGGGCCAATGGCCATTTACTCAAATAAACATACACTGGGGAAAGTGGGTTGTTGAATCAGGGATCTGAGTTGATTATGATACCGAAAAACCAAGAGTACCATCATGGATCCTCCTGTTAGAGAAGGGCCATATGTGAGTCCAGAGTTCTAGGCTAGGTCCATCTCAAATTGGGTCCACAGGGTTCATGAACCCACCTGGCAGCTATTTCCTGACTCACTAAAATTATAATCAAGAGGGGAGGGGGGTGGGAGGATGGGTTAGCCTGGTGATGGGTATTAAAGAGGGCACGTTCTGCATGGAGCACTGGGTGTTATATGCAAACAATGAATCATGGAACACTACATCAAAAACTAATGATGCAATGTATGGTGATTAACATAACATAAAAAAAAGAAAATTATGATCAGCATAGGTGTACTTAACACAATGACTAGTGGAAAAAGTTGTTACAGTAGGAAAAACCAAGTGAATAGCCCCCTTAAATGTTTAAGGTAATGTATCAAAAACACTATCACATCCCAGATGGAAAGGCAGAGATTGGTACCACCCTCAAAGACTTAAAAGGTGAATGGATCATGGTCTTCATCAGCTCCATTTAATTTACCGGTCATGAAATAACTACAGATAGAATGACTCAACCAGTTAATGTCAGTCAGCCGCTAAATACCACCTCTAAACATCATAACCAGATCTTAGAAAACCTCTTCCAAGATGGAGGGAATTTCATGTGAGAAACAACTGGATACAGGTGTTACAGGGGATAGAGTATCATACATGCTGTTGGTGCCCTGCCAAGATCCCTTTTTTCCAGGCCAGTGCACTTATCCCACAGCTAGTGTGAGTTGGTCAGCTAATGGCTCATACCTGCTCTTTTACCTGGAAAAGTGCCCTTGAGCAAATGGGAATTACCTGTCCAGAGAGGTATTTTTCAGTTAACTGAGATCTATTTCGTGGAGTCATCTCTTAGCCTGAAAAAAAAAAAAAAAAGAAAAGAAAAATGGTCATTTCTGTCTGTGAAATATAAACTAACTCATTTCTCTATTTATTTCACAATAACTTCCTAAACACTGATTAGAGCCAAGCATTGTGTTACCTGTTAGAGAATATCAAGAGGGAAATCGACTCTCCCCTGCTTTTTCAGAACTTACGCTTTAGGGTCATATCTGAGTCTCCCTCAGTTTGTCTGGAAAGGTGACAGCAGAGTATGCTCTGGACACAGAAGGGAGAAAACCAGTGGCTTTCTGAAGGGAGGGTGATAGGAATAGTTTTCCCTAGTACAGGCAAAAGTGGGTGCACCATCTGTAGAGAATTTTAAGCAGTGATAAAGACCAACTAAACGTCAGTATGCACTTTATTATTATCATGAGCTGGCAATCCTAAACAATGGTAGTATTAATGCTCACTCCCTACCCCCCCACCCCATATACCACTGAAAAGAATCCTAATATTCCTTTTTGGAAATCTCTAGACAATTAGGCTTAGCCTTTCCCCAAGGTGAGGGGTCCCAACAAGCCTCCATTATCACTTTAGGAGTGGTTGGAAGAACTTTAGAGCAATCTGTCCCAAAATAACCTTAAGAGTCCCCACCCTTGAGTGCCCCCAGGAAAGCTTGGGCAGTTCGTTATGATTAGACTCTTGCTTTTGTGTGGGGCTGGGGCAGGAAGTGAGGAGGGTTGAGCCAGCACACCATAAATTTGCCTCATCATAAGCTTGTATATTTTATCTAGAGTGAGGATGCTTTGGGAAAGGTAGAAGGGGATGAATGAAAAGAGGGGACAGAATCAAACCCCTTCTGCAAGTCAGAGGAGTTTGGCTTCTGTGGGCTCTGAGAGAAGAGTTGATCTCTTAACCTGTGTTGGCAAAGATTTAAAGTCACTTATTCTGGCAGGGAAAGTCAAAAGATCAACTGTTCATTCCTAGGGATTTGGAGGTAGTAACTTGCTTAGATTTTGTTAGTAAAAAGAGATAATTAAGGTTCTAAATAACTATAGACTTCTTCCTATTCAGTGAGCTTACAAAACAAGGTTATAAGTCTTAAAACTTTTACAACTTAGCTGAGTTGATCCACAATAGTCATCAGAATGGAATAAAAAATGATAAAATGACCAAATGCATTGCTTTTCAAACTTGAATTTCATTATGCTCTGATTTGGTATAGTATTGTACTTGATGAGAGAGACTGAAAAAATATAGATTATATTTTATGCGTTGGATAAATTTTTCATACATGAAACTTTCCTTCAGGAGCCTTGGAATAAGAGCAAAGGGAAATCAAAAGGTTATTTGGTGAAACTTAGTAATGACCTGCATGGTCTAATACTAAAGCCAGTAGCCACATGCAGCTATTTAAATTTATAAAAATCAAACTAAACGAAAAATTCAGTTCATCCGTTGATCTAGCCACATTTAAAAAAATATTTTTGTTTTCAAATAATTTAAGGCTCACACAGAAGTTGCAGAAATAATACAGAGTTCCCATGGACTCTACTCCCAGTTACCCCCAATAATATCTTATATAACCACAGCATAGTTATCAAAGCCAACCAATTGATGGTGGTACCATACTATTATCTAACTATCTAATTACTATAATAATTATATGGTTTGGATTTTTGCCAGTTTTAATATGCACATTTTGGGGGGTGTATAGTTCTATGACATTTTATCATGTATATAGATTTGTGTAACCATGATCATCATCAAGATTATCATCAACTGTTTCATCACCTCTTACAATCACACTGTCCCTCCAACCCGACTCCTGACAAACATGATCTGTCATTCATCAATATAATTTTGTCATTTTGAGACTGTAACATTAATATAATTGGTTTTTCATTATGCATCATAATGCCTTGGAAATCCATCAGGTTATGGCATATATCAACAGTTTGTTTCAGTATTGTTCCATTGTATGGATGTCTTAGTCCATTTGGGCTGCAGTAACAAAATGCCATAGACTGCATGGTTTATTAAAAAACAGAAATATATTTGTTATCATTGTGGAGGCTGGGAATTCTAAGATCAATCTGTGTACAGATTGGGTGTCTGGCAAGAGCCCATTTTCTGCTTCAGACAACCATCTTTTTGCCGTGTCCTCACATGCTAGAAGGGGGTAACAGAGTTCTATGGGTTCTCTTTTATAAGGGCATTAATCCTATTCATGAAAACTCCCCCCTCATGACCTAATCACCTCCGAAAGGTTCCACCTCCAAATACTATCACAATAGGCATTAAGATTTAACATATGAATTTGAAAAGTGGGGGTCCACATTCAGTCTATAGCAATGGATATACTATAATTTGTTTATCCATCCACGTGTTGGAAGGCATTTATGTTGTTATCAGTTTTTGATTTACAAATAAAGCTGCTACAAACATTCTTGTTCAGGTTTTGTGCTGATTTTTTTTGGCTGGTGGTTTATCAATTACTAAGAGAAGCCCTGGCTATAATTGTGGGATGTCTATTTCTCCGTCCAGTTTTGCAATTTTTGCTTCATATTTTTGCAGGTTCGCTGCTTAGTACATACATATTTAGGAGTGTTATATGTTCTTACGTAACTGATCTTTTTTACAATTTTATAATGCCACTTTTTGTCCTTGTTAATTCTCTTTGCTCTGAAGTCTACTTTGGCTATTAATATAGACACTCCAGCTTTCTTTGATTAATGTTCACACAATATACCTTTTTGCATTCTTATACTTTAGGTTACCTATATCATACCTATATTTGAACTGAGCTTCTTGTAGACAGCACATAGTTGGATTATATTTTCTAATCCATTTTGCCAGTCTCTGTCTTTTAATTGGTGTGTTTGAGCCATTTACATTTATTTATTTATTTATTTATTTATTTATTTATTTATTTATTTTATTGTTAAGAGTTCAGTTTTTTATTAAATAGGTTACAGAGGAGGTTTAGTCAGAAAGACCAAAGCCCATGTCATCGTCAGACTCCTCTGATTCTTCTTTCTTTGCTTTCACTTTCTTCTCCACAGCTGGGGCATCGGTAGTGGAGGGAGCAGGACCTCTTGATGGGGCAGCACCGGCTCCTGGGGCAGAACCACCAGCCCCGACATTGCATATGGGCCCCCCTGATGTTGACATTGGCCAGGGTCTTTGCAAACAAGCCGGGTCAGAAAGGTTCAACCTTTACACCCACTGCTTTAAAGGGAGCATTGATCCTATCCTCCATGACCAGCACATCATCGTCATGCAGGATGAGGGCTGAGTCCATGCAGACGTGCTCCCAGGCCGAGGCCATGGTGCGGCCGAGTGGCTGGATGAAGTGAAGCTTCCTCGGTGTGATCGAGGACTTCAGTGGCAGCTGAGGAAAGGGGGCTAAGCCATTTACTTTTAAAGTCATTAGTGATATGATAGAATTTAGGTCAGCTCCTTTATTGTTTTCTGTTTGTTCCCACTGCTTTTTGTTTCAGTTTTCCCTTTCATGCATTGCTTGTTGGAGTATTTTTATGACAGTTACTTAAAAACCTTGTCATTTCATTCCAACCTCTGTGTGATCTTGGCAGGGCATATGTTATTGACTTTCCTCATTTGAGCTATGGCTTTTCTGGTTCTTGGTATAATGAATGATTTTGGATTGATTCCTGAACATTTTGAGTATTATGTTAAAAGACTGAGGTTTCTTTTTAAATCATATATTTTAGCAGGCAATCAACCCTGAACATGTCTGGACTCAGTTTTGTGGACTGTGGTTTGAATGTTAATTTAGTTTCAAAACCTTTGCAGTGTTATTTTGGTCTCCCTCACCTGTGTGCTTCTCTGAGTCCAATCTGTAAATGTGGTATTGCACACCATATTTCAGTTCTATAAGTGTTTGCTGTGTTCATTTTGGCAGGTTTCATGCACATAAGCCATTTTTCGGGGGTGGGGGTGGGGTGGGGGAAGAACAAGCAATCCAGAACTTTAATCATAGAATTAAAAGAGTCTTTTTTTTCTACCTTGTTTCTCTTCATAATTCTTCCCCCAAGTCTCTAGTGTGTTGTCATTGCTTAGTGCCACCAAGCCACATTTTAAGCCCTCAGTAGCCACATATGGCTAGCAAGTTCTGTATTGGACAGGGCAGATAGAGAAAATTTCCATCATCTCCGAAAATTCTATTGTATAGGGCTGGTATACATGAATACCTTTCTCTTCATGAGCTTAAATCATTCCTGCTTCTCTTAAAGATGATAACTTATAAAAACAAAAGTCAAAAATAGGGAGAGTGATAGACATTGGGGAGGGTATGTGCTATGGTGAGCACTGTGAATTGTGTAAGACTGATGAATCACAGACCTGTACCTCGGAAACAAATAACACATTATATGTTTAAAAAAAAGAAGAAGAAGATAGCAGGAAGGGAAAAATGAAGGGGAGGAAATCGGAGAGGGAGATGAATCATGAGAGACTATGGACTCTGAGAAACAAACTGAGGGTTCTGGAGGGGGGGCGGTTAGCCTGGTGATGGGTATTAAAGAAGGCACGTACTGAATGAAGCACTGGGTGTTATGCACAAATAATGAATCATGGAACACTACATCAAAAACTAATGATGTAATGTATGGTCATTAACATAACATAATAAAAAAAAAATACCAAAAGGAAAAAAAAAATAGGGAGAGTGAGAAAAAAAGAATTTTAAAACTTGAAGATTTAAAAAAAAAGTGGTAACAAGAAAAGATAGGAGAGAGACATTGTAAATACCCAAATGGAGCAAATCTTAATTAAAAAAAAAAAAAAAAGCAGAGCAAGCTCCTAAACACAGGCTCTCCTAGTCCCCATACTTAGATAGTTTCATGTGCCAGAGACCAGGATGTCTTCTCAGAGCTGTGTTTCAAAAGCAGTAGGTCTGAGCTTCAATTGCCATTCCCTTAACCTCATTCTCTGTAGTAAAAGAGATATTTACCATCAGAATCTTAGAGAGCAAAAGCCACTTTAAAACAATGTGAAATTCAAATGCTACTTCAAAATACTGTGCACCCAAAAAAATACACACTTGGGTGTGGCAAGGCTAGCTTCCTTGCCAGTTTTAGACTTGTCCAAGTTTATGAGTACCAAGCCCCCACAGGGACTTCCAGTTATGGATACTCGCTCCTACACAGGCCTTGATGAGATGAAACTCAGTGCTCTTCTGGTCAGTGAAGAAGAAACATTGTGGATCTCTGCCCTTGTTCATCCTTCAGTTTGACAGACAAAAGAGAGAACCCGGATGCTGTTCTGAAAGCAGCTGGAAGTGTGGACATCTAGTGCAGAAACAAAGGCAGTTCCTAACCCCAGGGTCTCAGAGAAGAGAGAGGAACTGTCAGGGGAGTGAAACTAGAGATCTGAGAAGTAAAGAAAGGTAACCTAGAGAGCAATGGAGAGAGGGAGTCCTGAGGCACTAGGAGGCAGGGGACAGTTCAGAGTTAATCTTACAAGGGGAAAGTCCTTTCTAGAGACTCTCTGGAGGCGGACACTGAGGGATAGAAATGGTTGGGACAAAAGTTGCTTTCTTCAGAACAATCCACACATTGGTTTCTCCTCATAGAATTTCCAAGAACTAGGGTTTTCCTTTCCTAGTACACAGCTCAGAACAAATTTCCTGAAAGAGGTGTTCAAAAAATTGTTCTCTCTTCTTATACGTTTTGCCAAAATTTCTCTAAGATTCTCAAATTTCATCTCGATGCCTCTTCACCTTTATCATCACAACATAAGGGAGATACCAAGCACTATACCTGCTATGTGTATATTTTCACCACCAGTATCATATTTAAAACAGATTTCAATCTAATTATTAAAAAAACAGGTTTTCAATACAACTATGATTGGAGAAAAGGGAATATGGCCACACAGAAGTGAAAGAGATACACTAAGCCAAGAGGAAAACTAACAGTATTATTTTGGTGTGCTTATTAACAAATTATAATAAAAAAAACCTAACAACAATTTTCAGATTCAACAGACATTTTCCCAAAATGGTGTCAGAATGTGGTAGAAACAGTTCTAATGGGACTCATATGAAACCAGAAAGATTTCTTGTTCTGTTATTTAGTACCTGGAAAAATGACCCAAGGTCTCAGCTTCAATAATGTGGAAAAAATCATGATGCCTATCTTGCAAATTCCTTATTAGGATTCCATGAGAGAATGCATGTGAGGTGCTTAGCATACTGCCTGGCACAAACCTGGCACACATCGAATGTCATCTTTCTTCTTTTCTCCCTTTATAACTTTGTGATACCATCAGTTCTGTTGGGCCTTCACCCTTTCCCCTATCCATCCATGCTGCCCGCCCGGTGCTCTCTTCTCTTCTGGGCTCACTATTCTCTTGAAGAAAACCCTAATTGCGACAATTCTCATGTGTTTTATAATGAGGTATTGTTTCTATCGATCCAAATAATGTATTTAAATAAAGTGCCTGGGGAAATAATGGATTGGATTCATCAATAGCTTTTTGACTCTTGCAGTTCCCCCATTTGTCCACTGGGTTTGCTGGTGAGCAGTTGATTCACATTTACTTTATTGGACTAATTCAGTGTTCATGTCTTTTTACAGTGTTTATCTTTATTCCCAATTATTCTAACCCACTGAAAGAAAGCAAGGCCCTTAATAAAATGGAGCATGAAGTTTCAATTTTCACATGAGTCCCACTTGTGAGTAGTGCGTTCTTTTGTCTTGGGCTCAGCGCATGGGGCAAATCAAAAGAGGATGGGAAGAGTTTTGTCCGTGTACAGAGCTGGAGCACTGCATTACGTTGATAGTATTGAAGAATCTGAAGCTCTTCTTTTAGTCTGTGTAGGGAATAAAACTAGGACGAATCATTTTATACCCATGGGAAGGATTATAAATATGATAAACCTTTCTCAATATTAGTGCTTTGAACTTGCTGAATGCCTTTCAGCAGTGGATTCCAACACCCTTCTCTGACAGTAAGACCCAGGCCCCTCAGGATGGAGGAATTATTTCCATTTTATAGTTAGGGAAATGAATGCAAGGAGTGAATTGCTTGAGAACACAGAATAAGTCCCCATCATGCTTGTATCTCAAGAACTCAGACCAAATCTAACCTCTAGGCTACTCTTGCCCCCACATAATTATTTTGTAAAAGGAAAACAATGATTTCAAATGTATATTCAGTTAAGCATAAGGATACATCCCTTTCCACCTGTTTTAACACGTTTTTGAAGTTTTGCTTATTTTTTACATTGGCAGGATTTTCAGATGATTAACTCTGAGTGTCTTTTGTTTTAAGTGATTCGTGTAGGGGATGAGAGAGATTGGATGATTAAGGATCTTTCCACTAATTTATGTTCAGTTTAGTTGGGTGGTGACTGATAGAGGCTATTCCAATTCTGGAAAAGGTAATATACTGGTCATGTTAACCTAGTCTTGGGGAGGGGTGGGGAGCAGAGTTCCAAAATGAAAAATGACAGAATTTATATTAAGTCATTTGGGTTCTATGCAGGAGAGTCCTGTTGAAACCCTATGAAGATGGACATAGAAGTACAAAAGGGATTAGTCTTAGAAACAGAAAATGAACAAAAATGTAGGACAAGTCCCCTGGAAGAAGGAGCACTAGAGAAATGAAGTAGCATCAGCAAGGCTGATACCACCAATGTTAACCTGCAAACAGACTTTAGGAGAGGCATGTGACCTCACTGGACCAGGGGGATCAAAAGAAATAGGCAGCCAGGTGATGAGGAAATGGGCAACTAGGAAGACAGTTCTATCACAAATGCCCTAGAGAATAAGATACAATAAAATATATCCCTAGTTTCTAGATGGGAATTTGCATCTATTTAATTGTCTAGTAGAGGTGCAACAGATCAAAAAGTAACTGTAAATTATCACTAATCTAAAGGCCAACATTTAACTATCAAGACTATAAATGGAATAATAATTGAACACCATTACCCATGCAGGGCACTGCATCAATACAGGCTTCTCTTTTTTTTTTTTTTTTTTTAAGATTTTTATTTCTTTATTCATGAGAGACAGAGAAAGAGAGAGAGGCAGAGGTAGAGGGAGAAACAGGCTCCCCAGTGAGCAGGGAGCCCGATGCGAGACTCAATCCCAGGACGCAGGGATCATGACCTGAGCCAAAGGCAGACGCTTAACCATCTGAGCCACCCAGGTGCCCCAATACAGGCTTTTCTAATACCTCCACCCCTTCCGCAAATGCACAAAAGCTTTGGAGGCAACATATAGCCTCTGTCCAATCCTCATCAAAGGGGAAGCATCAGCTTTAGCAGCTGGCAGGTCACTCCCTATTTCTTCTTTCCTTCCTTTCAGTTTGTAGGATCCAGAAACAGGAAGTGATATTTACTCCTTGGTCTTAATAGAACAATGATGGACACTGTGAATGTACTCCACTCTGAATGTTGACCACAGCGGGGAAACATTCCCACAGGAATATTTATAAAGCTTGTGCTTTCGTTTTTGAACATCCAAGCGATGTTTCTCACAATTTTTAAAAAATCAAGGACGAATTGACATTTCAGTTAAAGGAGAAATAAGCCCCACAGAACCAGAAGAATCCACATGAGCCTTGTCCAGATATATGCATGGTTCTGAGTCTGTGGGAAGGGACAGATGCAATTTGAAAATGTTTTTATGAAAGGGATCTTATGCATAAAATGAGTAAAACATGATTTGAGACCATCTCACCCAAATTCTATTCAACTTTCACTTATGTCATATAGAACACTTCTGTCCGTGTTACCATGCAAACTACATGTCTGGGGCTTACATTTCCATTTTTTCCATAAACAATGAAAATAGCACTGTGTTAAGCAGAACTTTTGCTGCACTTCTACTGCTCTCTTCCCATGACCTTCCTTTTGGAAAAAGTCATACCTTGAGCCATGGTTTCCATACTTGTTCAATAGCACTTGACGCCCGGGCATAGAAACAGACAAAACATTATTTTACTAGTGTATTTCTTCATATAATTAATTTATAACATCGACTTATTACTAAATCAATCATTGAGCACAGCCAGTATTTTTATTTGGAAAGTAATTTGAAATCAATCTCAGTATTTCATTTTTTGCTGTATTTCGTCTTGGTTGCACAGTACTAAGAATAAAATCCTAATTCAACCCCAGAAGTCTTTACAAAGGGTAACACTTTTGCAGATTTCCCCTTGCAATCTCCATATACTCTCCGAAAAAGTGGGTAGGAATATTTCATTTCAAAAACTGTATCATCAGCAATATGTAATAACTGTTCATTCCTTTTCATAAATATAAAAGCCAGAAGAGAAGCACCCAAGTTTACAGTGTCATAAACTGTCAAATAGGGTAGCTTGTCATTTGTTTTTGCACAAATGTGTGGTTACATAGGGAACAGAGCAGGTTCTGGGCAGATCCCCAGGCCTGACACAGCATTTAACCGAGCCCAGCATTCATATAACACAGTTGTGTGCTTATACATGAGCACACATGAGTGGGCCTGAATTTTTAAAGGAACGTTTAAGCATCATTACGTTTCTAGTCAATGGCACATTTAGAAATAAAAATATTTTCAGAGAAGGCAGGAGAAGTTATATTCTGAGTCTACACAAAAATGAGTTAACCTGAGTGTACAAGTTAAGACATTAGTGGTGTCAAAAGAGTTAATTTAGGGGCGCCTGGGTGGCTCAGTCAGTTAAGCATCTGCTTGCAGCTCCCAGGCTCCTGGAATCAAGCCCCATGTCAGGCTCCCTGCTCAGTGGGGAGTCTGCTCCTCCTTCTCTCTCTGCCATTCCCCCTGCTCCTGCTCTCCCTCAAATAAATAAATAAAATCTTAAAAAAAAAAGAGAGAGTTAATAAACAGCACATCAAACACACCTGCCATTTCTATTCTTTTCTCAAATAAAATTCAGATCAAACGTTTGCAGCTCCCTGAATCACTTTCCAGAATTCTTCTAGTATCTGACACAGAGCCTGGCCCAGAATCACTAAGAGATGTTTGTTGAGTGGATGACAGATTTTAGCTTAAAAATTCACTGGCATAATATAGCAAAGACTTCTCAAGATCCCCTCGTCCTCTCCAGGGGAGGCAGAAAGAAAACTGAGTCACTCTGCAGTTACCTACCTCTGGCACTTAACCATCTTTAAAGCTTATTTCTCATGCCTACTTTGCAATGGAGGTTTTTACATGTGTGACTGCAGGTCTGTAAGGGAGATATTAGTATTATCCTAATATTACAGCTCAAAAATCAAAATAAAATAATATTTATTAGGGTCTCTTAATGAGTAAAGTGTGGAATTGAGACTCAGAACCTGGGCCATGGAGCCCCTAAACCCATGCATCCCCTACTCCTTCTCTCTGCTCTGGTGCTCTTTACCTCTCCCTCCGTTTCCTGCCTCTCCCACAAACTGAAAGCACTGCATATAGTTTAAAGCCTACTTGGATTTGGGGTTAGTCAAGAAAAGCCATTGGGTCTCATAGATGCACTTATTTACACAAAAAGGATTGGAATCATAATGTATATTATGTATACATATATACTATATAATAAAAAAGCATAAGCATATGATATGTCTACACAGCACATGTATAGAATAAGTTTCATAAGGTTTGGCATAAAGTACATTTCTTATCATATCAGGGCATTTCACAAGTGAGAGCTTTCCTATTCAGAAATGAACATTTTATTCTTTCCTCTGTAACTTTTTGTTTAAAGAAAATTTTTTGAATGTTTTCTTCCCCTAGATAATAGTGTACTAACCAAATAAACATAGAGTATTATAATTGCCCTGCTGATAATTTTGCTAAAACTCTGAAAAATCATTTCTTGCATAAATAAGACCAGAGACAATAGTCCAGGATCAGGGCTTCTCGGCACACAAAGTAGGCTTTGTCCAGTGGATGTTTTCCTTGGGTTTTTTTCTCCTTGATAGAGTGCTAACAAAAGTATAACTTTTCCACTTTGTTCCAGAGGTGGGGGTTTGAAGTCTATTGAGGGCAACTTTGTGCCTTATCTAAGCCTCTCACAGTAGGTCACTTAGGAGGGAAAGCCCCAATTCATTGGTCCCTGGACAGGAAAGAGGGGCCACAGTGGAGACAAGGAGCAGTTCTCTGCTTAAAGGGATCTGGCAGGGTTGCATAGAGGAAGATGTTTATCCCTGTTTATGGCATACCCCTTGTCCCTCTACATTTCCCATGGCTGATGTTACTTTTTATAGCATATCTGACTGTCTGGGAAGGAGCCTTGGAGTTCCAGGCCTTAGAAAGCAAAAAGGAAGGGAGGGAAATCTTCAGTAATGCTATCTGCAGAAGAGTTTCTGGCTTTCAGAATTTACAGAGCAGGTGAATTCTGTGTGTGGGTGTGTACGTGTATGTGTACTTCCTGAAGCACATACATGTGGTACGAATGATGTGGGAGCTTTTCAAATGGATAACTTCATTGAAAGAATCAAAAACTTTTCCTTTATATACTCCTGTAACTTCTTTAGTATATTGAATACATTGTAAAAGGAATATTGAGTATTAGTAATTAGATTGAAAATTATATTCTAATGTCATTTTTGTGGTCTAAGAAACAGGGAGGATCGCACTGTCTTTGAATTTTAAAAATACCTAGGGAAAACACCCAAACTCCTGTGATCTACTTTTACTTTTATCATTGACATTATGATTTTAGTAAGAAAAGAAAGGAAACTTCCACGGAGAGTTTAATTTTAAAGAGGATGCAGAGTATCTTTTAGAAAGATTTTCTTAATCATCTGGATTAATCCTGACTTTCAACTCCAGATAAGAAATAGGATATCCCATAAGGAGGATTTGCAGCATGTAGGGAAGTTTTTGCCAACCAGGAAAGGCTCCCAGGGTCTGAGTTATTAAAGTTAAATTTATTGGTGATTATGCCTAGTTCCTGTATAAATGAAACTTCAAAACAAACACTTGAAAAAGTCAAGAGAAGTCAACTAAATGGCATGTTTTTTATAAGTATAAAAGAAGTGGCCATTTTCAAAGGGCCTCATGGCTTGGCAGATTGAATAAAATGAATGTGAGAGCTTACTGTTAACCCCCGACAAATGCTGACACAGTTGTAGACACACACACACACATACACACACAGAGTTCACAAGAAATAATAGACAAACTGCCTGGAGATACATGGCTTTAATCCCATCAAGGGGCTCTTGTGACATTGTAAATCAAGGAACTAGAGTTTGAGTAGTTGAGGCTGTCCCTACATCTTCTGGATGGGATTAATTCCATGTAATTCTCTACAGCCTTTTCTAATTGGTTAAGATGTGTGAGATGCCAGGCATAATGGGATCACTGAGCCATCTGCATCTCACACAGGCTCAACTGGGAAAAAAAAATTATGGTGAGAAGAGAAGCCAGCAATCAGCTCTACCTTATAGGAATGTCGTACTTACTCTTCTCCCCGACACTCTGGCAAATCAAAGCAGTGAGCTGCTACATCGGCAGTGCCCCGGGTGGTAGAAGGGGCAGTTATGCTGTAAATGAGCCTGGACACTACAGAGCCAGGCGCCTCAGTCTGCACGTGGGGTTTCACCTTTCCATAAACATAAATGTGAAGCCCCATGCAAGTATACACGCTGGTTCCGTATAAAATAGATCTTCAAGAAGTTAAGCTGGAACAAAAATAACCTACACCAGATGGAACACTTGTCCAAATCTGTACCTGTTACCTCCTAAGATACTTCACTCATTTGGCCAAGTTAGAAAATAATAAAATCGTCAGTATCCCACAAAGGGCACACGATCAGCTTGCTAGTTGAACCTTTTTCTTTTTCCCCTTATTTGTGAGCGTGCCATATAAATACAACTTGAACCCACAAGTCATTATAACAGTAAACTCAAACAAAAGCATGCTCTAGTGTTACACAATGACCAGGGGACCACATAATGCTCGTTCCTTATTCAGGCTCAATACGCCCGAATAAACCCTGAGGCTGATATGCAACTGAGACCAAGCATGTATCCGTGTGCCTCGAAAGCAGTGAACTTGTACATATGTATCCGTGGTGCTCAGAGACCTCAGCACAATCTTGGTGGCTTGGACAACACACCCATAGAGATCTACTTTTTTTTTTTTAAGATTTATTTATTTATTTAAGAGAGAGAGAGTGCGCACAAGTGGGCAAAGGGAGAGAGACAATCCCAAGCAGACCCCCCGCTGAGTGTGGAGCCCCAGGCTGGGCTCAGTCCCACAACCAGTGAGCTCATGACCTGAGCTGAAATCACCAGTCAGACGCTTAACTGACTGAGCCATCCAGGGCCTGGAGATCTACATTTTTGAGAGAGCTCAGTGAATTTAATTATTTGAGCGCCTGCTACTTTTGATGTGATGATTGGAGAAGATGTGGGAGAAAGAGTGGTTTTCTTGGTAAATAGGATTTGAGGTTACAAAAAAAAAAAAAAACAAAACCAACATAAGAGCACATAATAAGAAAAGGTGATAAAGTGGGCTTGATTTTTATAGTTAAATGTAAGAGGGACAAAAAAATTACTCATAAAAATTAAACTTCTAGAATGAATGTATTTAAGAGCTGTGTTTTTTTAAGTAGGTTCCTTGAGCCACCTCCATCTGATTCATTCAGAGTCCTTATTAAAAATGCCTCCCCCACCCCAATACCTTTTCACCCTCCATCCTCCTTGCTTGATTGACAAGAAGTAATCCTTGTCTGTTATGTGCTGGGCCTTCCCCTAAACTCAGAACTGCTTTAAGATGAGGACTGTACTTCATTGATATCTCCAGAGCTTAGCAGGGAGTCTAGCAGATATCCATGTTGCATGAATTAATGCTGATTTTAAGAAAGTGGAATTTCATATGATTTCACCAGTAAATCTGAAATAGTTAATACCACGTGTTCATGTCAGATGGGTCTGAGAATATGGTACTGCCGCTAAAACCTGAGCTCCTGAGCCAATGCTCACATCTTGTTCATAGTCACAGGAAAGGGAATGAACATACATCAGACACTAAATGCCAGGAATGATGATGTCCTCTTCAAACAGTGTCTCATGTAAGCGTCACAATCCCACTGCAAGAAATTGCTACCCATTATGGAGTCAAGTAGTAGAAACTCAAGGAGGTGGGGCTGCATACTCAATTTCTCAGAGCTACAAAGTGGTCAAAGAAAGATGAACTATACCCAACGAGTCTTCTGTCCATTGTTGCAAATTGGGATCAAATGGATTTTATCCATGCCTCAAATATTTGATTTATCCTGGACCTGCCCTAGAAATTAAGAAAATTCCCAAGACAGGGCAATTGATTCTATACCCCATATCTTGGGTTTTCCAATTAGGTCAGACAGGCTATTCAAAAGTAGTTATTTCCAGGGGCGCCTGGGTGGCTCAGTCTGTTAAGCATCTGCCTTTGGTTCAGGTCACGATCCCAGGGTCCTGGGATCAAGTCCCACATCGGGCTCCCAGCTCAGTGCGGAGTCTGTTTCTCCCTCTCCCTCTGCTGCTCCCCCTGCTTGTGCTTTCTCTCACTCTCTCTCCTGTGCTCTGTCAACTAAATAAATAAATAAATAAATAAATAAATAAATAAATAAATAAACAAATAAATAGTTATCTCCAAAGCACATCACCTTAGAGCAGATGGGAAGAGACCCTCTTTCCCCCTGGCTCTCATTCATCCCACCCACCTGCAGCTGGGCTTGGACCAGGATACCAAAGGGCCACAGAGTCACTCCAGAGTTCTAAGCTTCGGGCAGATGGCTCCTCAAGTGTGAGGCAGAACCTAGATCTGCATACAGGCTAGAGTTTCATGGCCAAGAGTCTGTTGCTCTGTAAAGGAACAAAGAAACCATTAAAGCAGCCCTGCACCATTTTTCAAGAGATTTGGAGAAAAAAGAAAAAGGTTAGTGGTCACAAGTAGAGGAAAAATGGAATCTGTATTTTCTAGAGATTGATGTATGTATGCAAATATGTATGTACATATGTATGCATGCTTAATTCCAGGGTCCAGTACAGAGCAAACTAAAGTCTCCTTGGATAAGTTTCCTTTTCTAGTTTGATGAGCATGGAGCTGAATAATCCACTTATACTTGCCACATGTGCTGCTATCTGAGAGGTCTTGACATATACATGGTTAAGATCCCTCAGGGGCCAAAACAGAAAAGCGCCCCAGCAGCCCAGGAAAGCGCATTCAAACACATCTCATTTCCTTAACAAGAGGTCTTCCAGGTAAGATCACGTTTAAAGAAATGTCATTACAAAAAAAGAAGAAAAGAAGACAGAAAAGTGTTTATATTCCTTTTAGATTACATTTTCCCTTATCTTATGAAAATATTTTAAAAGTATGATACTAGTTATAAGAGGAAGCACCCCCAACCTTAATTAATATCGACAAGGCCTCTTGAATTACGCCTAAATGTTTCTTTAAAAATTAGCACTCTTGCCTTTTTTCTTTTCTTCTTCTTCTTCTTTTTTTTTTTTTTGTATTTAGCCCTCAGGAAGTGAGTACATCTACGGTTCAACTCTCTCGTTTTCAGGAACACACTGTATACCAAAATATGAGACTCATTCTGCTTACCAGTTTTTCCACACACATTCTTTTTTTATTACACATGCTTTTTTTTTTTTTTTAAGCTTCCCAACTGTATTTACATAAGGTTTGGGGAAATAGCAGGCAGTTGTAGGGTATGGGGAAATATACCAAATTTTGTAGTGTTTTAACAGGGATTTCATCTGCCAAAGAAAACGCTGACACTGTTCACTGGTGAGCTGTGGCTCAAGTGGCCAAGAAAGATGTATCCTCCCTTTCACCTCAAAGGAGAAGCCTTTTTTGAATTAATAAACAACTGACTTATAAGAAGGACTTCTCCATCCCTAACACCCCACCACCCTTTAAAAAATTCATACTCTCCTTGCAAAAACCACCTTCAGTGTCATAGAACAATTCTAGACCACAATGTTTTCCTAATCCAGGATTGCTCATCAAAGTCAGGGTTTACGGAGATATTTTTGGTAAACTTTGTTTGCCTCCATCCTAAGAAGGCTACATGAAACAACACTCAGAATTGCCCAAGGAGCAGAGCTTCTAACAGCGGCATGGGATTGTTTCCAGATCAAGCATACAACACTGGCTTTCTCTTACTTGTCTCCTCACCTCGGAGAGGAGGTGTATGTATCCATCATAAGTGGATTTTTGCAGTGTCCCTCTTCCTTCCATTGACTATAGAAGTGACCAAATTCCCCCAAACTCCCTCTGCCTGAAATGCTTTTCCCTCACTTCAGTCATGTTGCTGCCCAAATGGCACTCAATTATCAAAAGGCCTTCTCTGACCACCCTCTGTAAACTAACCCATCAACACCATCTCTCTCAACGTCTTACCCAGCGTTAGTCTGCCTCATAACCCTAACTCACTACATTTATTCACTGGCGGCTTTTCCCCAATTAGAATATCAGCTCTTTGGCTATAGGACTCTGCATTTTTTGTTTGGTGCTGTACTCCCAAGGCCTGGAATAATGCCAGGACATTGTTAAATTATAAATAAAAAATTATTTTAAATATAAATTAATTACATATTATAAATTATAATTTCATTGTAAATTAAAGAGGACACCTCCATGAGATATTTGTTTTATAAATCGATCAATGAATGGTAAGACACCTTTGCCTGAGTTTCAGAAAGGGTTCCAGCCATTTATTGACCTTTCATGGTGTGTTGCCCTCAAATCGTGTGTGTGGCCCAGAGGCGGGGAATTACACCACAGGACCCAGGGACCTTCCTTTAGGCTGTGGAAAAGTCTAGGGTTGGTAAGTGAAGGGTGACAGGACAACGCCCCACAGACTGTGGCTTGATCACAGGTTAAGGTCTTAGTCTGCATTCAAAGCTCTCTGGAGAATAGCCTTCCAATATTTTCCAGAGTAAACATATACATTCTCAGCCAAAGTGAGCTATTTTCTATCAGGCATGTTCACCCCATCATTGTGTTCGATTTATAATGTTTTATTTGCCCCCCAAATGTTCTTTCTACCCTTCCCAGCCTCCCCAGCACCTCTTGCCATCACCACACATTCTCAACTTCATCTCATTCAGCCTCAAGGCCTCCTCTAGGAACCATGCCTTCCCTGGGGCTCTTCTTCACATGCACACCATCACCATCCTCACCATTGTCCCCACTGAAAGGAGCCACTCCTCTCTGCTCTCATTTAGGTCTCCATCTCCCTGATTGCAATGACACTCTTTACTGTGTATTTAGAGGCTTTGGTTATTTGTTTTTATTGTTGTTGTTGTTTGCTTATTTGTTTGTTTTTGTATGAGTCTTTGCTTTGCAAATTAGACCAAGAAGGAGTTTCCCTTGTTTTTATTATTCTGCCTCCACTCAGTTCACAGGCCCAAAACATTCCTAGTTCACAGTGATTCTCAACTGCAGAGCACAAGGCCCGTGGTGGGAAGAGTGGAGGTGAGGGCAGTGTATATCTGAGTCTATGACGGGGAAGGATGTATATAGGCTAAAAGAGTACCCCACCTCTTGCTACCTGGCTCCACAATTTCTCCCATCTCAAACAACCTCACCACACTAGAGATTTGCCATATTAGACAAGAAAGAGCTTGTGTATTATTCACCATTGCATCTCCTCCATTGTCTAGCACAGTGCCTTGAACTTACAGGGTGCATGCATAAAAAAATGTCTGATGAATGAATGAATGAATGCCCCCATAGAAAATCTTTCTGTTCCCTTGTTGTTAGCACCTCCCTGATCCCAGGTTTAAAAACACAGATCCTTTTTTTTTTTTTTTAAAGATTTTATTTATTTATTTGACAGAGAGAGACACAGCGAGAGAGGGAACACAAGCAGGGGGAGTGGGAGAGGGAGAAGCAGGCTTCCCCGTGGAGCAGGGAGCCCGATGTGGGGCTCGATCCCAGGACCCTGGGATCACGACCTGAGCCGAAGGCAGACGCTTAACGACTGAGCCACCCAGGCGCCCCAAAAGCACAGATCCTTAAGGCAGGTTATAAAACATCTTCATCTTTAATCCTTATCCCCCTCCACAGCCACACATGCCTCTGACCAAGCATTTATCTCTGGGCACAAAATGCCATTTGCCTACTGATCAAAGGCTGTGGGAATGGGCGGCAGGAGCAGAATGGCCCCTGCACTCAGATCCTGCCCACACCCTTCCTGTTTGTGGCAGCCCACCCCAGGGGCTATTATGTTTTCAGAAGGCTAAGCAGAGCCCCTCCTTCCCTGGTCCTTACAGAGCCTCACTCCCCGGGTCTGGAGTGGCAGCCCCTTGCCCATGGAGCCTGTTTTCAGCGTTTCATTGTCCCCATGCAAGGCGCAGATAGCAGGCCAGACGCTCCTTTCCCCTTTCCTGGGACGCTGATAAGGCAATGAAAACAGTTCTCTATTTTCCTGCACAAAAGCTAACTTAGAAGAATGGGGTGGAGCATAAGTGATAACCAGCCAGAATTTGTTGCTTTGTGAAAAGAAATGTGGCGGGGAGGGAGTGAGGGAAGACTGAAAGCTTTGAGTTTTTGCTCTGGGTTGTAAAAGTCAGCCACCATTCAATGACAATGTCCCCTTTCCAGCCTTCCAGCCTCATTTCACTTCTGTAATGGAAAATGCTGCCCTCAGGTCAGAGGGCCCCAAGTGTCTCCTCCTGAGGGTGGCTGGGCCACCTGGGAGGCTCTCATGTGACCCACTTAACCACAGCGTAGCTTAGGGGTTGGAATGAAGGGAGCGGGGAGAAGACGAGAATGCCTTCCTGTAACGTTTAACCCATTCCAATCGAATTTCTTACCCTTTTGAACCCACCAACTTGGTCAATTGCATCTCAAGATGTGTGTGTGTGTGTGTGTGTTTATGCGGGGGGGGCTTCATCAACTCCACATGATCTTGGTTGATCCCAAGTGTCTCTAAACAAAACAGCCTGGAGTTTCCAAGTTCTTTTGTAAGAGAAATCCTTCAAAGATGTAGTTGGTGTTTGGTGAGTGTAGAGGCAAAGAAATGCCATAAAGAAATAGAGGATTACCGGGCGCCTTGGTGGCTCAGTTGGTTAAGCGACTGCCTTCGGCTCAGGTCATGATCCTGGAGTCCCGGGATCGAGTCCCGCATCGGGCTCCTTGCTCAGGGAGGAGTCTGCTTCTCCCTCTGACCCTCCCCACCTCATGCTTTCTCTCTCTCTCAAATAAATAAATAAAATCTTTAAAAAAATAAATAAATAAATAAAAAAGAAAAAGAAATAGAGATTGCCATTTCCATCTGGAACTGAAAAAAAAAAAAAATGAAATGAAGGAGAGAAATGAGCCTTTACCAAAATGTTTCCTGGTGGGAGCTCGCTGCCCTGAAGCTGCCAGCCTCTCTGCCCCCACTGGCTCTGGGACCTGGTGTAATGAACGGAAACTGCACTTCTTGTTTTGTTTGTCAGAAAAATAAGGTAGTTTCCATGAGGCCAATTCAAGGAAATTAATCGGTCTAAGGTAGAGCGTCAATATTGGCATTGTTTTGAAAAGCAACCAAGGGGGTTCTAATGGGCAGTCAGGGTGGAGGATCAGTGAAGAAGATAATCTCTAAGGTATCTGCTGCTTCTAAAATGTTACAGTTCCATAGTTTAGGGTCCACATTTCTCTGATTTTTTAAAATTTAGCTGTAATTGACATACAATGTATTAGGTTCAAGTGTATCACATAATGATTCGATATTTGTATATGTTACAAAATAATCATAGTAAGTCTAGTTAACATACATCTCTGTTCATCCTTCTCTCCTTTACCTAAGGACTTGAATCACCACTCCTCACTAGCCCCCACATCTTTCTGAAATTGCTGGAGGAAGAAATTCAGCAACTGGCCACGGCTACTTTTCCCACTCCGCAGCATAAGAGCAGGTGGCTGAGCATGGCTCAATCACCCAGGGACCAAATTTCACAAGGCATGTATGTTTGGAGGGCTCTGGGAGAATTAAAGCAGGTCCATACTGATGAACTGAACTTACCCAAGAGAAATAAAGAACTCCATTGAAGTAGCAGCGGGGCGGGCCTGGGGGCAGGGATGGGGGGATACAACGGTGGAACAACCCCACTAGGCAATTTAGACTCTTCATCCATTGTCATCATGAACAAGGCTGCACCGAACAAACCCAACTCCACTAGTCACTGGCTGCGATGTGCCCCCTTCACTTTCCTTGAGAAAACCCTTGATTATTTTTGCACATCTCACTATCTGCTTCCTAAACAGCAATATAAATCATCCTTATGGTCTCTCTGTTCCCTTCTGCCTCCTTGCATCAAACTCCCTAACCTGAGTTTCTAGGATCCATAGTCCTGTTTTCACTCCAGACTTGCCCCTCTTCCCCCTAGGGAGGCTCTTCTACCAGTGAGTTGTTTTGGGGGCTGAGGGGTTGGGGGGTCTTGGTGACAACTGCCTAAGGCAGGACCAGCAATTCTCAAGTGGTTTTAAAATCAAGTACGCAGCTGCATGAATACCAAAGGAGCGAGCAGCATCAAATTAAGTAAAATGCCAAATATCTCATACGAATGGAATAGTTAGACAATAAAAGCAAAAAAGAAATATGATTATGGTAACTTTGATCTTCAGAATAAAATCTCAGGAATTGGAAACGATTTTATTAGCCAGAGAGGCCAACTCCCAAAGGATGCTCTCTTCAGCATCCTCAGCATATATACAGCCATCAGGACTCTCACTGAACATCCGGTGACGGGCGTCGCGCTCTCGCAAGGCGCCCCATTCCAGTTTGGACCCGTTTTAATTAAAATCCAGTTGAAGTCAAATGCCCAGTTAGAAGCCCTGTGAGTAACAGCCCAGCCCAGAAGTAAACATCAGCCCACGGACAAGACGAGGAAAAACGCAAATTGGGGAGGAAGTTTGTAGAATGGATAACAGTGGTCTGAGATATTTATTTTTAATTTTCTCTTAGAATCACTTCTAAATTGCACATTCACATGGTCTTTGCACGTCCCCATCCAGAGAATGAGTATTCCCATTCAGTAGCTTCTACTATTAGATAACAAATTGATGGAGATAAAATATTTTGAAATTAAAAAGAAATTAATGCAAACCTCTTGCTAAAGTGAGTTTTGTTTTGTTTTGTTTTTTAATAGGGAATTTGTTCTTGAAGCTCCAACTATTTGCTAAAAATGATCACATCTGGGGTGCCTGGGTGGCTCAGTTGGTTAAGCGTCTGCCTTTGGCTCAGGTCATGGTCCCAGGGTCCTGGGATTGAGTCCCGGGTCAGGCTCCCTGCTCAGTGGGGGCCTGCTTCTCCCTCCGCCTGCCACTCCCCCTGCTCTGCTCTCTCTCTAATAAATAAGTAAAATCTTTTTTTAAAAAATGATCTCATCTTTGTGTTCTAGTTATTTAAATGCTGTGGATAAGTTGGGAGTATCATAATGATCTGGGCTCCCCCCCAAATTTGGACTTGTAGGAAAATTGATATAAATATGTGTAGTGATTATACAAAAGACACCAAGTATCCTTTTAGATCTGATCCTTGAAAACAAAGTTTTAACCAAGATACTGTAGGTAAATAATGTAGATGAAGAAAGGTTAAGGACTTACTGAGGGATACAATTTGCTCTCTGGGATCAATTCCAAATTTTAATGCATGGATTTTACTCCTTCAACCTGAAAATCTTGCTTTTTGGCTTGTATTCATCAAGATAAAGATATCTCATGCACATACTGTTTTCAGTATAAACCAAGACAGGTTTATTTTTAAGTGTGATTGGTCCATGTAGTGCTCTGAAATGCTTGTATTTTCTGAGATCATATATTTCTGAGGAAAGAAATAATCATATAACAGCAAACATTTATTGAGCACTCACTAGGAGCCTGAGACTATAGTGGGAGCTTTACATATATTATCTCATTTAAAGAAACAGTCCTGATTTGCTTTATCTGAAACCACTTCCCAGGTACTAGAAAATTGAATCAGCATCCACCTAGACTTTCCAGAGGCATCTCATTTACAGGGCACTTCAACCTTCTCAGAGTACTTTCATATCTATAATCTCTTTAAAATCCTATGTGGTAGATAGGGCAGATACTGATAATACTCAAAAGACGTTGGCTGGAATTGCCTAAGGACAACCAAATATGGACAGTAGAAGAGCTATAAATAGAAGCTCTTACTCTGTTTTCTACCCTTATTCATAAAATGAGAAAAACTTGAAGGTTACTTGCAAATTTCTTTCTAGTTTCAAAATCCCTACCCCGTAAGTCCTTGCCCAAGCCTGAGAGGTAATCAGCTTTATTAACTTTCAGAGCATTTAGAAAACAGTGCTGTGTCCATCATCTTGTTGTCAAATCTAGACCCATCCCGACCTTCACAGATCTGGAGATGGGTCCAAACTTTAGAATTTCGCCTTATTTCAAACAAAGTTGCATTGTTGTACATGCGCTTGGAGTCTGAGAGATAAATGAACTAACGTCCCCCTAAGTATCTTTGGGGAAGATGCAAAAAAGAGATCATTCTAACAGGGAGAAACAGACATCATCAGTACGTCCTGTAAATAGGAGCAGCATATCCAAGGGCTGGTTTCCCGCGTGATGAAGGAATTAACTTTTTGCAGGGCTGAATTCTGTGGGCAAGCTCTATAAGTTTGGGGAACTCTGTCAGAGAAGCATATCCTAATGGGAAGCTTCATTTATTTGCTTGCTTCGCATTATTTTTGGTGTCTGGCCAGTGCTCAGCTCAGAGACAAGAGTCAATATATTTTCTGGGTTTTTTTTTTAATGACTGAATGAGGAAATCAGAAACTTAGAAAATCAATAGTGTGATAAATGTATCTATTCACCTGCTCAACAAATAGTTCTTTTTTTAAAGATTTTATTCATCCATTTTGAGAGAGAGAGAGAGAGAGAAAACATGAGTGGGGGTGGTGAGGGGTAGATGGGGAGGAGCAGGGGGAGAGGGAGAAGCAGACTCCTCACTGAGCAGGGAGCCTGATGCGGGGCTTGATCCCAGGACCCTGGGATCATGACCCCAGTCGAAGGTAGATGCTTAACTGACTGAGCGACCCAGGTGCCCCAACAAATAATTCTTGAATAGAACTCTGGGCATAGTCCCTGCCCACGAGGCGTTTGTAATTTAGTGAGAGGGACATACATTACACAACTAGTCACACGAGTAACTCCGGTGGTGGCTCTCCCCTCCATCCTAGGATCACTCCCCTGTGTCTCGTACCAGCCTTCAAGTCATCCAGTTGACCACTGCTCCTTGACCTGAGGGCTCCACCACGGTCCACAGGCCACGACTTATGTGGCTGCTATTTACTGAGGACCCTGTAAAATGCTGCTTCCCCCTGAGGCCCATTAGGAGGGTGGAAGAGCGTGGGGCAGGCCTCGCCTCCATTTGCTGTCCCATCTCTTCCTTTCTCCATAGCCTCACCACACAAAGACATGTGGGTACGTAGATGCCACTGAATACTTGGGTGTCAAACTAAATGCTAAATATGACTTCATAGCTCAAGGGGACATGAGCCCCAGAGTGAAGGCCTCTCTAAGGGAATAAATGTGTTCTGAATCACATCCTCCTGGGCTGAGCTCACCCTTTCTTTCACTCTGAGGGGACCTCTTCAAGTCTCCATGTACCTTTCAGGAAACTCCAGCTCAAACTGGCATAGATTTCTTTTATTATTTTATTAATACCACATTTAGAAAACTAGCAATAGTCACACACAAAATAGTGCATATAAAAATGTGTTGTCTTATTCATGGTGGCTTAGGACAGAGGGCAGTGGAGATTATAGGGCAGCTCAAGCCATCACCATCCCCCAAGCCAACCTCGGAGCTGCCCCTGGCTGAATCATTTCCCCTGGGGGTCAGGAGGTAGGGTGGGGACGCCTTCCAAAACTAATTCCACAGAGGAATATTAGAAATGGCAGCATTCTCCAGACAGTGGTCCTACTCCTAACATGCTACCCTCAACATAGTTAGGGAGTAGGCAGAAGGGGTTTCCTAGTGCTCTGTCAGAACATTCCCTGGCCCCTTTCTGGAAGAAAGTCCTAGAAGAAAGAGCAGGTGGATACTGCAAGTGGCCAAGAAGGGTCACTAGGGAGGAGCCAGCATCAGAAGCCCAAGGACAGGAAGATTCTACCTGAGAGCAAAGTACAGGTAGGGAGTTCGATTAACTTCATATCCCATGCCTTTCCTGAGCACCTACTGAGTGCAGGCGATGTACAAGCGACAAGTAATGAGAAGGGAGCACGCGGGCTCTGTACTAAGGATGCCTACCAGGCATTATGGGAGCGGAGATGCAGGAGCTACTGCGGCAGGGAGGCATCCCAGAGAAACCAATTCCTTAACCAGGAAGGATTGAGCAGGGGCGCAGCATCAGTGAGACAGAGGCCGGGACTCGCCTCTTTTGGCGGAAGAGGATAGTGAGCAGGCTGTTCCGGAGACGGGTCCCTACCCGAAGGCAGGAGCTGTGACCTTGGGTGCGTCCATTCCCTGCCGGAGCGGGAGGCAGTGGGGTGAGGCGTGGCTGGCTAGCTCCGGACTCGCACGCGGACCGGCTGAGCGCTTCACCGAGACCGTAAGCGCAGAAGGTCAAGATTTTCTTAGGTTTCCTTCTGGGCCTCTCTTCCCCTCAGACTTCAGGAGCCCCTGAAGGCTCGGTCACCGAAGGGCCATAGGCGCCAAGGGCCCTGGCTCCACTGCTCTGGCAGAGGCCCCTGCCCTGACCGCACTCTCCCCGGGGCCCAGTGGCCGCCTTCGCCGGTTTTACCTTTGTTTTCCTAGTCTGCTCCTCCCGGGGCTTGTTTGTGTAAGAAAACCTCTCTCCCTGTTTCCTGTGTCTCTGCCATTTCCTCCCATTGCCATTCTGCACCGTGGCCCTGAGGGCCATTGTTTTTCTTTCTCACTCTGGGAATGGCCCGTAGGTGCGGGACGATGCGGAGGAAGGCAGGGCAGCCGGGGCTGTTTCGGAACCACTCTCAAGCACCAGAAGATCCCAGTAAACCGGCGGGAGCGGTGTTTGCTTGTCAGCAAGGGAAGGAAGAAACTGAGTATCAGTAGACAGCCTCTTGCTGATGAATCCTCACTGTCCAAACGGAGGCGAAGGCTGGTTCCCAGGGGTGAAGACCAGAGATGTGTGATGGAGCCGATAACCATCTTTGGGAAAGGAAGCCAGGACGGTCCCATTTGCTTGCTGGTTTTTTGACATGTTCTGCCTGCTTTTAAATTGAGAAATCAACGGAGCCTTACTTCAAGGGGAGCTAAACAGAGTTCTGAAACCGGGCGCAGGACACATGGATGCCCAGTGAAACGCACTTAGGAATGGATTTCCTTGTGGTTCTATTCAGTGCTCTGACCTGTTATCCCTTTTGATCAGCCCACTATTCAGGCAGCCCACATTGTAGTGTAAGGTAAACTACTTGGTGTTTTCCTGGCAGAGCTTAAATCAGACAGGTTCTCACAGGAGCTCAGATCCTGGGTTGTTTTCCTGAGCCCAGGGAGAGAGAACTTTAAAAGTAGCTGGCCTGGGGAAAGAGGAATGTGATGCCTTTTTATTTACCATTGAAATGCCGATGCCTGCTTATGTGTTGATTTCCAAATATAAATGGGAGGAACACTGTGGTCTATAGCCCATTAATGACTAAGTGTCACGTTGGCTTCGTTTGGGAACACTGGCTTAGTTGTGTAACCAAACCTTTTTTTTTTTTTTTTTTAGTGTAATTTCAACAAAATGAACTGAGCAAGATTTGATATAGGATTTCAGCTTGATTTTCCTAAGAGAAGTATTGAAAAACACACTTATTTTGTTGACTATCACTTAGCACAAGTTTGTGGTTCTAGTTTGGTAGTCTTTGTTTCATAAAGCTTGCATGGTTTTTGCCAGCATCTTTCATCACATTTTTCTCATCAGTTATGACACTCAGAGTCACTCATCAAAGAGATTTTGTTTATTTCAGGGTTTTTTTTAAGATTTTATTTATTTATTTGGGAGAGAGAGAGAGCGAGTGAGAGAGAGCACAAGCAGGGTGGGGTTGGGGGAGGGAGAAGCAGGCTCCCCAAAGAGCAGGGAGCCTGATGGGGAAATCGATCCCAGGACCCTGGGATCATGACCTGAGCCAAAGGCAGATGCTTAACCGACTGAGCCACCCAGGCATCCATGTTTATTTCAAGTTTTAAAGGACAACATTGTTGCCAGAAACATGTAAACCTCCAGTTTTCTATTAGAACAATAGAAAGCTATAAAGCACAAAGGTAATAGAAACATATCAAATTCCCTTATATCAAATGAAATTTGTGTTTTTCATTAAAGGATTTAAGCATGCCCTATACCACTCTCGTGCTGCAAAGCCGCTGATCTTGGGATACGATTTAAATATTGACCCGTCTCATGGGGTGCCTGGGTGGCTCAGTCGTTAAGCGTCTGCCTTCGGCTCAGGTCATGATCCCAGGGTCCTGGGATCGATTTCCCCATCGGGCTCCCTGCTTTGCGGGAAGCCTCCTTCTCCCTCACCCACTCCCCCTGCTTCTGTTCCTGCTGTCACTATCTCTCTGTGAAATAAATAAATAAAATCTTAAAAAAAAAAAATTGACCCGTCTTCATTTACAATTTCAAAAAACAATGGACCCTAGTACTTAGGACCAGGAGCACATTTAAGTTGGAAAATCCTTTTCAGGGACCCCTCTCCCCCCCAAAAATCAGGCTAATAATAGTACTTAGTAATAATAAAAGTACTTTCAGAGGAGACATTCTCTAAAAATAGCAGGACATTCTTTTGAAAAAAAAAACAGAAGATTTCTTTTTCAAAATATTTTTTTCAAAGATTCTTTTATTGTTGGAATTAAATCATTGCTCTGTATTGAATTTAAAATAAACTTTAGAGCATACTGAAATATTTAAGGATGAAATGCAATGATTTTTGAGTTGAACTTCAAAATAAGAAGAGAGGTGGTTAGTGGAGTTTTTATGAAGGTAGACTGGTGAGGAATTGAAAATGTCTTCGGGTGAGGGGGTAAAGGAGGGTTCATTACAGCATCCTGTCTCCTTTTGCGTGTTTCAACTAATCTATAATAACAATTTGCCAAAAAAAGAAAGAAAGAAAGAAAAAGGGAAAAGGAACAATGAGAATCAAAAATAAAAGTCTTTTTTCTGTATAGTAAGTTAACTGGTATTATTTCTGCATTTAGTTTCTCGAATCAAGGAACACTCTAGTAGCATGCCACTCTGAGGCTGTCTTCTTGCAGAGGTCAGACTCCTTGAAACTGTTGGAAATCCAGAAATCTGAGCTGGTACGTCATTTTTCAGATGTCTGATGAAAGAAGTACAAATCACGTAACTGCATGCAAACGACTTGCTATTATTAACTCAGAGTTAACTTATTCCCTAGAATAAGATTTATAGGGAAAATCTGAGAAATGACAGTGTTGCTAAATAAATCTGAGAAACGGGTTTTTCCATTGCTGGCTCTGAAACAAGCAAATATAGACAAGCTTGGCTGGGAAGGTCCCAGCATTCGCTTCAATGGGTGGAGGTCCTTTTATGAAAAGAGAAATCCCGCTCAGCATGTGAAAGAGGAAGGGCCATTTTACTTCCAGAGAGGATCCTTGATTCCTGTAAATCTGTATTTCTGGGACCGCATCTCAGACTCCTGTCAGCGTTCCTTCTCTGTACTGTTGACAATAGAGTCTTGTGAATCAAGATTTTTCCATCAAGGATTTGCCAGTTGGATATGGCAACGTCTCCTTTCTAGAACAGTTTGTTCCCCTTTTATCTATTTTACCCAAATTACCTTTATGTACGCATATGCAAAGAAGCCACTACATAATAAACCATTGAGATAATTTTCTCATTTCAAAGTGTCCAGTGAGAAATTCTAAAAATTTCTCCAGCCGGTGAACAGACCACATAGGCGAAAGTAAGCTGGGACCCCAGCCTAGAGGCAGTTAATCAGTTACGTCATGTGGTGCACATGAGGAGCAGATAACATGGTCCAGTATTTTTTAACTAAACACTTATGGTATTTAGAGTTTGCCCTCCCAGAGGAGATTCAACAAGGAGCCTTCGGCATCGCCTGGGGAAATAACCTCACTCTGGCTGCACTGTGTTTATATCTCAGGCCCTGAGAGATGCAGGCTGTCCACTAACCTCGCCGAAATAGCCAAGAATCCCTGCCTCTGTGTGGGTTAAATAAAGATCACAAGTTACAGCATTTGGCCTCAGAGCATTGAATGGGCCTCTCCCCAGACACTCATTCTGCTTATCTGGAATCTTAATTCCAGTCTGCACCTTTTGATCAGGCAAGCCCCAGACCACGGACGACTTATCGAAGGGGCTGGAATTTGCACTGAGCCCCATGCACTCCATCTTACCGGCCACTTGCAGGCTGGATTATGGGACTAACACTTCAACACTCACAAGTGGAGGCCTGGGAGTGGCTCCTGGTGTCCATCACAGGCGAGGTGCCACGAGTCAAGTGGGAGGTCAAGCGGAACACGCCAGAAGGCCTCCCACAGCCTCTGTGGCTCTTCCCGGCTCTCCGTGTTAACAGAAACATCCTTCCTCACGACATAGCAGCAGGGTTATTTTCCCTTTTGAATGCAGGCATGAAACTCAGTTTCCGAGTCTACCTTCTCGGCACATCCTCACCTCTTCGGGGTGGTCTTGTCCCGCTGTCTCACTGACTTGCCATCTCCCCCCAGGAGCCGGCCCCCACCTGTGCCACAAGCCCCCGGGAAGGCCTTGCGATCTTCCCGTCCGCCTGGATTTTCTGTTATCAGCCTTGAGGCCAGGGGCTCCTGGGGTCCACTTTCAGGGACAGCAATAGCCCCCAGGCCTTCAACGCTTTTCCTAGTTAAGCTGGACAGTTACTAAGATTAATTCCTGCTCTGCTCACAATCTGATTTTCCCATCACATGTGCCCCAAACCCTAATTCAGAGCCACCCTTAGCTAAAAATTATAAAACAAAGGATCCATAAACCTTTGGTGGCCCCTCTCCCTGACCTCGCCCCTCCATTCCCTGAGTCCTCACACTGACCCCTGGAGTAGCAAAGGCCCCTCATTGTGAACCCCCACCTTGTCCTGCCATTTTTGTGTAGTGTCTTCTCCAAAACTTTCTTTTCACCTTCCAAATTATCCAAATTTACTTTCTTTGCATCTCATTTCTTTCTGTCCCATCTCAGTGAATTATCCTATGGGAAACAAGTTTGAATACTAATTAACACAAACATGTTAAGAGATAAACAGGGCTACATGTGTGGTCCAGTGATGTAAACAAAAGAAATGTTTTTATGCCAGAATTCTCAAGTATGCAGGGACACGACAGGCCCAAAAAAATTTTTTTTAGGGGCAAAGTGTTCATTCTTGAGACCTATTTCCATATAACACAATTAGCCCTTGCTCTATAAGGCTGATTCAGATTTGTTTCCCATCAACTTTTCCCAAGATTGTACACTGTCCACCCTCATTTCAGCTGGAAGTCACCCTTCCAGATCTGGACAGCTGTCAACACTGGGGCTGTCCATTTGGGGAGATGGTGTGACATCACAGAAAGAGCCCCAGCTTGAGAATCAGGCAGACTTGAGTTCCAGGCCCAACCCTGCCACCTGCTAGCCTGGTGACATGGGCAAGTCATTAACTTCTTAGTGCCCTCAGTTTCCTCATCTGTAAAATGGGAATTTGTCACTTACTTCCAAGTTGCTGAACAAGGTGAAGGAGACAACACATGTTATTTAATGGAGCAGTTGAACTTTATTTTTTTTTTCAAAGATTTTATTTATTTATTTGACAGAGAGAGACACAGCGAGAGAAGAAACACAAGCAGGGGGAGCGGGAGAGGGAGAAGCAGGCTTCCCACCAAGCAGGGAGCCCGATGCGGGGCTCGATCCCAGGACCCTGGGATCATGACCTGAGCCAAAGGCAGACACCTAACGACTGAGCCACCAAGGCGCCTGTGGAACAGTTGCCTTTAAAGCTAGCTCTACCAGTAGTTCTTGGAATCACAGCTTTGAACATAAATGTCATCTGACTGCACTAAATATGGGTTAACTTGCTGGTCACTTCACATTTTCCATTAATAATTGCTTCATTCAACATTGCAGAACTAGCAAATAACAGCCTACCTATTGACCGCAGGTGCTAGAAAACTCAGAAAGATACTGAAATCATTTGAAAGCCAATTTTTGCCATATTCTGGACTACTTTGTGTCGATCGTGGGACGCTTAAAAACAAATGGAAAAGATGTAAAATGAAATGTCTTACTATCATTCTTCCTGCTGAAGGCAGGAATTGCGTCCACTAAAATTTTGAGTTTAAAGGCTAGCATCACTTTTAAATAACATAAACATCGGACTTTCTAGCCTGTCCCTTGAAAACAGTCACTATAAAATGATAAGACTCCCTGTGAAAGAAGTCTTCCCAAGTAACAAACCTAAAATTTCCCTCCTTTTTGACACTTCCAGAGGATCCTAAAAGATCCATGAATGGTCCATCTGGTGAAATGTCGTATTTGTATGCAAAAGCAGTTATCTAAGCACACCTTGGGAAAAGATAACATTTATTGATTCTTTAAGCATATCAGGAAGGGAAATGTATTTGACTAAAACCATGACCTGCTCTTCCAGTAGTGACTGCTCTCTCCTCCAAGAGCCAGTCTCTCACAATTTAACTCACCAAATGCTTCTTTTAGTCAGTTTGTGCTTTTCATGTAAAAGTCAACCTGTCTGCCTCCTGGGCTAGGAACAGAGATGCCAATATTTTCTTTATTTCACGTTGAGTCACTGTTTTTTTTTGTTTTTTGGGTTTTTTAAAGATTTTATTTATTTATTTGTCAGAGAAAGAGAGAGAGCACAAGCAGGGGGAGTGTAAGGCAGAGGGAGAAGCAGGCTCCTCCCCGCTGAGCAAGGAGCTGGGACTCCATGCCAGGACCCTGTGGGATCGTGACCGGAGCCAAAGGCAGACACTTAACCAACTGAGCCACCCAGGGCCCCCACCTTGAGTCACTGTTGAAATTCTGAGACAAGTTGGTCAACTTGGTTAGAAAGTTTCAAATAACAAGGAAAAAGGTGGATATTAATTATTACTCCCAATTCAGAGTTGAGGCTTCAAAGGCTCTAGGAGATTCTGGGGGTGCCCAAGGTTGCCTGGACACTGATGGCGGAACCGAGACTTAAGCCCAGGTGGATCTGATACCACGCTGGTATACTGAGGTCAGCAGCATAGACTGGCCTTGTGGGAGCCAGTCACCTTTTGTCCTTCACTTCACCTGACCCTGGGCGAGGTATCCTTCCAGAGTGTGCTGTTGTCACAAGTGGCACCAGCTGAAGAAGTGAAAGAGAGAGAGAGAGAGCAACACACACACCCTGCCACAATCAGCACCAGGGGGTGCATGCTCCAGGAATGAGACAACAGGGCTGACTTCTGTTTCTCTGTCCTCTTAGAATCCTGGTCCTCCCACTGCGCTTCAGTTGGAAAATCGAACCTGTAAATTCTTCCTTCCCCATATGCCTCAATAGGCTCCCCTTCAGAATTTATTCATCTTTGACAAACCCTCATATTTCTTTCCCCTCACCCAAGACATCCCAGCCATTCTTCCTTTCAAAGATTTTCATGATCCATTCCCTCATTTCCACTCCCACTGCCTCCACCCTGGTCCTGTGTTCTATAGTTTCATATCTAGGGTCTTGCAACAAGCTCTGAACTGTTTCCCTAGTTCCCAGAGCGCCTCCATCACCATCTGCAACACAGAGAGATCGAATCACAAACACGCATCCCAGTGTATTTCCTATGGCACACCCAGATTTATCAGCCTAAAGTCCTGTTGGCATGGTGGGAAAAGCACAGCGTGTGGGATCAAAAGACCTGGTTCTAGTGCTGGCTCTACCGCTGATTAGTTCTTTGACTTTGGTTGAGTTATAGAAAAGGTTGAATGGAAAGGCTGAACAAGATTAAATGGTAAAGTGAGTGAAGATGGGGTCCAAGGTTCACACTGGGATGGCCCCATCTACTACTCATTTTCTGTTAGCCCTCCTAGGTACATTTATTCTATGCCCCGCTGTGTGTCCTGGAAGGCTGACCCCTATGGATGGTATCATTGGATTTTCATCCAGCTGTCTTCCTCTCTGCCAATGGGAGGGAGGCAGACATGGGAGCAAGGGAGGAGAGAGAAATTGGGATATTTGTTCCCTGCTGTCTCCCTCCTACTGGGCAGACTCTCCTACAAAATCCCAGCAACATGATTTTCTTCCCTTGCCTTTTCAGACTTAACGGTGCTAATTCTTTGAGAAATGCCGTTCTCAAAATTATGGTCCCCAGACCAGCAACATTAGCATCACCTGGGAACTTGTTAGAAATGTACATTTACAGGCCCTGTCCCAAATTTACTGCATGAGACATTTAGAGGGTGGGATCTAGTCATCTCTGTTTTTAACAAGCTCTTGGATAATTCTGAAGCTCAGTAAAGTTTGAGAGTCACTGCCACCATAGAGAAAGTTGCTGGAGCTGACCCTGAGTTTCTGGCTCAGTAGGTTAGGGAGTAGGGTCCAACACTATGCATTTCTTTCTTTCTGTTTTTTGGGGTTTTTTTTTTTTTTTTTTTTTAGATTTTATTTATTTATTTGAGAGAGAGAGAGAGCCAGAGACAGAACATAAGCAGAGGGGGAGGGAAAGGAGGGAAGGAGAGGAGCAGAGGGAGAAGCAGATTCCCTGCTAAGCAGGGAGCCTGACGTGGGACTCAATCCCAGGACCCTGAGATCATGACCTGAGCCGAATGCAGATGCTTAACCGACTGAGCCACCCAGGTACCCCAACAATGTGTATTTCTAACACTTCTGAGGGGAAGCCTTAGCTGCTCATCCCAAAACTACAATTTGAGAACCACAGCTCTAGATCAACAGCCAAGTATCTCTTCCTCCTGCTAAGAGAAAGCAAGCTTTTCCTCACTTATAGATCTTCCAATGAGTCCATCCATGGCAGATGCTGCCTAAGGTAATACCAATTCTCCTTGAAACCTACTCATATCCCCCCAACAGCTAGGACTCCTACACACACAGACACACACACACACACACACACTCTACTGACAGGCTCACTAGGAGAGTTAAATACCAGTGTGGTTTAGAAGAAGAATTGCAAGGTTTACTCCTGAAGGAAATCCAACTCATTCTAACTAAAGGAGGGTGCCACCCAGGCACCCGGATCTCGCAAATTTTTATAAACAGTGAATTAATTTGCTGGGGTTTCCATAGCAATTACCATAGGCTGAGGAGCTTAAACAAAAGAAATTTATTTTCTCACAGTTCTTGAGGCCAAAAGTCCAAGATCAAGGTGTTAGTAGAGTTGATTACATTCTGATGCCTCTCTCCTTGGCTTCCAGATTGTTAACATTTCCCTGTGTCTTCACATAGTCTCTCCTCTGTGCATGTCTGTGTCCTAATCTTCTCTTATTATAAGAGTATCAGTCATATTGGATTAGGACCCACTCATAAGACCTCATTTTATCTTAATTACCTCTGTTAAGTGCCCTATCTCCAAATACAATCATATTCAGAGGCACTGGTGTTTAGAACTTCAACATATGAATTTTGGGTTGACACGGTTCAATCCATAACAAGCAAGATCTAGGGAAACATGACCACCAAAGTAGCTGGAGCATGAGAGGAGAATGGAAACATCCAATGGATTGGACCAAGGAACACAAAATATAAATTGGATGGGACTGAATGTAGTGATAGGAGTAAACGCACCTGAGCCTAACACAGTTGTTCTCAACCTTATCAGCACACTGGAACAACCTTCAAAAAATACCAATGATGCTGCAGTCCAAACCTAAAGATTCTAATTTAGCTTTTCTGGGGTATATCCTGGGCATCAGGAATTTCTTAATTGACCCAGATAGGTACCAAAGTTGAGAACCGCTGCACAACAGTTTCCTTAGCCAGTTAATTGGACCAGTAAATGAGGCTGAAATATCACAATTGCCCTTGGAAGAACAAGGGGTCCAAAAACTTCAAAAGGTGGGAATGTTGGAATGAATTTATTATGTGTGAACCACCCAACCACCCTCACCCCTGTTCCACCCCATCCCCACTTCAGAAGACCCATATGATGCTCCCCTATTAAGAAATGCCTTAGGCAGAAAAAGCTCTACCTTAGAGAGCTCTACCAAGATGCAGGGATGTCTCTATGCCAGAGATGGGGCGACGGGAATGCTAGTGTGGAGTTGGGTCCCAATTTCATTGGCAACATGGAATCCCAGTGTGGGGACTTGGAAGGAGTCATTACCGTAACAGACTGCAGAAAGGCAGAGAGGTAATCAGTGTCAGACCTGAAAGAATCTGGTGGTTGCTTACTGGTCACAGAGCCCTTAGGATGGGAAAGATGGGTAGGTTACCAGGGTATCAGTTGATCCACATATCTGAAAAAACTCTAGGTTTAATCAGCAGAAACTAGACTAGTTTACCTGGGAAAAACTCTCAGATGCCATTCGCCCACCAATGTCCTCAGCAGATGTACCAGAATCTGCACAGGGAGAGGGGGGGACATTTTTTGAAAAAGTATTCAAGCGAGACTGTTATGTGTCAGCCTTCCCTACCTCCCCTTGGATTGTGAATAGATGGATTAAATGAGTTTTGTTTGGGGCCTTCTTAGGTCAAAGGCTTTATGGCCATATGACAATGCTAATCTTGTGTCAGTCAAAATCCTTCAGTGGTTCCTCCCTGACTCCAGGAAATAACAAATCCTTTACTCTGACATTCTATTTCCTGGGCAGTCGTTTAGTGCTGTCTTTCCCGTCCCATCTTCCACCAGGCTTACAGCAGTGTTTGTCATTTACGGCTCATCTTGAAAATGATAAAGCTTTCCTGTGCTCAGGTCAAAGGTCAGAACTAATCATCACTGGATGCGGCTGCTCTCACTGGCCGAGCCCCCTTTAGGTAATCCCATAGGCTGAGGGGATCAGTGTCTCACATACCTCTTCCCATCCAAGCCACACCTTTGTGCTTCACTCAGGTGAGTTCTTCTGGTTGTGAGACTCCGAGGGCCCACAAAAATCCTCCCTCCATTTCACGGTTGTCTATTCTTAGTGCTATGTAGATACCTCACTCATTAACACCTCCACATCTTTGCTTTCCCACTTCCTATATTCCCACTTCATTTGTTTCTGTCTATCCAAACCCAACGCACCCTCCGATAAGCAATGGGCATCCTCAATCTTCCAAGAAGCCTCCTGGACAGTGGGATTCCCAGTGCCTGGTCTGTGGAGCAGTCCCTTGATATTGAATGGTCATTTACCTTGAATTGCTACTACATTTCACATGAGCTTACGTGTTGCAGGGCCAGACTCCAGAAGCTGAACAGTTTCGAGAAGGCACTGCCAGCACCGGTGCCCTCTTGGGCACTGGCAGCAAAAGATTCACCACCAAAGCAGATGGAGTGCGAGAGGAGAATGGAAATACCAAGGAGGGGTCAAGAAGGCCCTTCCACAAGCCACCTGTGAGGTGCTCCTGGGGACTTCCATGCCATCTGTAGGTGTCACGTGTTTCCAGCCCCGGCTGGGATGGCTCGGGAAAGGTGGGGTGCTCAGAGGAGACAGAGCTTCTCAAAAGCAGAAAGCATATCTCCTATCTTAGGGAGTGTGTATGCAATAAATATACAAAGACTTAGTAGATATTGCTCCAAATTAATTACAGTCCCAGTAGAGAGTCTTTATCAATCAATATTTTTAGGGGCAAGAAACAAAAGCTGTGATTCACTTAAGCACAAGAAGGGTTTGCTGAAAAACTACATGGCAGCTCACAGCAACACATCCAGGCCTGGGGAAGGGCAGAAGCCAGGGTAGTGAGGGTCTCCTCCCCTGGAGCTGCTGGGCTCCACTGGGCACCACTGCCACTCCAATGGTCTTCAGTACCCGCAAGTCTGCACAAGGTCCCAATTCCTAAGACACTGTCTGGTCTGGCCTCAGTCATGTCCCTGGCTGGGTGGGGACAGGGGCACAACAAAGTCACATAAAAATGGGGAAAGGGCATTTCCCCAAGGAGACGATAATGAACAGGGAAAAAAAACAAAAGTAATATTTGCCTCCCACAAGGCCCAATAGCTTTTTCTATCTGATTAACTGACTCTTTGATTCACCGCTAACATTTCATTTCACTTTATTGTTGACAAAACAATTTTCACACATACTACTTTAATCTCATTTTAAAACTCCTGAGTTAGGTTTTGTTTATATTTTCCTTTTAGAGAAAAGGAAACTGGGTCTAAGAAAAGGTGTCACTTACAAGCTTTTTCCATTATATAACACTGTTACCTTAAAAATAAAAGTTTTTTTTAATATGGCATTTTGGAATCAGTGCTGGATCAATTTGGATTACTGAGCACATGCAGTACTTTTCCAACATACAAAACTTCTATAATAATATGAACAAAAGGGGTGCCTGGGTGGCTCAGTCGTTAAGTGTCTGCCTTCGGCTCAGGTCATGATCCCAGGGCCCTGAGATCGAGCCCCGCATCGGGCTCCCTGCTCAGCAGGAAGCCTGCTTCTCCCTCTCCCACTCCCCCTGCTTGTGTTCCCTCTCTCGCTGTGTCTCTCTCTGTCAAATACCAACTTGTGCCAACTGAAGGGACAACTTCTACCATTACTGTATGGGCAGTGAGAAAGGAGACAGACCACCAATGTGCTTCCCACAGGCCACTGCATTTTCCCATGAGCCTCTCCTGTGGCTTGTGTTCCCTCTCTCGCTGTGTCTCTCTCTGTCAAATAAATAAAATCTTAAAATAATAATAATAATAATAATAATAATATGAACAAAAAATAAGTAGGGGATACTACTTCGAAATCCATCATATGCTAGATTTTACTCAATTAAATTAAATTCAATAAATGTACTGAAACACATAGGATGCATCCCAGATGCTAGGGAATCAAATAAAATGAGATCCAGTCTCTGTACTCGCATAGGTCAAATTAGGTCATCTAACTAAATAAAGTAGACATCAAAATAAATAAGTACAATAGAGATACTTTAAGAGCATTGTATTTTAATTGTCTGTTTACTTCTATTTCCTGGACACCAAGCCTCTTGGGGTCAGGGATCGTGCCTTTTTTGTATTCCCAGCACTGATCACAGTGTCTGGGACAGAACAGATTCTCAATAAATATTTATAGAACAAATAAGTTAATTCATGAAAAAAGATAAGTGTAATGGAAACTCAGTTAAAAGAGGGATTATTTTTATTTCTGTTTCAAAGAAAAGCTATATTTTGACAAATGGTAGGATGAGTTTTTAAAGAATCCATGGACAACTCCTCTGCAACCTGGAGGTGTGTTGTTACCTGTGCATTCCTTGTCATGCTCATGACTAGAAAGGCACACTCAGAGGGGCACTGGGGCCTCTAGAAGCTACTTTTGCATTGTTGTGTAGCATCAAATAGATGCTTCTGTTCCAAAAGATACTCCAAAAGGTAGCTTTGCTCCCTTAAGACCTACTTCCAATGTCCTCACCACTTGCTGCATTTAAATCTAGTCCCATGGCCAACACTTCTACAGTCTTAATTTTCTCAATCTGTCTATTGGTACCATGTAAATTGGCCACATAGGTGCTACATTATCACTTTTTTCTCATGGAAAGTACACTTACTCATTTATTTATTCATTATTCCACTAAGCAGAGAGCCCTCTACTGGGTCCACTGTGATTCTGGGACCTACTTCCCTCCAACTCAAATGTAAAAGGCCTCCATCATTTCTCTCTAAGCTCATCACCCCCGGAATGAATACATTGCTCATTAGACATTCAGCAAAAATATTTGCCATCTGACAAGCTAAATGAAAGCATCTCCTCTCCCAAAAGAAGTTAGTTACAAGGACAACTACTGTCTTTGTTCCAGTGTAGCAGAGACTCCAAATGATAGAACCACTCTAACCCAGTTAAAGAGTCAAAGGGGCCAAACCTAGGGAAGCTCCAGGGTGGTTAAGAGTCACTTAAATACTCTGATGTCTCAGGTCAGGTCACCAGTTGGAAAAGGGGATTCTTGAAATACCTGGATCTGGAAAGCTTGGAAGTCCTGCCTATGGGATCCAAAAGCATGCCAAAAGTAAGCTGCTGGTTTGGACACACGTTGAAGAAAACACATGTGGTGGCTGGTTTAAATGTTTGTCTTCAATTCAGATGTCCTATTTGATCCTAGATCAAAATATGTATCCCAAATTGCAAACAAAGCCATGAAGATATCAGAATGACCATGGAGGGTAGTCTTCAGAAGCAGATCCAAAGGCACATGTACAAGCAAAGCCCTGTGGCCGCTTCACAAAACCTTTAAAGTACCAACTTCAACTCAAAACATATGGCAGCACAGAGTATGAAAAAGAGCCTTTCACTTCCTGGAGAGATGCCAGTCTTCTCTTGGTAGCACTGAGAAGCTCTGCCACAGGAGAGGCTCATGGGAAAATGCAGTGGCCTGTGGGAAGCACATTGGTGGTCTGTCTCCTTTCTCACTGCCCATACAGTAATGGTAGAAGTTGTCCCTTCAGTTGGCACAAGTTGGTATTTTCTGTTGCCTAAAGAAACTTGGAAACTACTTTATTCGCATCATTCAGATGTAGACCTTCTCATGTGGGAGACTGTTTGGGGCCAAGTAAGATCCACAATTATTAATACAAATTAATTCTTTAAGTCAATAAAGCTTACGGTCACAAGATTTTAAGCCCCAGATTACCATGAATATGGGAGAATGCAGTGTTTCGTTAATTGGATCTTCTACTTACACAGAGTTGTGTATATTCCATATGTGCAGACCCACCAATTTCAGAAAATAGAAGACAATATGTTCACCTAGTATGAAAACCATACTGAGCAAAACCGTTCTTGGTTCCGAAGTGCCTTAGAATGTTATGGCCTTAGGGTCACCATTAAACATGTCATTTTTAAGAGGGGTAGAAGAATAAACTCACTCCCCACAGACTTACCCTGGGATGTGCTCTGTTAAAAAAATTCTTCACATTAACTTAGTTACTTGTGATTTCTTCCTTTCTCATAAAATGAAGCTCGGTGTGTGAAAAAAGAAATCCTATTGGTTTGAATGTGGGAATCTAGATGCAGAAACCCAGATTCCCATGTCCAGATATAACAGCTTTTTTGCTATACATATTTTTACATGGCTGAAATGATGCTGCACAGAAAAATTATATTCTTCTTTCTTCATTTAACAGTCTCTCCATCACGAGAATTTTTACATGTCATTAAAATTCCTTATTAACAAGTTATAATTGTTATACAATATTAAGTCAAATAGATTAGTTGTAACATACAACTTCTCATGTTTGGAAATTTGAAAAAATTATTTCTATCATTTAGTATTACAAATATTATTGTGATAATTTTCATGTGTTAATCTTTGATCATTTCCTTAAAATCAAAAATGGAGTTATGATCAAACTGTTTGGTTCTTGGATGTTAACTAAACTTATTGTGATCATTTCACAATACATATGTATATTAAATCATTATGTTGTACACCTTAAACTTACACAATGATATATGTCAATTATATCTCAATAAAACTGGAAAATAAGACCAAAATGTTTGACTCTTGATATAGTCTCTCCACAAATTTACTAATTTACTCTTTATATATACGATATGATATAAACAAATACATGATATATATTTATATATCAGTAATTTATATGTAAATAAGTGCTCTATGTGTGTATGTATATAATTTTGCTATGGTTTACCAATTTATTCTCCATTAGTGGTATTTTTAAGTGTCCATTTTACCACCATCAACAGCACTGAAAATTCACTTTAATTAATTTTTAATTTACTTTAAGATTTAGTCATTCTCTTCACACATCTCTCCTGGTAGGTAGCCTTGTCTAATCACTCACATGGTTATCTAGTAAGTTCTTCCGAATACAAACATTTATTTTTAAAAAAAACATACTATAAACCTACAACACATTATGAGGTTACATTGTCTTCTGCAATAAGACAGGGTTATTCTTATAATTCTCTATGATTGGGAAGGAGGTTGTCACATAGAACACAAAAAGTTCTCACCTACTCTCTGGTATATTTAAAATATGACGAGTAGAGTCTGTTGCACTTTAGTATTTTCTGCAGAAGGGATATATTTGGGTTCTCATCATGCTTAGAAAATTTATTGGAAAATCCACATTCCTTTTCAAGTTATTATGCTCAAATGCTATAATACAAAAAAGAGGACATGAAAAGCTCAATAAAAATATTAAAGTCGGGGCGACTGGGTGGCTCAGTTGGTTAAGCGACTGCCTTCGGCTCAGGTCATGATCCTGGAGTCCCGGGATCGAGTCCTGCATCGGGCTCCCTGCTCGGCAGGGAGTCTGCTTCTCCCTCTCCCACTCCCCGTTTGTGTTCCCTCTCTCGCTGTGTCTTTCTCTGTCAAATAAATAAATAAAATCTTAAAAAAATATATTAAAGTCCATGTTTTCTTCTTTATTTGAATAGATATCTCAAGAAAGAAAAGATCACTCTCAAACTGAAGAGGACAGAGCTATGTGTCTGCTTTTCTCACTTCTCAATCTCCAGGTCCCTCACGTGGGGCAGTGCTGTCTCAAAAAGCAATGGAGGAACGCCTGGGTGGCTCCATGGGTTAAGCATCTAACTCTTGATCTTGGCTCAGGTCATGATCTCAGGGATCATATATATATATATGAGATCTAAGAGTGGCTGAAATGCCTGGAGCAGTTACTCAGAGCCACACACTGTCCCAAGTCCTTACTTGTATTTACCTTTCATTGTTAACGTAGTTCTTACCAGGTAAGACACTACTATTGCCCCATTTACAGATAAGGAAACGAGAGCCAGAGATTTGGGTAATTTGCCCAAGGCTTGCAATTAGCTGCAATGCTCTAAAGCTGTGCACAGTGCTGCTTTTCCTGACTGTATCTAGACTCTTAACCTGTACCTAAGATGGCCACAACCAGAAGGGGGGAAACTGTGGCTGCATTTGGGCTATAGAAAAAAGCACCTGCTGGCTTTTGCAAGTCCTACAAGCCCATCTTTGAAAAATGACCATAATCCATATCTAAAGAAAATTGGAGAACTAGTTTGTCTTCTCCTGACCCTCAAGTTTAAGAAGCTAAACCACTGCTATGTCTCCAGATTTTCCTTGAGATTAGAATTGTTTCCTAGAGGCATCAGGGCGTGACCGAGGAGTGATGAAGACAAGCATACTTGACAAAAGCTACACCCGGTGTGGCATCTTTCCCTGCATGCTCGATTCCTGGACGTGGTTACTTGCCATCACGACAGACCCCTACTGGGATGATAGTGGGGACAGAGTACTATACAAATAGAAACTCATCCTCTTCGGATCCTGCACATTAAAAAGGCCAGAGCCTTTTGCAGACCCTATTTCCTCTGTCTTGAAAGCCTTTGTTCTTTGCCCCTACCCACCCTTGCTCCCCACCACTAGCCCCAGGCTTCCTACCCATGGTACAGTCCAAGAGAGGAATCAGTGAGGTCTTCAAACTTCTACTTACTGAATTCAATAAAGGCAAGCTCAGGATTTTGGGGGTGGCATTGGAAAAGGTGAGAATAACTTCCAATGGGACCCATCTGCAAATACTTGGGAGCTCTCAGATTGCAGCTGGCTGGGGAGAGGTCTTGGAGCATTGGTAACTTATCGGTGCTCTGTGCTACTCAATTAAGCCAATGAGCATCATCTGGGAAAGCAGCCAGTATCCCCTCCCCTCCCCTCAGACAGAAAGCTCATCTCAACAAAGCTTGGGAGTCAAGGGTTGCCATTAGTGACCAACTCATGTATTTATTTCCCGAGTTTCCATCTTTAGGACTACTTCCACACCCATAAAACAAAGAATCTTTATGCTATATTTATTTCCAAGAAAGTGTTCCAGGGTCAATATGGAAATTATGACTATAACAGTGGACAAAGTATGGTCAACTACGATGCATTTAAGTTCTTTCTACACAGGAAAAGGAATAGAGGCAGAAAGAATGCTGGAAACTTCTAGGCCTCTCCTTTACCTTGTGACTCAAAGCAAATCATTGGATTCCCAGAGCTGCAGGTTCTCATCTGGAAAACAGAGATAACACTCCTAGGTCTTCTTTTTTCATCTGAGTGTGCAATGATCAAATGGAGTAATGTAAATAACAATGTAATTGAAAGGGCTGTGTAAACTATCCATTAAGGACTATGTGAGTAATAAGCTATCACAACATAAGGTGATAAGATGTTCTGCCTATAAACAAACTAGATAATGACTTCTTTTTTTTTAAGATTTATTTATTTGAGAGAGAGAGAGAGCACACAAATGGGAGGGGTAGAGGGAGAAAGAGAATCCCAAGCAGACTCCATGCTCAGTGTGGGAGCCTAACAAAGGGCTTGATGTCATGACCCTGAGATCATGACCTGAGCCAAAACCAAGAGTTGGTCGCTTAACTGACTGCACTACCCAGATGTCCTTAGACAATGACTTCTTAAGGGTGTTTTTGGATCTCATGTTCTATAGTTTAGCAAATGAAGATAAACTCTGCTATTTAATGCAGTAAGACCATCACATTCAATGAGTCCACAGTAGCTTTGGCCAGCCCACAGTGTTCACACCCCCCGCCCCCAAATACATTGCATATGTTGTTTATATGATTCACTTGTTTATATGGATAATCAAGTGCTGCTTAATGGTGTCATGTATTATTATTGACCTCTTTTTAACTTTAATTTTTTGCATGCAAATATATGTCTCATATCTTCAACTAGACTGTAAATTCCTTCAGGACTATTTAATGCACTTGCTGTGCATGTTAAATGGGATGGTATGTATCAAAGACATGGTAGTGTCTAGCACATGGTAAGAGCTCAATAAATAGTCATTATTATTTTTTCAGAAGACCTAACATAGATTTGGGTCCAGAGTATGTACAAAGAATCTTTATGCCACATTTATGTCCAAGAAAGTGTTCCAGTGTCAATGTGGAAATTATGACTACAGCAGTGGACCAAAGTGTGGTCAACTACCATGCATTTAGGTTCTTTCTACATAGGAAAAGGATTAGTAGGATTATCAATTAACTCCTTTAAGTAGGAAACTCCACACTATGGGATATTGTTTAAAGACTACCTTGAGCAATAATCATATAGAACTTCAAAAGAATATTTCAGGCCCCCTACAAAATGACATTTCCAACTGAGCCACGATATTTAAGAGACAAGAGCAGACAGTGATGATGAACATAGGCTTTGGGGTCAGACAGACCCTGGTTTGAATATCTACTCCAACTCTTACTGGATGTGTGGCCTTGGCCAAATTACATCACTCTACAAACCCCAAATGAGAATAATAATACCTGCTCCGGTGTTGTGGTAAAGGAAGGAATCAATGTAGGCACAGAACTGACACTGAACCAAATGGTAGTTGTTACTCCTATTATTAAGAGTCCAACAATTTTGTGTTCTAGGATTGGGTAGTCCACTGTATGAGAAAGATTAGCATGTCCACAAAGAAAGAGAAATGAGAATTTAGTCTGGCCATCTCCTAGTCCATCAACCCAATCTTCACACTTTGGGAATTAAGTAGAACAGATAGACCAGATAGCCCATATATGAACACATTTAATGCCTATATTTTTCTGGAAAAAAAAATGTTTAAAGTTCTAGAAAATATATGTTTAGTTGTTGAAAAGCATGCCTTTCTGGCTTAGACTAAGATTGAATTAGTTACCATCAAGGAAATGCAAATCAAAACCACCATGAGATACCACCATGTCCACTGGGGTGACTATAATCAAAAAGACAGACAATAATAAATTCTGGTGAGGATGTAGAGAAAATTTCGGAATCCTCATTAACCACTGGTGGGAATGTAAAATGGAGCAGCCACTTTGGTAAATAGACTAGCAAGTCCTCAAAATTTTAAGAGTTACTATTAGAATTAGCATCAAAGTTACCATATGACTCAGTAGTTCCACTCTTGGGAATATACCCAAAAGAAATGCAAACATATGTCCACACAAAAACTCTTACACAGATGTTCATAGCAGCAGTATTACTAATAGCCAAAAAGTGGAAATAACACAAATGTCCACCAACTGATGAATCGTTAAACAAAATGTGATATATCTACACAATAATTATTCAGCCCAGAAAAAAAATGAAGTATTGGCAAATGCTATATAGCATGGATGAATCTTGGAAATATTATATCAGGTGAAAGAAGCCAGTCACAAAAAGCCACACATTATGTGATTCCGTTTATATGAAGTGTTCAGAAGGGGCAAATTCATAGAAATAGAAAGTAATTTAGTGGTTGCTCAGGGCTGGGGATATTGGGGCAGGGGGGTAGGGAATGATTGCTAATGAGTACAGGGTTCCTCTTTGGAGTGATAAAAATATCTTGAAATTGATTGTGATGATGGTTGCCCAGTCTGTGAATATACTTAAAACAGTTGAATTATACACTTTAAATAGATGGATTATATGGTATGTGAATTATATCTCAATAAAGTTGTTAATTTAAAAGATTGGATTAGGGGTACCTGGGTGGCTCAGTCGTTAAGCGTCTGCCTTCGGCTCAGGTCATGATCCCAGGGTCCTGGGATCGAGCCCCGCATCGGGCTCCTTGCTTGGCGGGAAGCCTGCTTCTCCCTCTCCCACTCCCCCTGCTTTTGTTCCCTCTCTCACTGTGTCGCTCTCTGTCAAATAAATAAATAAAATATTAAAAAAAAAAGATTGGATTAGTGCTATATTAGAAAGACCTCACTAATTTACAGAAAGACCAGAACATCAAACCAACAAAAATATCACTAACAAAACAGTAAAGATTATTTGAAGAGTTTTTATTTTATTTTAATTTATTTATTTATTTATTTATTTATTTTAAAGATTTTATTTATTTGTCAGAGAGAGAGAGCACAAGCAGGGAGAGTGGCAGGCAGAGGGAGAAGCAGGTCCCCCGCTGAGCAGGGAGGAAACCTGATGAGGGGCTCCATCCCAGGACCCCAGGATCATGACTGGAACCTAAGGCAGAGGCTAAAAAGCCTGAGCCACGTAGGCATCCCATATTTGAAGAGTATTTAGAGATATAAATACATCACTAAAATATAGCTATAGTTGACAGCTCATTTTTTTTGACAGTTGAATTTTTAAATGTGCTATAATACACTCAAAGATTAAGTTAGAAACATAAGACTCCTTATAGTGATATGCTTTAGTAAACTACATAGCTATTAGATTTATAATAGACTATAAAACCATTTTAAAAGAAAGGTAATTAACTTCAAATTGCATTTTGTTTCCATCTGTTCCATTTCGTTCCAACTGTTTATAGCATCAAACTCTTGAGATATTTGTATTAATAGAATTTTTAGACCTTCCTAATCAACCAATAGAAATGTTATAAAAATTATGGGGAGTAAAGGGTTACCAAAATATGTAGTTAAGAAATTGAAAAGATAAAGCCTGTGAACCAATTATAATCTGATACATGATACATTCTAAGACTTATAATCAGATATTCAGTAATCAAAGTGTCTTTTTACCATTTTGGTGAAAATAATAGTAACTTTACGGAGTATTCTTTTGGAGGGGTTTCTTATACATGCTTCCATTAACTTGTGGAATGGTAATTATATTTAAGCTTTACAGCATCAATATTTAACATTTAAATTTGAAAATAGTTCGCTTATTAAATTACCATATAACCCCATGTCTTCTAAAATTAAATTGTTATATTGTTGCTCAAAATAAACTTCACTCAGTAAATGTATCTAACATATAAATAAAATATTATGATTTCTAAAGTGCCAAATTTTAGACAATATATTTACAAAAGAAATAGATGCTGTATAATAAATAATGCTACTTAATTCTAACATCAAAAAAAGATGACTTGTGGTAACTTAAAACTTTCAAAAAAGTATATCCGTCTTCGCTCAAGAGAAACATTTTGAGATTAAAATGTCTTGAAGATTCACATTTATCTCACTCACAGGCCCATGTTTAATTTCTTTCTCTTTTAAATTTATATTTAAAATATATACATATTTTTTAAATATATATTATAAACATAGAGAGAGAATGTCACATGCATCTTAATTTTAGAATTTGGTTCCTGTTTTATCTTTATAAAAAATTTTTTTAATACAACTAGAAAATATTTAGCAGCAGTCGAAACAACATCCAAAAACATTTAAAGTTGGAGGTAGATTTAAAATTAAATTAATGTTATGTCAATCGTACCACAATAGCATGGTTAAAAAATAAAATTAAAATAATTTCCAGAGCGGAAGCCATTACAATAAACAAAGAGCCCTTCAATTTTAAGAGTTTTGCCAGAATGCAAGACTTGTTTGACGCCAAATTATGTGTGTTTCAAATGGCTTCATATGTCTTCCACCTGCCTGGTGTCACCTTGCTATATTCCAGAAAACAAATTAGAGGAAATATACCATTCAGGCAAATCACATAATTAAATTTAAGAAGTACATGCATCTCATTCTATAACGTCACGAAAAATAGAGGATTCGATTTTCTAAATTGCACTGAAAAATGTGTGAATTGAACACATTACTCATATATTAATTGTGTTTTATTTTCTCACCTTATTTAAAAGTTGAGTTGGGGCAGGGAAAATTTACATTTTCATGTGAGGAATTTTCCTAACACTTGCTTCTGATTAAGGACTCTGGATCACGGTGAATCAGCTAACATTGATTTACATGGAGCTTTAGAAAACAGCTTGACTTTCAAAGAAGTGAGACTTTCTCAAATGAATCATAAAGAAAGTCTTTAAAGGTCAACAAAAAGAGAAATTTCAGATTTTCCTCCCACCACAATAATTTGGCACATTTAAAAGTATTTTTGTAGTCAGGCTACTATAAGAATCTGGAAGTAATTCCGATTTTAAAAGGCAATATTTTCAGAAGCTGGAAGTTTCTAAGTGTCAATTAAAAGCCATAGTTAATGCTTCATTTTAGTTGGAGCTGTTTATCCTCAACACTCATAAGGTAATGATAATGCGAGGTACAAAAATACACACTAGAGATAACTTAATTGCATATTACCGAATGTGCATTTCTATAATGAAAATGCATTGCATATATGCAACATATTTAAATACTATAATGTTATCCATACATTTTTCAAAGGCAAAAAAAAAAAAAAAAAGCTTTTCAAAAATCTAAGTGAAACCACCTTGTACTCCAATACAAATTGCAGTTCTCAGGTTATTTAAGTAAATTGATTTATAATGGAAATAAGTGGAGTTCAGATGAGTTTCCTGTCATTGTGTAATAAAGCCCACAGTTGTATATATAGATTCTTAATTTTCTAACAATAAATTTAGGGCCGAGCAATGTCGTTGGAGTGAATTCCTGTAACAGATGTAAAGGTTTTGATGACAGTTACTTTCCAGGTCTACGGTCCCACAATCACATCTCTGAAAGATTTTTTACATGAAGTGTTTGAAGAAGGGGTGGACGTGTCAGTGATCTCTGAGGTCCATTCCAGGTCCCCTTTAAGATGGAGGTGGGGTGAATAGGAGAGAAGAAAAGGTAAAATGCTGATAAGGGAATCTGAACCAAATGTTGTCGCATGCTAGAAATGATTAGATGCCCTTGTCATGGAGCTGTTGCAGAGGTCCAGGGTGAAAGAGGGAAACAAGGGGTCAAGTGTGGGCACATGAGTTAAAAAAAAGTTTGTGCCATATAGTGGAGGGAAAATGAATCCTTAATCTACTCCTAAATCCTCTCTCCTTTTCTTTTTTAAATATCCTTTGGTCTTGTGATGGGAAGAATGGAGGTGGGTCTTGATGCTATTTATTAACACATATTAGGTTAAGCTACACAATATGTTTGTAATTAAAATAAAAGCTGTAGCAAGAATATTCTGTTCCCTTGCTTAGAGGTGTTCACAGAGCACAAGCTTGAGGTACAGCCACTGGACTGGCCTTCATCATGCAATGCCTATTTTTAAATGTCCATGTCTTATCACTAGAGTTACTTTTTGGAGGGAGACATGTCTTACACATTCATTCAGTAACTATGCATTGAGGACCTGCTAGGTGCTCAAACCCTGTTTTAGACAGTGAACAAATGGCGAAATCCTGGCTCTCATGGAGTTTACAAAATAGTAGCCAAAACAGACATTAAACAAAGTCAAATGAGTAAGTTGGGTATTATGTTTTATGAGTTTTTAATACATACTTTCCCCACATTTTAACATACATAAATTAGGATGGTAAATCATATTTTAATTGGTGGTTTTATGGAGGGCCATAAAATAGTGATACCAACAAACCTTCAGTGATAGCATTTAGAATTCTAGAGAATACAGTAGAGTATTAGAAAGTAATAAATACTTTCAGAGAAGGAGAACAGAGGAGTAGAAGCATTTCAGCAGTGTGGTCAGGGACAGCCTCACTGAGAAGGTGTTGTTGGAGGCCAGGCTCAAAAGATGAGCCAGCTAGCCATGCAGAGCTTCTGGGAAGAAGAAACTGCAAATGCAAATGCCCTGAGGCAGGAGGGTGTCCGGACACGTTCCTGGAAATACAAGACCAATGTAGCTGGATCAGAATGGGGGGTGAGGGTGGTAGTGGGAAAGAGAGAAATCAAAAAGTAACAAAGAAGCCAGACTGTATAGAGCCTTGCAGACCACTGTAAGGACTCTGACTCTTACTCTGAGTGAGATGGCAAGTCATAGAAAGGTTTGGAAGCAGACATCATGATACGAACTCTATGTGAAAGGTCTTTGTAAAAGGCTGCTGTGTTAAGAATGGATGGACTGAAGGACAGCAAGGTGGAAACTAAGCGAGCAATTCGGAATCTTCTGGATGATACCAAGTGAAAAGTGATGGTGACTACCACCAGGGTGTTAGCAGTAGAAGTGACAAGAAGTGGTCGGATTCTGAATAGATAAAACTGACAAGATTTGTTAATTTTGGATGTGGGGTTCAAGAAGGGGTGTGTCATGGATGACTCCAAGACTTTTGGCCTGAAAAACTGTAACTAAGATGTTATCATTCATTATTCTGATTATAAACCAGAGAAGCCTCATACTAAATTAACAGGTTTCCAGCTGAAAAGAGATGTGTGTATTCAAAACTAAAACATTTAAATCGTAGTGACTGTAGGAGTTCTGACACCAGTATACAAGAGTGCTATTCACCAAAGGAGGGGAAAGACAGAGAAAGGCAAGAAGGAAGGGGGATTAGGTTTATTGTGCCAAGTGGTTCATGTACATTATCTCATTTAATCCCAACAACCACCACACAGTGTCATGATTACTCTCCCCATTTCACAAGTAGAGAAATTAGATTTTAGGTTGGTTAAGTAGCTTACCAAGGTCACATAGCTATAGTCCTTGAGAGTTCTCCTCTTGGAACTGGTTGCTATTCTTCAACTGGGCTTCCAAATCAGGTGCCCTACTCTCTCAGTTTTCTTACAGCATCCAGTTCTGCCCTCTTTCCCATTCCTAGAGAAATTGAGGGATGTTTTCCCCCTTACAGATCAGTGGAAGAATGTTTCAGTGGACACCACACAGTGTTGTTCCAAAACGCATCCTTCAGCCAATATACTTCAGTGGCCAGGAGGGTTTCTATTTCACCCCCAGAGCTCCTCCCTACCCAGGGCACAAGCCTTTATCCAACACCCAACCCCCTTCCACACCCCTTCACTTCCTTTCCCCAAGACTCTCCATCCTGGGGGTCAGACCTCAGACCCTACAGATTTTCTAACTGCCTTTGCTCACATCACCATGAGATCCTCACTCTGATATGGTACCATGTCCCCTCAGGCAGTGGTGACACAAGAGATGTGCCCTTGGATGGCAAGCATTCCCCAAACAGGTTGACAGGGGCTAGTGTAGCATGAAGAGTGAGGGCTTTGCGATCAGCTAGGACTAGGTTCAGCTCTGAGTTTCTGACACTTTCTGGCTCTATGACCCATGGCAACATACCCAGGTTTTGAACTTCAATTTCTTTATTATTAAAAAGCAAAAATAACTGTGTTACAGGGTTGTGAGAATTAAATGCGACTGTGTTTGTAGAGCCCCTAGTGCAGGGTTTGACACAAGTAAATGCTTCCTAAATATGCACTATTACTATTTCCTGACTCTTCTCCCAAGTAAGCAATAATAGGGGATGCATATCATGTCCAGTGAGCTCGTGGATTGCAATCGGTGCTCTGCATCCGGAATCACACATTTATCTTTTGAATACTGCTTTTTCTCCTAAAAAGCCAAGGCTGCATGTTTTTTCTGATATCTATGGCCACTCAGGTCAGCTGGTGATCTGTAACTAAGTGGAGGCAGGGTCGCAAATGAGCAAAGCAGCAGGCAGTGTTAGAAACTTTGGCACGGCTGGACATCAGGAGAAAAGTTCCCACATGGGGACTGCCACGTGACCTCTTCTTGCTCAGCAGCTCTTTGACTCAACGGTTGGGAAAAACTTTGAGAAATGGGCTAGTCCTCTCTGTTGCTCCAGGCAACTATTAGCAGTTACGTGAGTATCCTGTTTTGCAGTTAAAGACTTCAAAAAAAAAAAATAGATTCCCATCTCCGTCCATGTTATCATGTGGTCGAGTCACTGTGCTGTTGTTGTTTCATGAAGGTGGCATTTCAGGAGTCCATTCTCTTAGTCCATGCCTCCTGGGTAACTGGGACTAGACCAGGGACATGTGGAGAAATGGCCCAGTACTGATCTCCCTCTCTGCCATGTCTGTGCCAACCTGTGGGAGAGGCACTAATTATCACCTCTTTCTGTCGGAGGTCTTCTTTCACAAGATGTCCTTTGGGCACCTCAGTCTCAATTTGTCTAAAACAAACATCTCTCTCCACCCCACCTCTCTTGCTCTTGTGCTTGCGGCAAGGACTGGAGATACGCCCATACCAGACCGTAAGCCATCACCACAACAAATGAGGTTCCGAATCTTGTGGAGTCAGGTGATTCTCTCTGAACTATCCCTTGAAACTATTCTCTTGTTGTTATCCTCACCACCTAATCACCCTTCACCTGGCATATCGCATCTGCCTAGTCCAAGTCTCCCCATTCCCAGGCTCTCCATGGCCAACCACCTCAATGATACAGAAACCTCGATGACCACAGATGTGGTATGAAAACAAGAATATAAAATATTTCATTAATTATTTCAGCTGCTTACATGTTGAAATGATAATATTGGAGGATATTTGAGGTTAAATAAAATATATCATTAAAATTAACTTCATTTGTTCCTCCCTCCCCCCCTTTTTTTATTGTGGTTACTAGAAAATTTACAATTGTGCATACTACTTGCATTATAGTTGTATTTGACAGTGCTACCCTTCTGGTCCTTCTCAATTTATGACCTTTGCACCATCTATTCTTTCCTTCTCCCTGGGACTCCCTTCATCAAGCCAACTCCTATTCATTCAAGATTTAGTTAAAATTCACTTTCTCTGTGAAGACTTCTCTACCTTTCCCTTTGTAAGTCCTTTTGGGCTTTGATTCAAAAACTTATTTAGAAATTTATTTCTTTAATGTCTGCCTCCCTTGCTAGGCTGCAAGATTCACAAAGGAAAAGATCCAACCTTGTCTTGGTTCCTTACTGATCTTATGAATCTTCTTTAATGTCTGGGAGACATAAAAAGTGTTTAACAAATTCCACTTAAATATATGAATGAATGAGACATTCTGATTCCCCTCCCAGGTAGTGTTGGTGGGGCTGAGCAATAAACTAATCTTCCTTTCCCCAGCTGGCATAACTGAGCCTAAGTAAGATAGTGCAAAGCAAGGCTGATCCACAGTTTAGCTCCCCATTTATCCCTCTATCAGTGGGTTTAGTGAGAAGCTAAGGCTCCAGCCCCAATCAGCACCAATGAGGTAGTAAGAAATATCAGAAGGAGTCTTTTCTCACCCCACCCCCCATTTCTCTTCTTTGTTGTCAACAGGGCCCAGGGGAGCTGAGCTTATACCTTGACTCAGAAACAAAAAGGCCATGTCCCACTTTCTCCTGGAAGATGTCAGCAGGATGGGGGAAACTGAAGCACCACCCCACATGTTTGCAACGAGGCAGTGTGAACAAGGGCTCCACTTTGCTGGGGTAACGTCAGCAGGGCCCAGCATGAAGCTCAACACAGGCACTCACCCAACCCTCAAGCTACACCTCAGCAGGAGACTGCCTGCTAAATAAGAAAGATTAAATGGATACAGAGCTTCATAATATAATACTCCAAATTCCATGATACCAAAAAAAAAAAAAAATCAATCTTGGGTCATACAAAGAACAAGTAAAATCACAACTTGAGTGAGAAAAGACAATCAGCAGATGCCAACACTAAGATGAATCAGATGTTAGAATTGTCTGAAAAGAATTTTAAAGAAGTCATCATAAAAATGCTTCAACTAGCAACTATGAATTCTCTTGAAACAAATGAAAAATATAGATCAGCAAAAGAATAGAAATTATGAAGAATTGAAATAACTGAAATAACAGAAATAAAACAATTGCCTGGATAAGTGTCATAGTAGAGTGGAGATGACAGGATAAAAATCACTGAACTTGAGGACAGATCAAAATGATTTACTTATTCTGAACAATAGGGAGAAAAATGGAGTAGGAAAAAAAATGAACGGAGTCTCAAGGACCTATAGAACATTTTAAAAAAAAGAAAAAAAAAAAAAGATCTAATAGTATCATTTAAGTCCCAGAAGGAGAGGAGAGAGTGGCTGGAATGTTTTCAAAGACATAAGTGACTGAGAGCTTCTCAAATTTGGAGAAAGACATAAACTTACATATTCAAGAGGCTGAACCCCAAATAGAATAAACACAAAGAAATCCACACCAAGATATACCATAATGAAACTTCTGAAAACTTAAAAGAAAAAAAGTCTTGAAATCATCCAGAAAAAAATGACACATTACAGGGATTCCTCATCTGAAACCACAAAGGGCAGAACAATATTTTTCAAGCACTGAAAGAAAAGAACTGTCAGCCATATTTTCTTTAACTGGTGAAAATATCCTCAGTAACAAAGGGGAAATAAAAACATTTTCAGATGAAGAAAAACAAGAAAATAACCCTTAAAAAATGGCTACAGGAAGTTCTCTATACATGAAGGAAATGATAATAGAAGAAGGCTTGGAATTTCAGAAGGGAAAAATAGAACACAAGGATGGGTGAAAATAGGTAATGGGCAAAATGGGCAAGTATAATAGACTATCCTTTATGAGTTTCCTATATTATATTTGATGTTTAAAGCAAAAATTATAAAGTCATCTGATGTGGTAGTTATGTATATAAAGGAAATTATATTTTAAAAAATAGGTAGTAAAACATAAATTGATACCAGCAGACTGTGTTAAATTACACACACATATTGTAATCAGAGAACAACCACTAAGAAAAGTATCCAAAGCTAAACACTCCAAAACACTATAAATAAATCAAGATGGAATGAATGAATAAATGAATACATAAATGAATCAGGAATATCTAATTTCCAAAAAAATTTGCTTTCAACAAAATAATTATTGCATATAAATTTTTAAACCATCACAATTACAAGTGACAATGATCAAAAGATTTTTTTGTAAATCACTGAATTAAGTAATTAAAAATTTTCATCATGAAAATGTGTAAAATCAGTGTAAATGAGAGACGAAATTAATCTAACTGTGACAAAAGCAGATAGTGTAATCATTTCATCATGAAGATCATGTCCCGATCCCATCATCTCATTCATGTTACTTTTGTTTTTAATTTACTGCCTCAGCTTGATCCAAAGCAGTTTTCCTATAGTCTTATCTTTTTCAGCCTGGAAAATAAAATGGGGTTAAAGATGCAACCAGATACAGCCCCATCTCCATGAAGCTGCAGGTCGGGAGAGGGTATGCGCAGTGCCAGAAGCTCATAAAGTTGGTGTGAAGACAGGATTCTCTTACTCTCTCAAAAAAAGAAGTCATTAGAACAAGGTGGATGGCCGCTGCACGTAGACATTTCCACAGCAAGCAAATGCCAGACCTCTTTCAGTGTCCTTGGCTGTGTTAAACTCTTCAAAGAGAGGTCAGCTGTGTGGCTGCTTGCCCAGTGACCCCTGGTCCAAATGGACAGAGAAAGGGACACTGCCTCTTAGAAGATCAAAGCTCCAGCTTTACCCACTGCTTCTCTTGACTCTCCTGCTGTGGAGGCTGAAGGGGTGGTTCATGAGGGAGGGGGTGGGGGAGAAAAAAGGAAGGGCATCTTAGCACAATGTAAATCATTACAAGGTCCACAAGAAACACTTTGCTGAGGGATCACTGGCCAGGTGACTAAAACTTCACTGGCCAGCTGCCTCTGCCTCAACTGCTTTTAGAATACCAACAGCTAAGAGGGGAGGCGAGGGTGCCGCAGGTAATGAAAAGAGCGGAAATTAAGTCTGGAGAGTGGCTCTGACAGACAGAAGTGCTCTCCTCAGGCCTCTCCTTCCAGCAGAAGCTTCTGACTCACTCTTCTCAACTGTCAAAGCAGAGGTCAGAAGGAGGAGAAGTGGCAGCTGGGGCCAATCCACCTTTTCTCAGAGGTGTTTGCTTTCTGGGGTTTTGACATCATTTAACAACTTCCAAGCTTCCAGGATGGGGATATTGGTCACTCAGTCTCTTTGTTCTGTTATAGGGTAACCAACCATCCCAGTTTCCCTGGGATGCACCTTCCTCTGCTTCAACACTGGAAGTTCCACTTCCAGAAAATCTGTCATGTGGGGAAAACTGGAACAATTGGTCACCCTAACTGTGGAAAAGGAGGACTGCACAGTTGACGGCGCTGTTTGTAGAACGGGAAGTATGGTGGCTTGAATGGTGTCCACCCCCCAACACCCCCGTCAACACCCCTGCCCAAAAGAATGTCCACACCTAATCCCCAGAACCTGTGAATGTGACCTTATTTGGGAAAAAGTTCTTTTCAGGTATAATTAAAGATCTTGAGATCATCCTGGATTTAGGGTGGGCCCTCCATCCAATGACAGCTGTCTTTATGAGAGACTGAGAGCACACAGAGACACACAGGAAAAGGTGATGTGAGAACAGGGGCAGGGATTGGAGTGATGTTAACACTCATGAAAAGCTGAAAGAAGAAAGGAAAGAATCCACCCGAGAGCCTTGGAGGGAATATAGCCCTGCAAACACCTTGATTTTTGGACATCTGGTCTCCAAAACTGTGAGAGAATAAATTGCTACTGTTTTAAGCTGCCCAGTTCATACTATTTGTTATGGCGGCCAAGAAAACTAATATGAGAGCCTGGTGCTTAGGGGTTTCCCCTGGGACTACAACAAAGTAAGATTTTTCTGTGAAGACACTGGGTGGCTAGCAGGGAGAACAGATAAAAGTACGTAGTCAGGCTAAGAAAGAGATTTAAGATGAATTCTTAGGTATCACCAATGAGTTTAGCAGACTGACTTTTTTCATAAAATGGTTACATACCAATTTGCCTTCAGGGAAAAAGCACTGACCTCCCTCAGATATATATATATATATATACATATCTGCTATCTATAACTATGATATGATATAGATATCAGGTATCTGATATATATGTATATGATATATAGATATATAGATATATAGATATATTTTTTTTTTGCCCAGTGTCGATATAGGCTAATTTTTTTCAAAATCACTCATTAATTAAATCTCCCAAGATAATTTCCCAAATTTAGAAAAAAAAATTGTGTCTGTTACTAGAGGATCCCAGCCTTCTAATAATGTGGCATGCTTGAAAAGGGAACTGATTGTGACATTGGCTTCCTAGTTCTGGCCTTAGGGGTAAATACCTCTCAAGTCACTTTGCTTCTCTGGTCCCTGTTTTTATCACCTATAAAATTAGGAGGTTGAACTAAATTATCTTAAAACAATTTTCGGGGTGCCTGGGTGGCTCAGTTGGTTAAGCGACTGCCTTCGGCTCAGGTCATGATCCTGGAGTCCCTGGATCAAGTCCCACATCGGGCTCCCTGCTCAGTGGGGAGTCTGCTTCTCCCTCTGACCCTCCCCCATCTCATGCTCTCTCTCTCTCTCATTCTCTCTCTCAAATAAATAAATAAAATCTTTAAAAAAAAAAACAATTTTCGTATTTTAGCATTCAAGAGATATGTGTCAATAATCAGATTTTAAGTATTAAAAAATAGCCTATTTCCACATTTAAAAAAATCTCTATATATTAAGAATCATATATGAACTTCTCTGAGTGAACTTACTTTTATTTCAAGGTAAAAGCCTCCCCTAGTATTGCTTCCTTTTGTATATAAATAAATTTCTTTATGTGTTTTTTTTCAACAGACTGAGGAGGGCCAGAACATTTTATTCAGGAAAACATTATGCAAAAGACATTACAGTTTATTATTACTGAAATTCTATAAAAGCTAAAAATGAGAAGGCAGAAAGCACATGCCTAAAGTATGAAAGCTACAATAAAAAAGATGCTATGACTAGCATCTTAGCTCATTAAAAGTGATCTGAAATCACTAGAGAACACATTTTCAAATAATGTGACAAGTAGGAAAAACATCTATCAACATCCCCAGAAACGTTGAAAAGTGAGGGTCCTCTACTTTTCTGGCATATTTTTGTTCTCTTGACCACACTGAGAGATGGATGGATGGGTGTTTCCAGAAAAGCATTTTTTAACAAGTGTATCTATTACCTGGAAGGGGAATTAAGGACTCTAAATAGATGCCTCTATCCAGAAATTCCTAACCTCCACACTATGCTCTGCTGCGCAGGCATGTCCTGTGCACTGTAGTATGTCTGGTATCATCCCTGTTCTCTAACCACTCAGTGCCAGTAGTGAACCCAGCTGCGGCAATGAAAAGTGTCCCTGGATGTTACCAAATGTTCCCTGGGGGACAAAACTGCCCTGGGGTTGAGAACTACTGCTCTAATCTTTTCCTATTAGCACACTGGAAGAGGAAAAAAAAAAAAAAAGATTATCAGTTTACTGTCACCTTGATAGGTACCAAGCGTCTTTCTGAAGTGGGTAGCCCACTGCAGAACCAGGGTAAATGGGAGGTGTATACCAGGACAAAAACCCCAGCTGTTTCTCCAATTCAACCAGCTGTACTCTGAACTTAAGTGCTACCTTGCCTCCCCTCCACGAGGCCCTACCCACTCCCAGAATGCAGTCGGGAGGCCAGTTGACCGACCTCTATGGTCTGAGCTTGCTCTGATTGGACAGACTTTTCGGGCCTCCATGAAATGATACAGTGCCTTTCTCCCAAGAGAGACAGGACATTGTGTGACCAGCAGATTGTATTCCCAGCTCGAGCTATTTCATTTCCTCACCCCGCTACAGATCATCAATATGGCGTCTGCCTTATATAAAGGAAACAATCTTTGTCCCGCATAAGATTATTAAGAATTCTCAACACCACTATAAACCCACTTCTCCCACCAAACTATTTATTTGCAGTAACAGACAATAGATCATTGAATTACGTAGCTAAAAGTCAAATCTAATTTTAGTCCTAAATTTCAGCATACTCTCTCCTACCACCATTAACCAGAGCAATGAACAAGTACAGTATGCGACTGCTTTTCCTTTTGTCATTTTTCTTTCCACCTACATTATTCTGATGACTGTTGGTGGACATCGGTAAAATGGCAAAACACAAATAGATAAATAAAAAGGAGATAGGAGGTGAGGAGGAAGAGTAATAACGTGCCTAGAGAATTTGCAATGTAATGAATAAGCCCCTGACTAGTCAAGACCTAAAGCTACAGGGGAAAAAAGAGAGAGAGAGAGAGGGAGAGAAATAAATAAATAAAATAAAATAAATATAAAGCTATAGGAAGCCCAGGTAACAGTGATCGAAGGAGGAAAAATGAGCCAGTTACAATGCAGTGGTCGAGGCCACCAGGTCCCCTGTAGGGGACCTTCTCAGCACTGCAGAATAATTCTTCTGGTTTGACACCTACTGTGCCTCATGGAGTCTGAGAAACAAAATTTACACTAGGAAAGTAAATGGAGGACTAAGAAACAATCCTTTCCTCAGGTAACTGGTGGTCCATAATTACAGACATCACTGAAGAGAGGAAATAAAACTGAAAATTACCACAGAAGTTGCCAAGACCCCAGCCAGAATAAAAGTCAGATGGCATGGAAGCCTTACATGCCTGAATGAAAAATGACTAAATAAAACCAAATTTTGTCCCACAAGAAGAATGGGTAAAACTTTTAACTAATTAGAGAAACTCCATCATGATCAAATATGAGCCATGTAATTATTACATGGAACAGTAAACATTTTAATTATATAATTAGAAACAAATGTAAGGGCTTTTTTTCTTCTTTTTTATGTGCTTGTATTTTTCTGCTTTCATGGTCAGCAGCCTAATGTAGTGATTTAATTACCTCAGAGTCAGTCAGTTAAGCTCGCTGTCTGAGAACTGCCTTTTTACAATGCCCTGAACTGACCTGAAGTGAAACTCAAACTCACCCTTTGTGCCCAGGGCTTTCCTGACAACAAAAGAGGTATTGGTTCTCCTTTCCCCAGATACCAGCCCTGGGCTTACTTCCCAGCGCCTTCTCCTCCCTAAGTCTCCTTCTTCTACCCATTCCTTGCCTTCACTCCACCCACCATCTCATTCCCCCACGAACCCTCCCCCCAACACACACACACACACAAACACACAATGGACAGGAATGCTGAACCTGCCATCTTGTCTCTCTTGTTATCACAGAAACAAGAGCATGAGGATTGTTCTACATTTCTAGGCACATGAAACCCCTCAGTTTCTAAGCACTCTGACCTTGGCTGCTAGAACTATGTAAGTGCTGCAGGAGAAGATCTCATGTTTGACATTGCAGAGTCATATGTAAGAAGAGGAATCAGAAACACAGATTGATGGAATGAGCTGGGCAATCACATGGCTTGTTAGAAGAGCAAGAATTAGACCAAGAAGCCTTCAGATTCTGCTCCTTTGATTCAGATCTCACTTAAGTAAGGAGAACCTTCTATAGAGAAAGGCTTTAATGGATAGAGGTGGATTATCTGGGGGGCTTCATTGGCTTTTCCTCTGCAAACCACACTACATATGACACCCAACAAGGTTAGAGCACATTTGAGAGAGACCTGATACTTTGAGGGTGAGAACAATGCTCAGGACCTCCTGCCTCCATTTCTCACACAGGACCCACCCCCTTGTCCTCTTACCTCACTCTCCATTACCATGTGGGTGCTTTCAAAATCTCTTTTAGGAGCTCTGGGTACAAATCTAGGGTAATTATACTTTTCAAAATATAACAATATATCATAATCCTGAAAAGCAAATGAGAATGAGAATGGGGTGTTGATATAAAAGGGAGAGAGAGAGAGCATCAAGACTTTTTCTTGAATTATTTAAATATGCTACAGGATATGGGTTATTCCTGTGAATTTTTTTTTCTATTTTAATATGTTTTCCGTTTCTGTTGCCTAGAGTCTAAGAAAATAACATAATGGGACTCTTAAAAATTGATTTTGAAATCTTCATAGTTAAGATCCTTCCATGTTAAAAAAAATGAATACACCGTATAATGGTTCAAGGGTGCTGCTTGATTACCCCGAAATATGACCACACAAATAGAAGATTCTCCACGAATAACATTGTGGAAACAAATTCTGTAGCAATTTGGCCCTGCAGTAGTTTTAAAACACACTACCACTAGCAGAATTCTGTAGTCTACTTCAACCATTGCTCCTTCTATAACTTGTACACATTCCTTCTATAACTTCCTTCATGGAGAAAGCAGTCGTCAGGTGGATTTGCTTATTATTCCATAGTCTATGATTCTTAGGAGTTGCTAATGTGGGGGTCACTCTGCTTAGAGACTAAAGACATAAATTTTTGTTCTTCAAAGAGCTTTGCAAGATTGGCTTATGTTATTTGACTTGCTGTGGTGGTTTAGTTTCTTCACCTGTGGAAAGGATACTTGTGCATGTGGCACTCTTCAAATGGAGATGGTTAGAAGCGAACATTACAGTTCAGCATTAGCCAGTGTGAATTGAGTGTTATTTCACATGAGGGAAGAAGGATAGTAATAACAAACAGATATGGTAATCTTGTTACAGAGGATCCAGCCCAATAGACTCAGTCTCTATTAAGATTTGATTTAAGAGAAAAAAAAAAAGATTTGATAAAAAGAGGTAAGGGATTTAAACTATAGCATAGCATAGTTGGGCAAAGTGAAACAAAAGTTGGTATATTTTGAGATTTTTTTTTTTAGATTATTTAAGTGATATATGAAAGATGTAGAATCTATTCTCTGTAGTTTTAAATGGATTCTTACTCCATTAATGTGAATGTAACCAAATAATAGCAGGAGGAATTCCTAGGGATACTTCCAATGTAATTACTTTATTTCAGTAAGATGGTTTAAAATGTTAAAAATAATTCAAAACTGTATTCATATTTAAATAATTTCAAAAGAATATTTCCAATTGCATAGGATTTGTTATTGCAGTACTAGAGAGTATTTATATTTATGTTGTACCGAAACAGTTTTAAACTGCTATTTAACTGTTTTTATTAGCTATTAAGGTAGTGCAATGGCTCTGATAAGAACTTATTTGTATGTACTGAGCTTTAAATATCCAAACATTTGGCAATCCCTTTCTACCAAACACTGCCCAGCATTCATCTGTTGTCTCTACCATTTCAGTTAGAAAAGGTGTAAGGATTTCTATGGCAGGTACAAAATATGCATATTTCTGGGTTAAACCAGCTAAAATCAGGGGCTGCATTGACCTAAGGAGAGAGAACTGTGAATTTCAACTTTTGGGTCTTTGGCCACCTTTATTTTACAAAACAATTGAGATTAAAGGAAATGTTGATTTTTATAGTTAGCATGCATTACTTTTGTAAAAAGGATTAAATAAATAAACATGCAAAAAATAGATTAAAATAGTATTGAAATGATCAGCAATCAGATTCTACTGGCTCATCTACCTTTCTAGTCTCACTTCCTTGCCTTCCACCTCCACATATGCTCCCAGCCATTCTGGTCTTGCTGGCCTCCCCTGTAAGGAATTTTCTGGCCTTCCCCAATTACACCAGGTATCTCACACCCACCTGATATTGCTCATGCTGGCTCCTCTGCCTAGAAGATCATCCCATTCTTTTCCTAATGAAATCACATTCATCCTCCAACACCCAGCCTGGCATCACATCTTCTGTAAAGTTGCCCTTGACCTCTCCTGCGGCCAGCCAACCGGAGACCAATAGAACATACCACCCCTGCCCTGTGCCCTCAGGTTCTGGGATCCTATTTCTCTTGTAGTACCTTTCACATGCCAGACTCCTTAAAGCTAAGTCTATTTTTCATTTCCATTTCTTTCCCAGGTTCTCCCCTAAAGGCTAGAACATGAGAGTTCTCAAAAAAAAAATATGGTTGAAATGTGATAAAAAGCATCTAGCTTACCTCTTTCAGTCACTACCCAAAAAAGTATTGCAGAACATTGTTGCCATAAATATCAAAGCATTATTGCTATTACTAAATTTTTAATGCTCTCTAATAATTAAAAATGCTATAAATGTATAATCAAGAATAGTAAAAACAACTATTTAATAACATTGAAAATAAAAACAAGCACAACTTTGAAGAAAAAAAGGAATACAAATGAGTAGTTCACCTGCCTATAAAAAGTAAGTAAAATTTTCACCCCATAAATTCACATATGATAAAATTAGGAGTTGCCTGCCTTTGAAAGAGAATTGTTATAAAAGATCAGGAAAGGGATGCCTGGGTGGCTCAGTGTGTTAAGTGCCTGCCTTTGGCACAGGTCATGATCCTAGGGTGCTGGGATCGAGTCCCACATCAGGCTCCTTGCTCAGTGGGGAGCCTGCTTCTCCCTCTGCCTGTCTCTCTCCCTGCTTGTGCACTCTCTCTCTCTGACAAATAAATAAAATCTTTTAAAAAATCAGGAAAACAGGTAAGGTATTTACATTTTTTATAAGGCACAGTTACACAGCAAACTGGGAAGGACACCTAAGGCTTCCATCTTATAATTCAGCCCTCTTTTTCACACAGAGATTTTGCAGTTAGTTCCCATAAAAATCAAGAGTTTGTGGCTGATCAGTCTTGTTTCTAGGGATAAGAGTAGGATGATGTCTACACATTAACCAGTTAAAGGTAGGGAAGGGGGAGAATGGTAGAATTCAGTAAAATTAATCAGCTTCTAATTACTATCTGAATGCAATGGTTTTTGAAACTTGTCTGTGTGGGATTGGCTCAGTCCATGCATTATGAATAATGTCTCTCTGCAGTCTTAGTTGATTTTTTTTTAAAGATTTTATTTATTTATTTGAGAGAGAGAATGAGATAGAGACAGAGAGAGCATGAGATGGGGGAGCGTCAGAGGGAGAAGCAGACTTCCTGCTGAGCAGGGAGCCCAATGCGGGACTCGATCCCGGGACTCCAGGATCATGACCTGAGCTGAAGGCAGTCGCTTAACCAACTGAGCCACTCAGGCGCCCCTTAGTTGATTTTTTAAGTGCACTTAGTATCATGAAAGCCTCTTGTTTTCTCAGATATGTGTCTTAGTTCATGCTACTCCTCACACCAATAATGCCTTCCTTTCCTAAACTCCCAACCTTCATACACTGTATTGTGTCTGAGGATTTCCTTGTTTTTCCCTCAAATCATAGTTTTCTCCACTATGATAGTTAATTTTATGTGTCAACTTGGCTAGGCCACGGTGCCCTCATGATCAATCAAACACCAGTCTAGATGTCCCTGTCAAGGTATTTTTCGGATGGAGTAACATTAAGCCAATAGACTTGAGTAAAGCAGACTACCCTCCAAAATGTGAGTGACCCTCATCTAATCAGTTGAAGGCCTAAAGAGGAAAAAGGCCGACCTTCTCCAAGGAGGAGAAAATTCTGCCTTCAGACAGTCTTCAAACTTGAGCTGCAACATTAACCGTTTTGTAGGTCCCCAGCTTACCAGCCTACCCTACAGATTTGCCAGCCCATACAGGTGCATGTGCCAATTCCTTAAAATCAATCTCTCTCTCTCTTTCTGTCTGTGTATGTATAAAATATTTATATATCACAAATATTATATATATATATCACATATATGTCATATATATACATACATAAAAATTGGTTCTGGAGAACCCTAATACACTTACCTTAAAAGCTCCACATTTTTTTTTAATTAAACTACTCTTAACACCTAGCTTTATAGTTATGGATGTGTCCAAGGAGCTCTGTCCCTGGGGGCTTAGAAGAGGGCAATTTCCTGTCAAGTAGAGATTAGAGTCACAATTTAGGAGAAAAGTTTATTCTCAGCAGGATCCCAAACTATGGATGGGGCTGGCAAGAATGTTGTGGGATACTAGGACCCAGCCATGTCAACTAGGGGCTAAAGGAAGAACTCCAGTATAAGCAAAGAATCAGATAGCCAGAATGAAATATAAGGTAAGGTTGACATGGGGCCAGAAATAAGGCAGAAACAAATAGACAGGAGCCTCCTTGGAAGTCACCCCAATTTCTCTGGATTGCTAGACAAGATGTATTTCAGGTTTTACTAGCTACGGAAATAAAGTTTTGGTTGAACTTTCTTCCTTCATAATATTGGCTCATGTTTAGTCTGAACCTACAGAAGGAGGCATCAGGGATTCCTGCCCAGAGGGAAAATCATGGAGATTATTTTAAAATAAGACATGGATGATAGCATCCAGAATATGACAGATATGATCCTACCATAGCCTGAGTCAGTCAGACCACTTTTGAAGTGGATGTTCAGTCTTGGTTTATTGTGAGGGGTTATTCCAGTAGGCCTGGAGTTGGCCTAAGCTGTTTTGCTGAAGTAAGAGACGTATCCACACAGCACTGACCCCTGGTCAAGACCATGAAATGCGCTGAATAATAGCACTGCTTTGTAAACAGGAGTCCAAGGAAAATTTCAGAGTGGTTTTACCAGCTTGTCAACATTGTTTATTGATAACACTGAGATTGATGATATGTACCTGGTCTTGATGAGAGCCTAGTATGCTTTGCCCTTGTATCTGGTTACACAGCAAGAAACATGCCTATGTGACCAGCAAGGTAGAAGATACCCAGTCAAGAATCCATTCTGAGCTCCCTAGTTCCAAGGTGTTCTGCACACACATTGCTGGTTTCAGCTCCAAAAAGAAAGCAGGTCTAGAATGGCCTTCACAGAAGGAAGATAATTAGAGCCTGGCCCAGATTGTCCAGACTCTTTAGTGTGAGGCAAACTTGGGCTGTGATGGGTATCTTTATTTTAATGTTGTTGCTATACTGTATTGCTATCTGGGTCCTGTGGGTCTTCTTAACAATCAAACTCTGTGGCTGTCACCATTATCACACCTGGGAAGAAAATTTTAATAGGAATTGAACCCAAAGGTGGAGACCAAAATGTGGAACAATCTGAAACCATGTCACATAATGAAGAGTTGAAAGAAGTAGAAAGGCTTCATTTGGAGAGAAAAAAAATCTGAAGAATTATAATATGTGATAGGGTTTTGTCTATGTCTCTTTCAACTCTAGGACTGCATTAATTTTCACAAATCTTTAGGAGGCAAAAAACAATGCAGTAGAAGGATATTATGGGGAGGCATTCAAATATGAGAGAGAATGAATGAATCTAACAATGTTGGGGCTGTTTGACCTGGAATGGGCTTCTTTGTAAGTTTGAAAGTGCCTTGTCTCTAGAAGGTTTAAGAGCCTGGATGGTAACAGTCCAAGTGTGTAGAGATGGTACTATTGTCTTCGTTTTTATATTAGATGTGATATTTTCTACATTCTCTTTTTCAATGCTAATATGTTATAATTCTAAGAGTTTTGTGAGTATAGGTTAAGAAGAATCCCTATTTCAGTGACATCAAGATTCATTAACTTTATTCATGGTACCTTTAAAAAGTCTTCTTTATTCCATATGTCTGAGTTCATTGTGCACTGGGTATGCTACAACCCCCTTCTCACCTTTCAGCAAAAGCAAGCATCTAATTTTCAACTTAGAATCTTCTTTACAAAAAAAAAAGAAATCAAAACTTCATTTTCTCTCAGATTTCCCTGTGATTAAAACGAGAATGCAAAAAAAGAAACTGTAACTGAGAATTAGCACTCCCTCTGGGCTGGCTGTTGAGAGCTGCAATGATGCATCTAGGAAACAAATATAACGGGAGAGTGTTGGGCACATGCCTGGGGCACTGGGGGGAAAAACTGAGGTGTCTACCAGAAAAACTCACCTTTGCATGTCCCAGCATCTAGGGCCCCCAGATACCAGCTTGGACCCATGAGGAGCGCCCCAAATATAGTCCATTGGGTCCAAGCACAGACGGGCAGCTAAGAGGTTCAAAAACAGACAACTGCAATGCAGAGTGAGGCTTTCTGGAGGGGAGAGGTGCTCTAACCTCACGGTCCAGGCTGCTGTTGATGGGGTGGCAGGGGCCGGAGGTCCCAGATCAGCGAGCAGCTCTTCATCCGGAGCTTTACAGGGTGGTGGGTGGAGAAGCAAACAGCAACCCGACTCTGAGTCACTGCGAACTGAGGGCATTTTGAAAAGCCGAGTCCAAAAGGGGAGGCCAGAGAAGATTCTGGGACCTAAAATAAGGCCAAGACGCAGGAATCCTCCTACGCAGAGGAATGGATCTGGGGAGGGACAAGACTCTTGGAAAGGGGGAAAGCAGCCCTTTACTGCGGGCCGAGGCTGGGTGGCGTGGGAGGGAGGGCTCAGGTGCCCAGCGAGTTCCGGCAGCGAACGCCCACATTCCCGCTCCGGTGCTCATACCCGGAGAAGTCCTGGGCTTTTCTCCTCAAAACGACTTCTGAATAAAATACAGTCGGCCCGATAGGTTTCCATTTCATCCGAAAAGGTAACATCTTGTCCAGGCGCGTATTTGAGAAGCCTCTCTGCCCCAGCTCCAGGGCAGGTAATAGGTCTCTACAGGAAGCCTGGGAAGAAGCAGGCAGCCAGCCTCCCTGACTCAGGCATCACAGTCCTTCGTGGGCTCACACTTCATAAATAACCAGAGAGGAAACCTTTCCTCATCTCATTTAAGCCAGTGAGGTGTATATAGCTTTAACAGATCCAGGACACTTATCTCAAGCTGAGAGTGTAATTTCATGGCAATAATTTGTTTAAAGTGTTGCTGATTGCTTCCTATTTCTCCCTGTTAATGACTTTTGCACCTTTCCACTGTTCCTTTTATATGGCCTGCTCTGGCAATTGCCCTACAGGAGGCTGTTTAGACAACACAGGGCCTTTCAACAGGCTGCTGGGAACTACACTGGACACTCCCAAGATCTGAAAAGTCTCTTTCATACAGATTCTTCCTTTTTTGGAGAAAAAGGGTTGGGTTTGGTTTTTTAACCTTCTGTCAATGCATTGCTCCCTCACAATTACTAGTACTCCTGTAGTGTGTATATTCAGAACACAGCTGAGCAAAGCTAATTTGCTGTTCATAAATTTCCTGGTGACTGAAACCAGCTTGAGAGAGGTGGTGTGGAGTGCCTGGGTTTGGACATGTGAAACAGTACATCTCCTTTAGGTTGGAAGTCTAATGTGGAATGTCTTAGAAGGTGTGTTAGTGGTCAGAGGGTCATTAGAGAGCCTTTTAATCTTCACTTTTTAAAGGAACTCATGCTTGCAAATTTTGGCACAGTATATTCCTCCCCTATTGGCAATGATTTCAAATCTGAATGACGAAGGAGCTTTTTCCATATTTCATGGAGAAAAGTAATTAGTGTGTTCCTCGGGTCACCAGGGAACATAATGCACGAATATGCCAGAGAATAAGGGGCACACAGCAAACTACCGACACTGTGTTCAGCCTCTTTTCTTCTCAGTTGGTTGCAACCCATCTGTTCTTCCCATTTATTCACCTTCTCCCAGCCGTCGCTGTTCTATGTTCGCTGCCCTTCACCCCCACTTTAATGCCACCAGCGGCGGGGCAGGCTGGGGATCAGGGAAGTGGACCCACAGCAAACACCCCGGGCTGCTCAGGTTCAGGTATTTAGTTCCACTGACCAAGTTTGCTGTTTCAGCCCAAAGATGAACGTGATTGAGGAACAGAATAGAGATCCAAGATACAGCACGTGCGTCAGCACCACCGTGACTGTCCAGGCTCTGAATCACGAGGCCCTTTAATCCCTCAATGGCAAACCCACCTCAGGAAAGGGACACCTGAAACCAGACCAGGAAATATTTGTGCAGGAGGCAGGAAATTCGATCCACCCTGCTTTTCTCAGTCACTGAGATTCTCATTAACAATATGGCTAAGTCCTAACTCCAAAAACAGTGTTCTCTACCTCCTGGGTCAACCATCCCAAAATGTTACATGGGAGAGTTTACCAGGGCTGTCATCTCAAGATTCCTTTCTATACTTTTTGGTTCACTTTCAGGAAAGTCTTGTCCTCAGGGTCCAACACTTTCCTGCTACTGCATCCTTGCTATTTAGGAAAGAAAATAACTTCCACGGCCTCAGTCTCTGGAGAAGTTGATGACCTCAGTTCACTTCAGAGTCATGCAAGAACCCACCTCATCACATGTATGTTTCATTCATTCATTCTTCCAGTAAACAAATATAATTGTAGGTGGTGAGTGGGAGGGACAATAAGCACAGTAAGTAAATTACCTCATATGTTAGAAGGCAGTAAGTGATATCAAACAGTTAAATAGGGTTAGTGGGTGGAGAAGCAAGTGGTAGTACAAATAGGGTCATCAGAGTGGATCTCATGAAGGAGGAGATGCCTGAGCCAAGTCCTAAGGAAGGGGAGAGAGTTTCCAAGCAGACATCGAGGACAGAGCGTTAAGACTGAGCTACAGCAAATGCCCTATGACAATAGCATGCCTAATGTGATCCAGAAGCAACAAGGAAGCCACTAGGCTGGGATATGACTAAGAGGGGGAGAGGAGTAGGCAATGAGGTCAAAAAGATAACAAAGGCTTTATTGGCCCTTGGGTGGACTTGGAATTTTCTTCAAAGCAAAGTGGAGAGTCTTCTAAAAGGTTTTGAATAGATGTGTGTACTGACCTAACTTCCATTTTCAACAGATCTCTCTGGCTGCCCTGTTGAGAATAGACTGTGCATGTGTGTGCACTTGCGTGTGTGTGTGTATATGTGTGTGTGTTGGAGGGTGGGTGGAGGAAGGAGCAAGAGGAGTTAGGAGGCCACTTAATCCAAGCAAGAGATGCTGGCAGCTCAACCAGAGTGGTAAGAGTGGAGGTGGTACAAAGGATTCAGATTCTGGAAAGATTCTGAAAGTAGAGCCGGCAAGATTTCTGATGCATTGGTTGTGAGATGAGCATAAACGGAGTCAAGGATGACAGGGTCTGTTAACCTGAGCAACTGTGAAGATGGAGTTACCATCACCTGAGATGAGGTAGCAGTGGGTAGCAGAGGTCAGACTGCACAGATCAGAAGTTTAGTTTAAGATACATTGAGTTTAATAGATTTCTATCATTTAACAATGATTACAGTATATTACAATAATCTTATATGCTATCCCATGACTTTACAGATTGTAAACATTGAGATTTGCACTTTGTACATATCTAGAAGAGCTAAAAAGTAGTCATTAAGAAGATGAAAGCTGAAAAGCAGCCGAGGATCTGCAGACAGTGATTCTATGCACTAATCTTATCAGTAAGTTAAGAAAGTACACTATCTTTTTTGGAGGAAACCACTGGATGTTAGACAAACTCCTTACTTAGGGAAATTGACCAGCTTGTTCTGATGAATGTGATTTCTTTATCCCCCCGGTCCCCCTGCCAGCCTCACACAGGATATCCTGTGCACAGAGCATAGTAGAGATAAGACAACGAGCCGAGGCTCACAGTTGTGGCTCTTTGGGAAAGCCTACAGAAGCTGCCAGATCCAGAGCACAGATCAGAGAAATAGGGCTTTCCCCCCAAACTGACAGTTTCCATTCCAAAATAGTCCAAGCTTATGCTTGAAGTAGTAGGAGAAAGAAGGCTTCATGGTTGGATGAAACACAGTTTCTCATGGTAAAATATACAGGAAATGTCTGGAAACTCAAGCAAGCAACTCTATGGGATAGGTAATTTTTGTGGGGCTACAAGAAGGATGGAACAAAGAAAATAACTAGCCGCTCTGCCCCTTTAGCACGCTAGTTTAATCCTAACCAGATCTGGAAATTTGGTGTGGGTTGGTACCGCCCAGGGAAGGAACTCATTGAAAATTCTGATGGTCCCCACTTGTCTTATTCCAAGGACAAAGGACTGACAGAGTTAATATTTTTCTCTGTTCTTCTCTTTGGAACAGTGGCTCCCATAAAATAATGAATTCTTGTTGAATAAAGAAGAAACTAATGACTGTTTGGGCTCCAGAAATCAGTAAGTTATTAGATAAAACAGGTGGATCAGTAAGTGACTTTAAGAAGAGAACTAACATGAGCACAGCACAAGATATAGAGATGTTGAATCACTATGCTGTACACTGGAAACTAATGTAACATTCTATGTCAACTATATCAAATAAAAGAATAAAATTTTAAAAAAAGAAGAAGAAGAGACCTAACAATCATGTGGCTCAAAGAGCAAATAAATTTATTCCTTTCTTATGTAACAACTCCAAGGTCAGAATTTCATGCCAGCAGGCAACTCTGATCCTTGTGGTCACTCAGGAACCCAGGCTGACGGAAGCTCTGCCATCTTGCAAATGAGGTATTCAAGGTCACAATTCCTGGAGAAAGGGGGGGAAAAGTAGAAGATCAAGCTCAGGGAGCTCCTCTTAAGCAAGTGAAGCAGAAATCGTACACTTCCTTTCTGTCCATATTTCATTGGCAAGAAGCAAGATACATACCCAACCTTTGCTATAGAGGATGCTGAGGAATGCAGTCCTGACAGAGTACTCACATTGCGAGTTATAGCTCTGTTACTAAGGAAGAAGACAAGAGCACAGTTTGTAAGGACAGTTAGCTGTTTCCACCCCAATAGCATTCTTGACTTGAAGTGGACTGGGGAATCCACACTGAGCCACAGGGAAGGGAAGACATTTGTCTGAAGAAAGGCGTGCTCTGTAAAACTGGCCTTTGACCCCATTACCACTCCGACTCTCCTAACCTAAGTAGAACTATACAAAGGGCAGACATTCTGTGAAATTCTCTAAGGAGAGATTTCAGATTATCAGGGAGTTCAAGAACCTGACCTTGAACCTGACCTCAGACCCCAGGATCCCAATTTATTTGGACACTTAACCAGTATCGATGTGTATAGCCTGGGTAGTCAAAATAAATTAGATATAGCTGGAGAAACCACACACACACACACACCCAACACCCCACCACACCAACAATAGCAAACTACTAACATCTCTCTTTAAAAGTTGCTATTTTTATACCACTTAACCACAAAACAGGTCACTTGCCCATGTACCATGGATTAGAGAAGGCTCTAGTGCAACCAGTAGTTTGAGAATAACCCAGATTAGCAAAACGCTTGGCCCCTTTACTAGAGAACAGATGAACTTGGAATCATTGCTAATTTTTATTGCATGCTTACTACCTGCTAGGGTTCGATATCTATCATCACATCCTGACCGCCAGAGCTGTCCTATACAATCTTTTTTTTTTTAAGATTTTATTTATTTATTTGACAAAGAGAGACACAGCAAGAGAGGGAACACAAGCAGGGGGAGTGGGAGAGGGAGAAGCAGGCTTCCCACTGAGCAGGGAGCCCAGTGCGGGGCTCGATCCCAGGTCTCTGGTATCATGACCTGAGCCAAAGGCAGACGCTTAACGACTGAGCCACCCAGGCGCCTCTGTCCTATAAACTCTTTATGAAGATGTGGAAACTGACCTTGCCTAGGATCTCATAAGTAATGAGTGATTGAGCCAGAATTTGAACAGACATTCTGACTGTAAAATCCACATTCTTTCCTCTGGACCACGCTGCCTCCAATGCAACCAGGGCTAATTTGCATTTGAGTCCGATGCGGAGACCAGTGTACATGATAAGTGGGGGTCACCTTGTGGCGCAGAGGTTATATTATTCTGTGTGGTTCTAGCAGAGCCAGAAAAAAAGTGGAAGGAAGGCACTGGAACGTAGCCTTGAGAAGGAACAAGAGCTTCCCAACAGTCCCCGCTGCCCACACTCAGCAGTGAGGCTGCCACACTGAGCGTCTTCATGCAGAGGCTCAGCAAACATTCATCTGAGTCTTGCAATGAAACGTAAATTCGGTGACTTCTAAGGTCCCTTCCAATTCTGTGCTTCCTCTACTTCAAATGTATACAACGTCCTTTTATTTCCTTTGAAAACTTTTTGCTTACTTAGGATAATTACAGTTTTGGTTATAGAGACTTGGATAACCGATGATCTGCTTTCTGAGCCCATTTTAAGTCCTGTCAATGATCGTAGAACATAATTTAGAAACAGTAGAGCATATAGGTTGAGAGTTTATTCTTAGAATCAGATCACTGGCCCACTGATTCCAAAACTTACTAGCTGTGTCACTTAAGCTCTGCAGCTTTCAGCTTCCTCAACTGTAAAAGGGAGGAATGAGGTCTCTCAGCTGTGTTACTGTATCTCATGGCATGTTATTTATAAAATTCCTAGCATAGCCCCTGGGACACAGGAAGGGCTCAGTAAGCCTCACCAACACTTGTTATTTTTGTTGATTGTAGCCATCCTAATGGCACAAGATGGTATTTCATTGTGGTTTTGATTTGCATTTCCCTAATGATGAGTGATGTTGAGCATCTTTTCATGTGCTTGTTGGCCATCTGGATGTCTTCTTTGGAGAAATGTCTATTCAAGTCCTCTGTCCATTTTTAATCAGACTGGGGTTTTTTGTTGTTGTTATTGTTGTTTACTTATAGGAGATCTTTTCATATTCTAGATCTTAACTCCTTATCAGACCTATGATTTGCACATAGTTTCTCCCAATATGTGGGTGTCTTTTCACTCTGTGGATTGTGCGCTTTGATCCTCAGAGGTTTCCACTTTGATGCAGTCCAATTTATCTATTTTTTCTTTTGTTGCCTGTGCTCTTGGTGTCATATGCATACCTAAACTGATATTTTCTGCATTGGGCTAATAAGACAAGAATCACTACCTCTTTCACAGACTGTCTGGGAATCCAGTACCTTTGCCTCAAACATTCCCAAGGGAGCTCTGAGGAACTGTGAGTAAATAAACAGAGAGAACCCTGTTGCAGGAACACCACCGAGGCTACTAGGCATAAAATTGGAACCCCTTGTTTATTTGGCAGCCTGTGCGTGGAATCCAGGGGGCACTGAGATGCTGGGCCTCTGCTTGAGAAGGGCCTGCAGCTCAGCCCTGTTTGCTGTCACCAGCGGGACAAGCAGCCTGTGTGGAGGGTCATGTGTCAGTGAGTAATCACTAAGAAAAGCAACTCTCTGAAGGGCTGATCAACACGTCAGGGTCAGGATGCATCACACGGACATGTGGATGCCTTTGCGTGTGTGTGTGCATTTTAAGTACCTATTAAGATCTGTCAAACATGATCAAGTGTCTTTAATTAAGTGCCTGGGCCAGCCTGTATGCACGCATATGCAACTGTTCATTTCTACCCGCTTGTAACTTAATAAACATGTTCTATGGCATTTCATGTTATCTTATTTACCTAAGCAAGCAAATAAAATGTTGAAAGAATTTTTTTCTTTGGCCCGCTCTCGGGATGCCGGTAAACGTTTTTATATTCATACACACAAACCTCTCTCCCGCTATTCATGTTGCCAAATTAGAATTCAGAATCTAGAGGTGGGGTGCACACTCACTGAACTGTCAAATGTCTCCAGTGAATTTTGTTTATTCGTTGCCAATGCTCTGACTAGCATTTGAAACAACCCATTGTGTCTAGCACTACTTCTCTTAATTTTTAATCCTGTGTATATTTCAAGGGGAATTTAATCCATCTGGTTCTGATTCATTTACTCTTAACTCATCAAAGTGGTACTTTGCAATTGATGTTTGATGTCCAGAATGCCTTTTGGGTTTTTAGGTCATTATGAAGTTTCCCTCCCTCCCTCCCTGCCCCACCCGCCTGCCCATCTGCTCCCTCTACAGTACTGGTCATAATCAAGAGGTTATATTTTATTTACCTGACATAGTTTCAAATAATCAGAAATGTGTCACGATTTTGGAGTGTGATAAAGTGTAAGGCCCTGGGTGGCAGGTTGCTGGGGGCTGTGTGTGCTCAGCAGGGCCTGGCTGCTCGGAAGGCAAGGCCACACACTTGTGCTGTCCCCTGGCTTGGGGTCTGTGCACGCAGTGGATGTCCCTAGGCACTGGGAACAGTGTTCTGAAACTTCTTTCATCTAGCGCTCACACACATGACGCCACAACACTCCCGTGCCCATAGCACACAGAGACATAAACGGGCCCCAAGACAAAGCTTTTTCACCATGCATGCAGTCCCTTTGTGATTACTTCAAAACAAGCTCTTAACTCAGTAAAGCCCTGCTCTATCAGGAAAACGACATGCTCCATTGCTCATGCTCTTCCAAATTCTACCAACAGAAAATTTTCTACCATCATCTCAAGGCTTGGTGCTTCTCTAAGTCTTTCAAAGACAACCACAGAATATGTTTTTTTTTTCCCCACAGACTATCTTAGATAGTAGAGCTTAAATATCTCTCATGATAAGAAAACTCAGTTTATTATTTCAAAAAATGGTGCAGGATTTTAGCATTGGAAGTGGTCTTTAAAATCATGTAATCTTTAGGGGCGCCTGGGTGGCTCAGTCAGTTAAATGACCAGCTCTTGATTTCAGCTCAGGTTGTGATCTCAGGGTCACCATCTCAGGGTTATGAGATCAAGCCCTGAGTCAGGCTCCATGCCAGGTGTGGAGCCTGCTTAAGATTCTCTCTGGCTCTCCCTCTGCCCCCCATTTAAAAAGAATCATGTAATCTTTAAAATGTCAACTATCCATAGGTCTCCGTACACTAACTTGCCCATTTTATTTCTGTGTTTGTTCTTTCTTTTAAATATGTAGTGACATGTGGTCATGGCCTTAGCTGGCTTCTCCATTCACCAGTCACTCAAATACATTTATTGACCACCTACATTGTATTAGGAGCTCTGCTAGGCCCTGAGGCTTTCTCTGCAAGAAAGCGAGCCTATCCTGGCCAGAGCTACTCATGCATTCCCTGCCTACTGAAGGCTAACAGCTCAGAGTCCTTCTCCACTGTGTCCTCATGAACCAGCTTCATGGGTATGCACATTGGGACAAAGCAGATGAGAGGTAAAGGGCTGCCTGCTCAGTCACAAATGTTTCTTGCTTTCTCTTAAAAATGGTCTCCTAAGGGACAGCTGGGTGGCTCATTCGGTTAGGCGTCTGACTCCTGATTCCAGCTCAGGTAGTGATCTCAGGGTTGTGAGATGGAATCCGGCATCAGGCTCCACCCTAGGTGTGGAGCCTGCTTAAGGTTCTCTCTTCCTCTGCCTCTGCCTCTCCTGTACCTGCACTCACGCACTCTCTCTCTCTCTCTCTCAAAAAAAAAAAAAAAAAAAAGTCTCCTAATCTTAAAATCCTTTTCTTTTGCATCATCAAACACCACTGAAGGCATGAACATTTACATAAACTCTAGTACTCCAGATATCACAGTGCATCACAGCTCAACCCTCTGCAAGTTGAAGATTTTACTGGTGCTTTTACAAACTCTTAATGTAAATGTGGGATTCTTAGAAGTGAGAAGGTGGTAGTCCATTACTGGCAACTTCGCCCTTGCAGTATTTACTGTTATCAGTTCATGGAAATAGAAAGCTTCTTCTTTTTGAGCTGACTTTTGCCAGCTTTTCCACCTCCCTTAACAACTGTGTTTTACTGTCATACTGTGAAGGAAGTGTTCAGGCTACTGATTCATATTGCAGTGAGGTCATTTGAATTTTTAGGACTTTGAATAGGAATCATATTATGAAAAGAATAAGCCTCGTTCAAACCAGACCAGCTGAGAGCTTATCTTACAAGGACATGGGCTCTCCAGTGGGTGGAGGAGATGACCACTGCAGCCTTTCTTTCCTTCTCCACTGGAGTAAAGCAGATGTGGTTAGTCACTGTGCAAGGGGGCGTGTGGAAGTGTGAGTATTCATGTTTATGTGTGGTTGCCAGATCTAAATCAGCCAGGCAGTAATTTCTCTGGGAGCCCAATGTGGGCACTAAATTTTGCACTCACCCACCAAATGGGTACACATGCCCCTTAATCTGTCTTCCTGCAGGAGGGCTCTGCTGGCACCATCCAGCCTGAGCTTGGGGCCAACCTTTCCCTAGAGCCCCTTCCCATGAGTTACAGCCTGCAGCATGGGGGCTGAATAGAAAACAGCCTCCAGAAACCCCACTGGAAGGGCTGACCGGAATTCAACCTAATGTTGAGAATGGCAGGAAAGCTTCTATTATTCTACTTCATTCTATCTGCTGGGAGGCAGCGCGGCGCCTGGAGTCTGACTGAGCTTAACTCATTTCCCTGGATTTCCGAGTCTCAGCCCCAGTGCCTATGAAAGCCGAATATCTCGCTCCTGAGGCTCACTACACTTCCTGATATAGGATGCACTTGCCTGTCTCCTGGTGACCTTACACACTAATAAAGGAGTCATAATATGACCTAGACAAGACTTGCAAGCCAACCGGAATGCAAACGATTGACGGGAGTGCTTTCAGTTATCTCTGTTTGTCCTGGCATGCTGGTGGGGCTCTTTCATTCTGGTGTGTGTGTGGGGGGGGGGGGCTTCACAATGTAGCATAGCCTGGGCCGCCCACTGGCGGCGCTTAATACCGAGGTGTGGCCGGAGAATGTCTGCCACAGACTGGTAGCCCACAGCCACCAGCGATGGTTTTTGCTCTCTTTCCCCAGCTGTCTGGAAGGAGAGCTATGGCGCTTGGGAAACAATTCTTGAGTGTGAATTGTCCCCAGTTCTGGGCATAGGGTTAGAGGAGCGAATTCCCTCGCCGACTTTTTGCACCGCTGACCACTTTGGTCACCTCTGCCTGCCTTCTCTCAAATGTTATCAAAGTGATGAGCATTTCTACAGGAAGGTCACGATTTACAGACCCATCCTTTCTTCTTTTATATTTCTTCTACAGTAAGATAAGTGTTTGATCTGATGCATAATGTGGATCTACTCGAATCACAAATCAGGACTGGGGAGATTGCTGGCGTCATGTCCTCCGTGTTCTGTGTGTTTAAGCTTGAATTCCTCTTTCTTGAGAAAGGGTCCTATACTTCCATTATTCCTCTTTCTGTCAACATCATACACTTACATTCAGAGGGTGAATTTATATCAAACTGGACAGAGAGGCAGGCTGCCCACCCTTTTGTATTTGGAGAGTGTCCACTGAATAGTCTACAGGCCAGGTCAAGAGTTCTTGTGAAACCTGCCCTGGGAGTTTCAGTCTGCTGTCCTCAAGGACCAATAGCCGAAGGTGATCTATCACAACCATGACCAAGAATTGCCAGCCTATATGAGCAAAAGCAAATGGAGTCCGAGACCTCCATCCAGCGTTTAACGGTCAGACTACAATGACATGATTATTCTCCATGATAGCAGCCTCCAGCAGGAGAGGGTGGCTTCTGTGTTGGCCTGTCATGAGTCTGTGACTTGCTGAGCCCTCCCTGGACCTATTTATAAGTTTATCCGAAGTTACTATATCTTGGAGTAACGAGCATTCAATTTTAATACGTACTACATGTCAGTTTTTCTTTTATTCGTTTTATCATTATCTTTTGCCATTTTGCAAAGTACATCTGGATTTGGCAATTTGATGAATAAGTTATTCTAAAAGTTCCCTTCAAAATTTTACATATTTCTAATGTATTTCCCATAATACTTACATATCTATACCTATGTTGAAGAATTCTACCACTTCTTTTTCATCTGTTCTATTAGATTCAGATTTAACTGCCTTTAAATGCTTTTGAGTTTCTAACTATATGCTGGGCACTGTGTTAGATTCTTTATCATCATCATCATCATCATCATTATCCCTGACATTTATTATGTGCTTACTGCATGTTAGGCACTGTTGAAATACTTGATATAAATTATCTCATTTAATTCTTACAATAATCATACAGAAAGTTTTCTCTCACTTACCAGGAATAACTTTATGGGTTTATATTGTGATCCTTACTCTACAGATGATAATTCTGGGGTTTAGAAAATTTTAAGCACCTTACTTAAGGCCAAGGACCAAAAACCAAGATTCACATATCCATAGGTGGAAGACCTATATCCTTATAGAGCATCCCATTTAGCTGTATTGCATAAATCCATAGAAAACTAGTCTTGGTCCTATCAGATGCTTGCTTCATCTAGCCAGTCCTTAGAGCTGGGTTGTTTCTAGTATGTTTTTATGGGTTTTTTTTTTTTAACTAAATATCTGTATCCTTTCTTCTATTGGTTTGTTGTAGATGGATACAGACACGTAGGAAAGTTAAACCTGATACAGTATGTGAATACACCATAAATGTAGAAAAACAGATCCAACCATCAAATTCACAACATGGTATAAACATACTTTCTCATCAACCAGAAGGTGACCAATTCCATGTTCCACACAAATAAAAAATATAAAACCATGGTTGGTACTGCTAGAACTTACTTTAGTGCATTTGTTATGTTTGGTTACTCTTATTTTGATTATGGAAATGTTATAACATATTAGTGATCTTCTATTGAGAGGAAATTCTCCATAAAATAATCTGGAGCTAGAAACTGAAGTGAATTTTTAAAAATTATTTAAATATGTGCATGTTCAAAGGGCTTTTTCTTTTATTTTCCTTTAAATTCATGCCCATTTCTTTAATCCTTTCTTCCAAAGACTTATTTTCTATCCTTTTAATCACCTTTGAAGACCCTCCAAGTTCTCTGTTTCTCTCAAGTTGCGAAGCCCAGAAATGAGAACAACGTCCCATCACTGAATAAGACATGGCAGCTAAGGATTCATCCTCTTGTATTCTAAATTCCCCGTATTGTGCTCAACAAATCACCATACTCTAACACGTTGCCTCTTTACCACAAAAAATAATTTCCAGATTTTTTTTTTAACACATGGGTTAAAATTTACAAGTGCATGGTCTGTTTTTCTTTTTTAATTAGACCATTTGCCTTTCACCCTTAATCTCAAACCAAGGTTGGCTTTGTTTTTGCCTGTCGCTCAGTTCAGAGGTATCTACATACTTTGTGCTTGCTCTGTTCCTTTAGTCCAGACTTTTACTTTAAACATGATCTCAGAATCATAACCTGTGGAATAAATATTTTTCCAGGATAACACAGTGACCTAGTAATAATGATTGTTGTAGCCCAGTCCCCAAATGTAGCTGGTGCTGATTTTCACATGCAAGTAACATTGTCTGCAAAACGCTATGCCTGCCTGTTTTTAAATCAACAAGCTCCTAACAAATTTGGTGTCATTTGCAGATGAGAAAGCTGGGCTTGATGATTGCTTCAATCACACAACCAGCCCTGCCTCAATTCTGCTCTATCTAGAGGGAGGAAGGCTGAGACTATAAACAACCACAATTCCCACAGCTTCTAAGTGCAAAGAAGAGAGAGGGAAGGGCTCTTGGCTTCATGTTGGGTGGCTCACTATTGCAATATCAGTGACACTCACCCTTGAATCTTCAAGAGCTTGTCTTCTTCAGACACAGAACTTAGTCTTGTTTATCTTTTAAAAAATATATATGCATCAGGTAGAAACCCTAAGGTCTCTTGTAAACATGTCACTGAAATATTTCCTGGTGATTTCTAGCAGCTATTTGTCCCCAGATATATTTTTTCACTAGCATTTCAACCAGGATATTAATTGAAATGCTAAGCTGCATTTTTAGCTATCCTTGCATGCATTGTGAATTAATAAATCAATTTCTACTTTTGACTTCATAAATCTATGTGAAATATTTGTATGTTTCTGGTCTTAGTTATATGAATTATAGAGATGAGAGATTATTAAACTATGATAAAGTACAATTATTTCAGTTTGGGCTATAAAGATTATTCCAAGGATAAATAGAGATTTCTTATAGGCTCTTACCATGTATACCTATGAAATAAAAATCTTTTCTATTTTCAAATATGTTACTAAAGCCAAAATTGGATCTGTCATTTGTAGTTTTTGTAAATGTTTGATTTTTGTGGCATTTGTTTCAGACTGTGGTTCATGAAAAGGGTACATTTTTTTTCCAGGTAGAGAGGGGCTTGATTACATTTTATTTCCCCCAAAGCTTTTAGTCTCAGCAATAAGAATTGCATATTTTTCCAGCAAAATCTAAGATGTTTGACCTAAAAGAAGCTTCAGAGATTATCTGTATCAGTATTACTCAGAACCTAGGGGTTCCACAACCATGCCTGAACACAGGGGCAAGAAAAAAAGTCAAGGGTAGGCTGAGATGGGGACGGGTGGGGATGGTCGTGCACTCAACTGAGCAGCTCCACTTCTGATCTGGTTTACACACTAGATGTCTGTGTAAGATTTCATTTGAAGAAAGAGCCAAGTGCTACCAGGAATATGAAAAATATTGCTAATAATAAAAAAGATGTGAAATCCAATGGTCAAATACCTAAATTTTTAAGCAGGGAAACAGGTTCAGAAAGAAGAAATGATTTGCTCAAAGTAACATAGCTAATAAAAAAAAAAAAAATGGCTCCCATTAATGATTCGTAAAGCCTAAAAGGCTATGTTCAATTTAATTGACATTTATTAAAAGCCAACAAAATGTAAGGCACTCTGCTGGGCCTCCAGGGAATAATAAACAAACAAACAAACAAACAAACATATAGCCCAAGGTGGAAACCTCATAGAAAATGCTAACACAAAAAACACTGAAGATCATCCAATCTAATGTACTTGTTTTAGAGTTTGGCAGTCTTCTTAAAACCACATTTCAAGTAAATGGCAGAATCAGGACAGGAATCTGATTCTTTTTACCTCAGTTATAATACATTTTCCTCTATACCAATATGTTCAAAATTTGGTTCATGAACTCCTAGTCTCTCGGGAGAGAATTCATTTGAAAAATCCAACTGAACATTTGCATTTTAAAGGTTCTGAGAAGTCTTATAGTAAAAAAAATGTTTTTGGATGACAGTTCCAAAAATTATTACCACAGAATAGTATTCACGTCATACATGTTTACATCCCAAAGAACACGACTGGAGAAATTCTGCACTACATACCTCTCCTTCCCTAGATTTTACTAGATTTGAAACTGAACGGTAGTAGAATCTTTCTTAAAAACCCACATTTCCATGGTTTACATAAAAATGGAGCTTGAGAAAATGTGATTTCAGTGATAGATCAGATGGACTCCTTATATACACATATTGTGTTTGCATGTTACAGAAGACATTATGCACATATGTCCAAATAAGTGTGAATTAAGTGTAATATACAAAGTGCTAACAATGTATTGTTTTAGTTTTACTCAGTTCACACTTGTTCATATCCTTCATGAGAAACTCAACATGTATTTATTTTCTTCCTAAATATAGCATATGCATATGATTCACTGGAAATGTTGAATTAATTTTAGTAAAATAAGGATTTGTGAATACATTCTCACCCTATTTTCAGAGATAAAATGACTTTTCTGTGAAATGAGAATCAACTTGTTTTTCTTATAAAACACCTGTATCTTGGTGCATTTTGTTTTGATCAGAATGATAAAAGTAAAGAGGAATAAATAGCAAAATCTCCCAAAAATTACCACATAAGGTGCACCAAACCAAAACCATACTGTAAATCTTGGGAAAGAACCTGTTCTTGTAAGATTTGCAGACCAATTTTTCAAGATCAAAAGTGTTTATATAGGCTCATAAAATCTTGGAACTTTTCCCAGACTAAAGTTCCAACACTTCCGAGGTTGGCCCATCACTAATATTTACAATATTTTTGACATTTCATGGGATGGACTCAGGAGTCTTTGTGATAGGCAGGCTTCTTAATATAATGGAGTGCCAGAACAATTTGCTGTGTGAGTAAGGCAGTCAGATGGCACTGGTCTTTGGCAACAGGAAGGAAATGATTTGTAGGTACCATGAGCTTGTTGTACTTTGTCACTTTGTTAGTTGAGAAACATCACTGGGGACCCATTAGTACATAGAGGGCCATGCTGCTCACCTGACAGACACTCCTTTCAAAATGATTCAAGTCCTGTGTTGAGGTGATATTCTTTCCTATAGTATAACATTTCCTTATAGAAAACCTTTAGAAACAGGCTCTCAAGTATGCTGATTCTCTTCATCCTTCATAAGACCTAACAGGGTGCCTTACACTTAGTAGGCCTTTCTAATAAGAATTTTCAACAAATTCATGCATTTACCAAGTTGGAACATGTAAGATAAAGTAAATCCTGAGCTCTCTGGTAACATATCTCTAATGACCCATTTACCCACTGTGATTTATTTTTGTTTCCCAAAGTCTGGTCATTATGCTTCTAAAGGTTGCATAATTATTTCCTTTCACTGCCAACAGCAGTAATAGGATAAAGCCATATGTGCTCTTTTACTCACCAAATCAGGATTCTCCTCTAAAATCATCACTGTTACTTGCCGTTTTAAGACATCCATTTCCCTGGATTATGAGGGATCGTACCTGCAACATTTATGCTCAAGGTTCTCTAACCTCAGAAGTTTTCCTGTGTGATCAGGTGTAAGAAACTCTGTTAGGTACAGCAGAGACGGATGGGATAAGGATCCCGCTCTCAGAGAGCTTCAGTCTCATCGCAGAATCAAGACAAAGACCAATGCAGGCAGTAGCATTTAGCAATGACCAGTTAGTGGTACCTGAAAGCACTAGGATTGGACTAGATGCTCATATTGACCAAAAAAGAGGATGGATAATCATGTGTTTCTATCCACCCGTTACATAAAACAGGGAAAATAAACAAGAAGACTATCCTCATTCAGTCGAGGCTCAGCACCTGTCCCCCTGCTTCTTGCAACTCTGGCCTCACTGTCATTCTTCCTGAGGCACGTGTCTTTCTCCTCCATCAACCTCAGCAGTGTCCAGGGCTTTACCCATTTCTTTTCCTATCCCAGCCTCACCTAACTCTTTACAGAAGCTTGGGCTTCCACTTCCCAGAGTTCCGCAGCAGCATTCAGAAGAGGCCAGTGTACTAGGAGAGTAGACGTGAGTGCACCCGTAACCCTAACCCTGCTGGGTGCTCGTCCCCCAGTTGGTCGCCATGACTATTAATGTGGTTGATGATTTACAGCTTGCAGTCCTGTGACATGGGCTGAGGCTATCTGCAAGGCAGCTCCCAGGCAACCTGGTGACAGCTCTCAGCGGTGAGACATTGAAGGTGGCAACCCAGAGCTGCTCTTCTGGGAGTCCAGCCCTCGCAGAATATGTTCTGTGAGGCAAGGCTGCCAGTTGAAGGCGATAATTACAAGGGGCTGTCTAACTGCCATGACAATAGAAACTTAACCCAAGTGTTTTCAGGTAACTGCCAGCCCTGGGCCTGGCTGTCTTCCATGGGCCCCACAGTGCACGGCACTGTGTGAAGTGGATGTTTTACAGCAAGTTACAGCAACACAGCTGTTTGCACTAGAACTTCACCCAGGTATGCCAGGCAGCTGTGCCAAAGCACGCCTTCCTGTTTCATTAATTCAACAACAACACATATAAAGAAGCCATTTGACCATGACTGCTGGATTCAGTTGCCTGTCGAGAATTGGTTATTTAATTCAATTTAATAAAATGTTTCTGAGTACCAACTATGTGTTTGACCCCTGGAAATAAAGAAGGTACAGGCCATGACTCAAAGCCAGGGACATCACCCCAACCCTTAGGCAACATCTGATCTAGTATGGGGACACACACACACACACACACACACACACACACACACCAATGTTATAATTCAATGATAGGTGCAAAATTAGAAATAAATATGAACAAAATGGTGATACAGAAAAGAGGATGGTTATTTCTGACTAGAGTAGTCAGGAATGGCTTCTCAAAGGTGATGCTATTTGAACTGGACTTTGTAGGATAAATAGCAATTCTCTAGGTAGAAAAGACAGAGGAAACATCATCCACTAAAGTATGAAATGTGACAAATGATGGGAGAGAAATGAATAGGTGCCATGTATTGAGGGTAAATCTTGAGCAGATGAGTTTGGGTCAGCAGTTCCTGCTTATAGAGCCTTGGGTGCGAAGCTCGGAATGGCTCCCCATGCAGCATTCCTGGGGAGCCGTTAAATGGTGTCATACAGGGTGTGACATGATCACGTTTGTTTTCTAAAATCTCACTCTAGCAGCCCCTTCAAGGAGGAGACTCAAGGAAGCTGAGAGACTACTGCAATAGTCCAAGCAAGGGGAAGTGAGGGCCTGGCCTGAGGAAGGAAACATTCTGCTTGCTGGGCTCATAGAAATTGCCATGGTTCACCCATTCCTTCTGCAGCCAGAATTTTGGGTTTTGGTGTCATGATTTGTAGGTGAGTAAAGAGAATCATCATGTTCTTAGAAAGAAGTGCTAATAGAAGAATACTAAAATGATAGAATAATAGGACATTAAAACTGAAAAATATCCTGAGATCTATTCCAACTCCTTCATTTTACCTCTAAGTTAGTTGGCTATTTAATAGCAAATTTGAGGCTGGCAGCCAGGTCCCTAGCCAATGAGACACTGGCTTGTTTTATAGGATATTTTTACGGGTTGAACTGTATCTACAAAAAGACATGTTTAAGTCTTAACCCCTAGTACCCATGAATGTGACCTTATTTAGAACTAGAGTCTCTACAGATATAATCAAGATGAGGTCATCAGAGTGGGCCCTAATCCAATATGATGGGTGTCCTTACAAGAAGTAGGAGGTAGACACGTGAAGACAGAGGGACGCAGGGAGAATGCCATATGGACATGGAAACCGAGATTGAAGTTATTTGACTGCAAGTCAACAAAAGCCAAAGACTGATGGCGACCACTGCAAGTTAGGAATGAGCCATGAAGATTCTACCCAGAATCTCAGAGGGAACATGACCTTGCCAGCACTTTGATTTCAGACCTTAGCCTTAACAACAATGAGAGAATAAATTTCTCTTGTTTTAAGCTGCCTGTTTGTAGTACTTTGTATAGCAGTGCTAGAAAACTACTGCAGTTATTGTTCAAGTTTAAATGTTTTGTGTATGTATATCTCTGTGTGTGGAAAATCCCTCTCTGAAATAGCTTCAAAGAAATTGCCTAATGCAGAGCTACACTTAAAAAAAATAAATAAAACTCTCTAAGCATTACACACTGTAAATCAATTTGGTTCAATGGTAAATCTCATTTTCACACAATAAAATTTTAGCAACTAAAATTTAAGTACACCTTACAAAGCGTTTTCATCCACGATCTCATTTAATCTTCACATAAGTTCTGAGAGGTAGGAACAATGAGAAAGTGGTTGATTGTCCCAAAGCTACCAAGTGATGGAGCCGAAGTCAAATTACAAGATTCCCAGCTCCAAATCCTGTGTTCTTGCTTGCATTCTGCTCCATTAGTGGCTTGAACAGCTCCTCTCTGGGGAGAACTGATATAGGAAAGATGTTAGGGTTCGAAGCCAAGAAAGAATTCTTGAGACGTCTTTGGTGCAAAAAGGTGGTTTTATTAAAGCATGGGGACAGGACCCATGGGCAGAAAGACCTGCACTGGGGTCAGGAAGGGGTGGTCCATTATATACTTTCAAGTTGGCAGGGGGTTAGGGATAGTGTAAGCCTCCCAGGTATTTTGGAAACAAGGTCTCCCGGATCCTGAGGGGGCTAGCTATTGTTGGGAAAATGTCATTTATTACTGTTTAGTAAAAACTCAGTCATGAGATGCTTCAGATGAATATTGGTGGGTCATATGCTTGGAGGATGATTGCCACAGGTATCTTAGAGGGTGGAGATAAAGGAAGTTTCCAAAGGAATTTTTATAGGTCAAAGTAGACTTACAGGATCCTGGGGGTCATGGTAAGATTGTCTTTTGCCCTTAGCAAAGAACTAACATCCAGGCAGCTGAGTCCCTAGAGGAAGGTCACTCTGCCTATTTCAAGGACTTGTCAATGGGCTGTAGGTAGTGAGGAAATTTAATAATTTTTCTTCTGCCTTTGTTTCCCACATCAAGAACCATTCAGGATAAGCTGGGGCTATGGATAAGGAAGATCTCTGCACCAAGATTGCTTGCATATGTACTCAAGAAGAGTCGACCTGAGGTACTAGTGCAAGTGCCAACAAGCAGTTCTATTTCTAGGAAAGAAATGCGAGTGACATAATGTAATACTGTAAACAGTCTAACTTCATCCCAACAAACATTTATATTCAGAGTGTTAGGAAGTAGAGAAAAAGCCTATAGGATGACACGGTGTTTGTTGCATCTCCTCCTTAGCTGTATCCTGAGTCCCAAGAAATAAGCTTTCCTTATAAAAAGGACACTTACAGCCTTGGAAACCAGAACCAATTCTGCTTCTCTTAGACAAACTAAGTCTACTCTTGTCTCAAGCATCATACTATAACTCTCTATCTCAATTCTCACCGTGAGATTTTTTATGGTTGGCAAGAAAAATCATGTCTTGGTCAAGTGACACAGTTCAGGTTATGATTTGGAGTTTTTGTTCACTTATTTGTTTTTGAGACACTGGACATCTTATGTATTTGCAGGGAGACAAATAAGTGACCAACAGTTAAACTTCTGGAAAATGGATGTGATGTGTGGACCCCAAGATGTCATTTATCAGAAATTGGCTAACAGTATTATGTCAATTACAGCCATCCTGCATCTGGCCTCATGTGGAAGGAGGAGACGGAGAAAAGGAAGAGGAAGGAAGCCTCTTCACTTGTATAAGTCAATAAAAGACAACAGTTTTCTAATAGCAACCCTGTGGCTCTTTATTTAAGTAGCAGCAAAGTGACATCGGTCTCAGCCAGGAGGAAACCTTTGCGCAGCACCCGCGACGTACCGCATTCTAAGAACTCACAATGCTTAGGGTCATTCTCTACTTGTTTTGTGTCCTAAAAGTTCTTAAAAGTCAAGGATAGTGACTCAAAAGTAAACCTCGGCCTTTCATCTTTCTGACTGGGCTGAAGGCAACTTCATGACCAATCCCCCATCCAGATCATAAGCATATGTAATGTTGGTCTCAGGACAGATACCAGAAACACAGCCAGTAATGTCAGTCTCCACATCTGAGTTAAAGTCCTCCACTGGGGCTGGGACTCTGGGTGTGTGCACGGGCTCCGTGTGCAGTCTATAAACAGCTTAAGTTACAGCTTTGAGTGGACTACCACATGCTCACACAGCCTCACATAGCCCCTCATCCACTCACACTCTTCACAAAAGTCAGGCCAACTATGTTACACTATAATCCAGAGGAACATTCGAATTCTTCAGTTATACTGGAATGTCATGTAGCCTTCGTTATTTTAAAGATTTTATTTATTTATTTGAGAGAGAGAGAATGAGAGGCAGAGAGCACAAGAGGGAAGAGGGTCAGAAGGAGAAGCAGACCCCCCGCCGAGCAGGGAGCCCGATGTGGGACTCGATCCCGGGACTCCAGGATCGTGACCTGAGCTGAAGGCAGTTGCTTAACCAACTGAGCCACCCAGGCGCCCCGCCTTTGTTATTTTAAACAAAGAAGTCACAAGCTGCATATTGGAGGTCTTTTTCCTTCTTTTTTTTCCCTTTGTAACAGAATTTTCATTTTAATATTTATTATAATAGGACTTGGATTTGCCCTATAGCTTTTGAAGTAAAAATTGCCATTCCCCACCCAATATCCCCACATGCTTGCAAATGTTTATAAAGATTTTACTCAAAAGTTCCAAAGGAGGATGAGAAGAGTTTCCTGTGGATAATTGAGACTCAACAACTAAACCCAGCAGGTTTCACGCGGAAAGATTCTTGAAGGCTTCAAGAGTTAAAACACCAGGACCCCCAGCTCCACTTCTTTCCATCTGTCCCCACTTTCCAGATCAGAAACTCAGAGCCCCTCACCACGCTCAGGGCTGGAAGGAGCTGTCCCGGGACGCCTGCCCACAGCTGCCCCAGCAGCACCACACACAGCTTTGGACTTCTCGCCCCCCATTAGTTGCTTTGCCCAGATTTCCAGGAGAAGGGCAAGCCTGCCTGCCTCCCTACGCTGCCCCAGGGCCGTGGGTGACCTCCCAGAAGCACAAAGCGACTTGGCAGGGCAGTTGCTGTGAGGTCCAGGACTCCCCCAGCACTGAAGCGGTTAACTTGTAGGAAGACCCAGAGAAAGAAAAACAGACTAAGAACTGCCTTGTGGGGAGGAGGGCTAGAAAACGAGGCTGTTGCTGTTGTTTTCATTGTGTGCACTCTAATCAGGGAGGGTAAGAACAATGATGCATGTAATGCTGATTTTGGAACGTGTCCATGCAGCTTTTCCCAGGCTAGACAGCCTTGGGAACCAGTGATAGAGTGGCACACCAGGGGCACAGCCTCCATCACCAAGCCCAGGGCAGGGCAGCCTTTTCTGTGGATAAAATATGTGAGGGATGACAAGAATCTTCCCAGCATGGGAAGTGGCAGGAACGACAAAAAAAAAAAAAAAAAAAAAAAAAAAAAAACCACAACAGGGGAAACCTGTGAGGGTTTTGCCTCTCGAAGTCCGGCCAGGCTGCGGGGACGTGATCATCGAAAGATTGGAGACTTCTCCTTCTACCCAGCCCATTCCATTTTTCTTTTTTGTTTGTTTGTTACTTTTTTTGCATTCAACTTGCCCTCCCTTTCTTCCCCACTCCCCTCCCCCCAACTCCCTCCACCACACTTTGAAGCCTAGATGAAAGGCCTGTGTTGTGGCTGCTGGCCCAAGCAAGCGCAGGGGGACGGCTGAAGTGTGCTTTAGTTTAAGATGCTGTACTTTTCTCCCAAGGAAAAGGGGGAAAATCAGCTTGAAACAATACATTGCTTTTTGCTGGAGAGCAGACTTTATGTATCTAGGACTCCAACATGGTCCTAATTTTTCAAAGCTTTTGTCTTCAAGGATAAGGGAATAGCTAAAATGTGGCATCCTCCCTCAAAGTGAATGCATATAACTGCAAGGGCTTTGGAGTGGTATTGTTTAATAAAATAAAACAAGAAAGAGGCAAAAATCAGGCACATGAGCTTTTTGGTATTGCAAAACCGCACATCATAACTTTCTCAAGTGTTGACGAACAGCTCCTTTATGTTGAAGTAGCACATTTTCAAGCTAGGCTCTACTAAATAATTTTGAAGGCATGACTTTCATAATTTACTTAGTTATTAGCTTACTAGATTTAGCAAATAAAGATTCAGGACACCCACTTAAATCTGAATTTCAGCTAAACAATGATAAATTTTTAGTATAAATATATGCCATGCAGTCTTTGGGATTAAACTTATGCTAAGAATGTACTTGCTGTTTATCTGAAATTCAAATTTAACTGGGTGTTCTATATTATATCTGACAACTGTACTCATCATGACAGTTTTTAAATCAACTCAGCCTCTTAAAATTATGTTAAAATGTTTTTTAGGAGCCCTGTTACAACATGAATTTGAGATTCACCAATTTGCACATAGGAATATTCAAAATATTGTTGTCACTACAACACAGACTGCCTACAGTAAGGCCTTTCCATGCCCCTGCCCACCCACCCCCTAAAAACACGCACATATACACAGCACCCCTCACTCCCCCACTCTCACCGGTCCCCCCCCCCACACTCACATACCCCATAGGGGTTTTAAAAGGATTTTATGTATGTATTTTCCTTCAAAGGAAGGATTGGCTAATACGTTACTTAGAGCAATAGGTCAGTATTTATAATCAACTCCTAGCATGGAAAGTGCATATAGCTCCCACTTGGCCATTACTTAAAACTGCAGCTGCTTTGTCAAATAGCAATAGCTCATGAGATCTAAATGAGGCATAATTATTTTTGGTTAAAAATTTTTCCTCAATTTATCTACTTAATGCCCTGAAACGTGGCTTTATTATTTTATGTTTACTTAAAAAAAAAAAAAAAAAAAACCCATGTGCTCATAGACATGAAGTCAACCCAAAGGAACTATTGGAAAGCTCCACTGACCTGTCCTGTATGCTATGTCTGCAAACACCTCGTGTCCACTCTTGTTCCTGTGATCTCGTGTTCACTTGAACTTGGACAAAGTTGAAGCCCTGGTATTTTTGCCTCTCATAGCTGCTATCTCTGAACATGACCTGTGAGATTGGTGAGCTTCCAACACATTAGGACTGAAGAGGGGGCTAAAGAAAGATTAAGAATGTGTGGAAGACAGTGCTAGGGGAGAAGATTCAGAGTAGATTGAAGTCTCCATATATGTGAAATTTAGATTGTGCATTTAGGGGCTCCTGGGTGGCTCAGTCTATTGAGCAGCTGACTCTAGATTCTTGATTTTGGCTCAGGTCACGATCTCAGGGTTCTGGGATCAAGCCTTGCCCTGCCACCCACCTGGCTCCATGCTCAGTGGGGAGTCTGCTTAAGGATTCTCTTTCTCCCTTTCCCTCTACCCCTTCCCCCTCCCCTCCTTGCACACATGCACACTCTCTCTCTCAAATAAATAAACCTTTAAAAATAAATAAATAAATTGTTCATTTAAAACTATTGCCTTTTAAGTGAATGTTGAAATATGCATTTAAACCTGTATCTGGAAGATTGTAGAGTATCATCTAGAGATTCACACCTCTTTTAAAAACCATTTTCCTCCCTACCAAAACTATTTTTTTGATTAGGCAAAAGATTACCTTGTTAGGAACGTGTTTCCTTTTCATCAGTTTTTTCAGTGTAAGCTCACTTCTGCTTCCTCTTACATCAGCACCAGAAAACGAATTATTAGAAAATCTTTGAACGCCAGTCTACTTTTCAAGAAAACTAACAAGTTTTCAATTTGAGGAGATACTTGAGCCTACATACCTTTTACACAAACGTCAATAGTGTTCATGAGGTTTCATCATCCAATTTTCCAAACATAGTCAAGGCGACCTCTTTGAGTTTGAAAATTTCTCTATAAGAAGAAGAATGGGAAAAAATACAGTTAGTCACCTCCTTACCCCACTATTTACCACTCATCTGTGCTCATTCTCATCTCCACCCCTCTGCTTATACAGTATGATAACACATTTCCCAAACAAATCCATGTCAATGTTTAGCTGGTGAAGTAGCATGATGACAAAAGAGTCTGGAGAACTTGGTCTAATTTCAGCTCTGATACTAATAACTCCATAAAGTTGGACAAGTCTATTCTCCATCCCCAGCCAAAAGACTGAGAAATAACAAGACACTAAATTTCTTCAAAGAACAAGAATGTAAAACCAGATGCTCAAAAATGTCTTCTTTTTTTTTTTAAAAGATTTGCTTATTTTTTTAGAGAGAGAGAGAGCACAAGCAGGCTAAGGGGAAGATGGAGAGAGAGAAAAAGAATCCCAAGCAGACTCCCCAGTGGAGGGCTCAATCTCCTGACCCTGAGATCATGACCTGAGCTAAAACCAAGAGTCAGATGCTTAACCAACTGGAGCCACGTAGGCACCCTTCAAAAATGTCTTCTTATTCTGAAATTCTGATTCTATATCCATTTCCATTAATAAAGCCTACTTTCTCCTTTATGTATCAGAAGTCAATGAACATGCCAGTTAGTTGCACTTAATTAAACATATTTTTATGGATTTAGTTTAACTTTTTTTTATGGTTATGGCTTATTTTTGGAAAACTTACACCCAAACAGGATACACTTTTGAAAAGAATCACAAAGAAGCACATGTAGAGGACTGAAATTGTCAACTCTTACATCTACAAATCCTCTACTTCGGGGAATTAGAATTTGTAAAATATTGTATTTTGGCCACTGATTTTTCAAATAAGGATAATGCAGGCATATAAATGCGTATCTATTTGTTCAGATGGTGTGCCCATTTGTGGGCATCACAAATTTGAGGATTTTAGCTACACTGGAGTACAGACAGACATCCAGAGAAACCAAATTTTTAAGAGAGCGAATGACACTCTCATTGCTTTCAGAAGACTAATCAAATATAAAAGGACTTGGATCAATTACAGGATTGATATGGCATGTGGCAGATGCTGTTCTTTTAGGAAAAAATGCAAAATATGGAGACCAGGAACCAGGAACCAATCAAGGGAATATCTGAAAAATGAAATAAACATCCAGTTTGCTGATCAGAACCAGGACCCAAGGATTATTGTGAAGGGATCATTGAAATCATCGGTCGGGTCTAGGGAGAGTAAAATTGACAACCTGGATAAAGGGATAGAGGAAGAAACTGTATAACAAAAGCATTCTGAGGGAGCTGTTAAAGCCCTGATGTCCTTTCTCCAGGACCACAAGCCTCCAGGACTAGCTTGCTTCTCCCTGCAGGTCTGTGGCGAATGGCATCAGCCAGGTTCCTGTCAGCTCTTCCCAAATTTAGACTTCAGCGATCCCGAGGCAGAGTGACATCCACATAGGGAATTGATTGCTTCCTCTGGTCCTGTAGATCTGCTCCTTTCCTGACATATCATTCCAAAGGTCTTTTATAATAAGGTCACTTAAATATCACATACCAAGTTATGATGCATGACTTCACTGCTTCCAGAACTTCATTGGGATTAAAGCTTCTACCTATTTATGTATTTTACCTAAATATATGTTTGGGGGAATAAAACAAGTTTTTATATAGCACATGCAGTTTAATTTATGCTTGTTTTGTTATTTTGTTCATTATTTTAAGACTTAATCATGTCCTTGAGGCCCCTGGCTGGCTCAGTTGGTGGAGCATGCAACTCTTCATCTTGGGGTTGTGAGTTCAAGCCCCGCATTGGGTGTGGAGATTACTTTAGAATAAAACTTTAAAAAAAAAAAAAAGAATTAATCATGTCCTCTAAAATATAAATATAAACCAAGGGCCTGTTTATAACTGGCTCTCTCTCCAACATGAAGTTTCCTACACTGAAAGCTAAAACTACTTTTCATATATCCTTCTTTAATTGGGCTGAATTATTATTCAAGTTGGCTTCCTGTTGCCAATCATCTCTCAATATACAGAAAATGCAGTCAACATTTCACCTAAGTTGGCTATAAAAAGTCCATTTATGGGGCCCACTTCCGCACTCATTTCCACGTTAGAAACTTAGAACTCTGTTTTAAAGACACATGAAAAAGTGCTCAACATCGCTCGGCATCAGGGAAATCCAAATCAAAACCTCAATGAGATACCACCTCACACCAGTCAGAATGGCTAAAATTAACAAGTCAGGAAACAACAGATGTTGGCGAGGATGCGGAGAAAGGGGAACCCTCCTACACTGTTGGTGGGAATGCAAGCTGGTGCAGCCACTCTGGAAAACAGTACGGAGGTTCCTCAAAAAGCTGAAAATAGAGCTACCGTACGACCCAGCAATTGCACTACTGGGTATTTACCCCAAAGATACAAATGTAGTGATCCGAAAGGCTACGTGCACCCCAATGTTTATAGCAGCAATGTCCACAGTAGCCAATCTATGGAAAGAGCCAGATGTTCATCAACAGATGAATGGATAAATAAGATGTGGTATACATATACAATGGAATATTACGCAGCCATCAAAAAAACCCCGAAATCTTGCCATTTGCGACGACGTGGATGGAACTGAAGGGTATTATGCTAAGCAAAATAAGTCAATCAGAGAAGGACATGTATCATATGATCTCACTGATATGAGGAATTCTTAATCTCAGGAAACAAACTGAGGGTTGCTGGAGTGGTGGGGGGTGGGAGGGATGGGGTGGCTGGGTGATGGACACTGGGGAGGGTATGTGCTAAGGTGAGTGCTGTGAATTGTGTAAGACTGCTGAATCACAGACCTGTACCTCTGAAACAAATAATACATTATATGTTAAAAAAAAAAAGAAGATAGTAGGAAGGGAAAAATGAAGGGGGAGGGAATTGGAGGGGGAGATGAACCGTGAGAGATGATGGACTCTGAGAAACAAACTAAGGGTTCTAGACGGGAGGGGGTGGGGGAGGGGTTAGCCTGGTGATGGGTATTAAAGAGGGCACACATTTAATGGAGCACTGGGTGTTATACACAAACAATGAATCATGGAACACTACATCAAAAACTAATGATGTAATGTATGGTGATTAACATAATATAATAAAATTTAAAATAAAGAAAGAAAAAAAAAAAGAACTCTGTTTTAAAAGGAGTGAATAGGGGATTCCCTAAAGTTTGCCCAGGCCCCACCTTAGCCAGGTAGGAGGACAGCAGAAGTGAGTTGGCCCCCCAGAAGTTTATAATAGGGAGCTTCACAGCCCCTCTCCTAAAAAGGTTATTGAATACCCTCGGCTACCTGACCCCAACTCAGGTGAAAAAATTCCCTTTTTGTCCGAGAAACTGAAAGTCTCTGTCCTCATGTTGACTGTAACATGGACATGCCAGATGCTTTATCCCACCCTTCTTCTACTTGCAGGCAAGAATTGGAAGGACTTGGAGATTCTGGGGGCACACAAGCCACCAGCACAGTCCTCTTCCACCTGTGAGGGTAAGAGGCATAGAGGTGTTGTGTCTAGCTTGCCTCCTTCTCAGACTATAATCCCAGCAAAGCAAGAATTTGTTTACTTACTTAACAATTATTTAACAACTATGACATGAGTACATGTTATGTGCCAGAAACCATGCCAGACAGATCCAATGGTGAGCAAATCAAGTGTGGTCCGTGCCATCAAGAAGTCTGCAGCCCAGTGAGAGAGCTGGCCACTAGTCAACTGATCGTTGAAATACAAGGACAATTTAAAACTGGCAAGTGTTGTGAAGGGATGTTATAGATTGTCATGGGGATGTAAGGATTTCTAAATACATGTCTCGCAAGTGCTCTCATATAGTGCATAGCACAGATTTGCAGGGGGGCATAACCTGAGTGCATAATGCACATCAATTCATTGAGAAAAGCTTCCCCAATATGCTCTTCTTTAATTTGGTAAAGATTATGTACTCACTATTTATAAACTTCTATTACATCCAGTAATACAATATCAATTTATTTCATTTCTATATGTAAGAGGAATTACATATTACATACAGGAATTTTGTACGGTATTAATTTCTGTCTAATCTGACCTTATCAGCTCCCACAAACAATGATGTCCACATTATAACAGCTTTGTCTATTCCAAGTTCTGAAATACACTTCACTGGAAGGCTACCTTCAGCTTTAGGAAGGTAACTTTGCCTTCTTTATTTGTATCTGAATGGGATGACTGAGTACAAATATTCTAAATGGTCATTTTTCAATGTCTGTACATGAAATAATACACGCTTGTAAAATTTGTAAACTAGTAGATTTTTTCAATCAGTTTAAAAACTAATTAGAAGAAAAAAAGTACTCATTCACTCCATAAGATAAAAGATCCAAAGTAACAAATTTTGGAAATCCATGTATGTAAATAAACAAAACTTTTCTCTCTTTACCAATTGGAAAAAAAACGGGTGATAATAGATGTCAAAATATTTGATTTGTCAAGAGATTATAGAAGCTTCCCATGACCCTAAAGCCCTCAGTCTTCATTTCATATCTTTTTAAAGCTGTAAATGAATTCAGGCACACCATCTTCCCATGCGTATCATTTATTTTTTCCGAATTCTAGCACAAAGCTTTCACAACTATAAACAATTATTGCTGCTGCCAGTAATAACAATAATAAGCTCTGTCACTTACTGGCTGTGTGATCTTGGGCAGATAACTTATTTTTCTCATCTGTAAAATGAGTAAATTAAGACCTCTCTTAGAAAATTATGTCAAGATTAAAGATAACATAAAAAAGTGTTGGGGACTTACAAATACTCTATGAATTGCCAGGGGATTATGGTGATTATTATAAGATTCTGGTCATCTAATTCAGCATCCAAACAACAGAAAAAAAAAAAAAAACCAGAGAATCCCATATGTAAATCATATCATGAAAATAAGAAGCTTCAACAAAATAATCCCTTTTCATAAAGTGAGTAGAGCCTTCAATCGTGTAGTTAGCAAAGTTAAAAAAATTCCTACATGAAGCTGCCCCGTTCAGGTAGAATGAAAGGGCTGGGCTCTGGGAATGAGACAAAAGGAAACAAACTGAAAATTGCAACTGGAAAGATCTCTGGATGTGAGACTGAATCAGAGTCAGAGGATAAAACAAAACTAAGGCATCTCCTTGGGCGGTTCAGTAAGTGGAAGTTCTGGGTTTGGTTAGCTGACAGCCCACCAGAAGAGTCAGGAAGAACTAGGGAATCCATAAAGGCCCCACTGACCCCCTGGCAATGGTCCATTAAGCCTAAAAATGAAATTAAGCTCAAATTAAAAGAACTAGTATTATACGCCACAGTACTGTACGGGGTATCATTCAATCCAATAGAATAATCTTTTCTCAGAGTTGCTGCTACCAACTTGCACATGAAGAAAGAGGGCAGAACTACTATGACAGGTTTAATATATTATTCATATTCACTTTTCAAATGCCATTTATCCCAAGGGACATTGTGCTTTGTAAGATAATTTGGTTTGGGTTGCCAATTGGTCTGAACTTCTTAAAGTTATTTTCAGAAACCACGGTTCTGCCCTTTGGCAATATAACTGACCGACACATTCTGCATTTGGTAAACAGACACCAGTTCCTTTAAAATTGTTTATTTATTCTTAAAATTATCTACAAAGACAGTCCACTGGAAATATTAAACTGGTACTCCAAGCAGATCGCCAATAATTTAGAAGCAAATGCTTCCTGGTTTAACCACTTGGGGGAAACTACCAAATTTTCATTCTCTAAAAAAACTTTGAAAGTACTTCTGTTGTAAATTGTATAGCATATGCTATGCATACAGAACTCTTTAAATAGGATTAGGTCTTAATGTTAAAAAGTATTTGACTCTGTGTAGCACGGTTTCCAAATGTGCGACAGAGAAACGTGGACTGGTCCTCACCACCACCAAATGCTTAAGAAGTATCCATCAAGCACTTGAATCTCAACTGGATGTCTTGGATTTACATATTATAATGTGTCTTGTGTTCTCAAGGAACCTCCCTTTTCTGAGGAATTTACAAGTTCACAAGGAAACATTATCAAAATTCAAAAGTATATATATTATGTATATGCATATATAATGAGTATGTGTGTGTGTGTCTCAAAAGTCAATACTAAGAAAACAATCTAATTTTTTATTTTATTTTATTTTATTTTTTAAAGATTTTATTTATTTATTTGAGACAGAGAGAATGAGAGAGAGAGAGAGCACATGAGAGGGGGGAGGGTCAGAGGGAGAAGCAGGCTCCCTGCCGAGCAGGGAGCCCGATGCGGGACTCGATCCAGGGACTCCAGGATCATGACCTGAGTCGAAGGCAGTTGCCTAACCAACTGAGCCACCCAGGCGCCCCAACAATCTAATTTTTTAAATGGGCAAAAGATCAGAATAGACATTTCACTAAAGATTTATAAATAGCAAATAAGCAGAAGAAAAGATGCTTAACACCATTAGTCTTTAAGGAAATGCAAATTAAAACCATTACTGAGGTACTGCTGTGCACCTATCAGAAGAGCTAAAATTAGGAGCACCTGGGTGGCTCAGGTGGTTAAGCTTCTGACTCTTGGTTTCACCTCAGGTCATCATCTCAGGGTCATGAGACCAAGCACTGTCTCAGGCTCTGAGCTGGGCGTGAGTCTGCTTAAGATTCGGTGTCCCTCTCCCTCTGCCCCTCCCTCCACTGCTCACGCTCTCTCTCAAAAAAAATTAAATTAAATTAAATTAAAAATAAAAGAGCTAAAATTACAAAAACTGATTATACCAAGTATGCGTGAGGATGTGGAGGAACTGGAACTCTCATACACCTGTGTTGGTGAGAATGGAAAATGGTACAACCACTTTGGAAAATGAGGGCTCTTAATAAATCCAAGAGAATAAGTCTGGGAGGAATATTGAAGGTATACAGTTACACAGTTATAGGGCAGTCACAGAAAACTTCTAGGGAGAACCATTTACATCCTAGTCTGCGTTCATGGTTTGCCCCCAGAAATGCAAAAGCATAATCTGGGTGGCCTTCTGTGGCAATTCTTACTAAGGAAGTTGGTTTTGAGATGAAGAAAAGGATGTGGCTGGCGGTGGCGGAAGGGGCTGGTGAGAATTATATATCTGAAAACTGAGTAAGAAAGGCCATTCTTGAGGGCAAGAAATCAGTTTTGCCCACTGACTGCTGTATAAAAATCTAGAAATGAAAAGGGGGACATGTGTGATTCACTAGGCAGGTCCCAGTGATATTTGCCAAAACTGGTGATAAGGAATGGAAAAACTCAGTCAACAATACAAACTAACATTGGGCTTTAAATAGAGAAAAATGAGGTCAAGTAAGTAAAATTGCTATAATGGGCAGTTTTTCTCTTAAACAACATTGCCCTTCAGAAGAAACTGAGAGCCATATAAAAAAAAATGGCAAAACTTTCGTAGGGACAGGGAGAGGGTTGGTGTACATGGAGAGATCCTGTTGTGGGTTTCTTCAAGAGAAGGCAGGTGGGAGAAGGACTAGGAGAAACCAAGAGGATGGAGCATCTGTCTGCTATATGTTGATTTACTGTAAAGAGAAAGCTCACAATTAATAGGGGAGTAGTAATAGCTGCTCCTTGTTGATACTTCATTAAATGCAAGCCTCCCTACTCAGTGTTAAACAGTCTACGTATGTAATTTAATCTTTACAGCAACCAAATGATATAAATATTGTCCCCATTTGATAGATGAGGACACTGACGACTAGAGAATAAAGAACTAGCCTGTTCTAGGTTTATTCTCTAGAGGTAGGACTTTAACTCAGGTCTTTCTTAATCTGTCATTTATCCAAAACTGGACTAAGAATATAAAGCTCCATTCTACAAAAACAGGAACGAATATGATGCCCAAACTCCTACTAGCAATTCATGTCACCAGTTAACAGAAAATGAGTCTGAGAGGGGAAAAGAGAGAAGACTAAAATGTGCTCCAGGGGTGAGGGGGTTACCCCTTCTCAGTGTTTTTTATTCCCGTGGGGCTCACCCCAATGTATTAAAAGTAGCTCTGTAATTTTTTAAAAAGTGGGCAACACCTGGTTAGCCATCTCCAGTCAGCAACCCAGTCCCACCTCACAGTCCTCCAGGGCCATTCCCAGACCCGGGGTCAGTTCTTTCCTGTTGAATCTGCCCTCCAGATGGATTTGTAGACCTTTCTAAATAAGAAAGCAGCTTCTTCTCTTTTTAAACCTCAAATTGCACTTTTGAAATGAAGTTTGATTTTCCCAGAAATCCTGGAAATTATGCATGGATGGGAAGGAATGACAAGAAAAAATTTTACTTTACAAAAAATGCATACTTTACACTGCCTCTCAACTTGGGTCTCACGTTAGAATCACCTGAGACAGCAGCACCAGCCTCTCACCCTAGAGCAGTGAAATCAGAATTTTTGAGTGACAAGCCTGGTCAGCCCCATATTTTAAAAAATAACCTCCTACCTCAGGTATTTCTCATTGCAGCCAGGTTTGAGCACAGAGTTGGGAACAGACTCCTATTAATCAAGATCAGAAATTTTTTTTTTTTAAAGAAATGTTGCTTCTCCCTTGCATTCTATATTATCCCACAAACCATGGGAACATTAAAAAGCTGTGTGATGCCCTCATCTTTGTCTTTGAACCCTTGGAACTGCCTCGTCCTTCTGTGTCTAAACGTCTCACTCAAGGGGAGACTAACTTCTCCCAGTTCTTGCATACGGCCTACCTAAAGAAATGAAATGGGACACTGGATCCCAATTCAAGTTCCCTGTCTTGGGAATAGGGAACAGAGGCCCACGTAGGTAGTGGGAGTGGGTAAGCTGTACCAAAAGTAGGCCAAGTGACAATTTCTCAGCTGTTTGGTTTTTCCATTAGGGTCTTTTATAAAAGCTCAGAAAGGAAACATACATGTTATTCAAGTTTCCAGAGGTAAGTCAAACCACTGGAAGGTCCTTCCACTTGAAATTTATCAGAAAGGAAAAAATACGTATGTCAGGAAATACTTGACATCAATCAATTGTAAAAATGATTGGAGGTCTTGCTTTCTCCATCTCTCACACCCCCAGGCACCCACATTGCATACTTCACAGGAGGTATCTGGGTGCCATGGGACAAGGTAACAATCAGAACATTGATTTAACTCCAAGCTCATGCACCAATAACTATGCCACCAGGGGCAAGTCATTGTCCACAGTGATCTGTAGAATGGGGGAGAAAGAATACAAATGCTACCTACTTCTGGACACCAAGACAAAGGGAGAAATAGCACATATGAAAGCATTTTATATGGAAGTCCTATATATATAAATTGTTTTCATTATTTTTCTCATTTGCATTACATGAGTTTTAGCACCCTGCCTGTAGTCAGAAATGAGGCTAAACCTCTCGCTAACCTCAGACTAATTGGAACCAACCTTCGACAGCTTCCCATTGACTTGCTTCCATGTGCTATGGAGTCCTCAGACTTACCTCGTTACCCCCCAGGCTGATGGAATGGCTGAAATAAAGTGTGGGCGATCTTGTTTTCCACCTGGTATGTTGGATTGATTCAGTATTTGCAATTATTGGGAAGTATGACATCCTTGATGACAGGGGGCTCCTGACTCATTTATCAAAATCACAAAATTTTCTTGAATAAGTGCTGCTTCTCCCTTGCATTCTGCAGGCAGACAGACTCAGAGACTCTCTGGCACCCTCAGCAGCCTTTGTGGACCTCTTTATTATTATTGCACATTCTGAGGACCATAAAGAGCAGAGTCCTACCTACTAAATGAAAATTGGAGAATTGACAATAAAAGAGAGAACTCACATTTTTTTGATTAACCAGATCATGAGTTAAATGATTCTGACAAAAGCAGACCGTCTTCTGCCCTGTTCAGTCTGGTAGCCACTGCCCACACGTGGATACCAAGCATTTGAGAAGTGGCTAGTACAAACTGTAATGTACCATACACCAGACTTCTAAGGGCTAGTTTCAGAAAGGAAGACTACAAAATAAATCAATAATTTTATACACGCTAAAATGGTAGTATTTTGCATTACTGGATTAAGTGAAATATATTATTAAATTAATCTCACCATTTTCCTTTTATTTTTTTTAATGTGCCTACTGGAAATTTTTAAATAACATTTTGTGGCTTGCATTATATTTCATGTATGGTGCTAATTGAGATCTTCATTTTATCTTCAGGAAAACTATTCACAGTTTTCTAGTGGCCTCTACAATGCCCACCTGGATAGATCTTGCAATCTTAAGGACACGACCATAAACAAATACAACTAAGGAGGAAAATGCACATTAAACTGTCACTGGTTGTGTGTGTGTGTGTATGTGTGTGTTTACAAGTAGAACTAAGAAGAGACTGCCTCAACTATCCTTGATGGCTTGAAATAAGAGCTCCTCGATTCCTAGAGCAGTAATACAGACGCACAATCAGCAGCAGCAGCATCTGGGAGCATGTTAGCAACTCAGAGTCTCCAGCCCCACTGAATCGGAAAAGGACGGGCGGAGGTGGAAAAAGACTGAAATCTGTGCTCTGACAAGCCCTCTAGGTGAATTTGATGCATACTAAAGTTTAAGAACCACTGTCCCAGACCAACTGAGGTCTGAGACAGGGATTTCTCAGATCCAAGATGCTCGGTTTTACCAAAGCATGCCAGTCTCTTCTATTACTTAGAGCTTTTATCAGCAGAACACCCAACACAGACCAAAAGATGACTTAAAATAGGATCATTAACTTGCAACAGTTTAACAACTGATAGTCCTATTTCCACTAAGTAAAGAAGTAATTTTTTGTTAAATTTAAAATATCTCGCACATAATACACTCTCGATATATATTTGGCTATTTATTGACTTTCAAAATTTTCAGAGACAGTTTAGAGTTAAACACAGATAGAACTGCATTACATGTTGCAGTAGATGCTGTTGGCAACTCTCCCAAATTGCCCTCCCCAGCCAGGGCACCCATTCCCTCTGCCGCTGACCCTTGTTACCTCCTCCAGACATTTGCCCTGGGCTGACTGGTGCCACTTCACCAGGAAGCATTGGGAGGTCACATCACCCCCATCATCACCATCATCACCTTCACCATCGTCACCACCATCACCACCATCACCACCATCACCACCTTTTCCACAGTCACCATATCACCAACTTCACCATAGTCACCCCTGTCACCACCTTCATCACCTTCACCACAGCCATCACAGTCACCATTGTCACCACCAACACTGCCATCACCACCATCACCATAGTCACCCTGTCACCGCCATCACCGCCCTCACCATAGTCACCACCATCACCTTCATCGCCTTCACCACAGTCACCACCATCACTGCCATCATTACCTTCACCACAGCCATCACAGTCACCATCATCACCGCCATCACTGCCTTCACCATAGTCACCCCAGTCACCGCCATCACCAGCATCACCGCCTTCACCATAGTCACCCCTGTCACATCACCACCATCATCACCTTCACCACAGTCACATCACCAGCTTCACCACAGTCACCCCTGTCACCACCATCACCACCATCATCGCCTTCACCACAGTCACTGCCATCATCACCATCACTGTGAGACCCTCTCCCACAAATAGGCACAAAAACACATATACACAAAATTTTGCATGAATTTCCAAAAACTTTTTTTGCTTTCTGAAGTCAATTCTAAATTTCAAGTAAGGGATTTTTAAATTGTAGTAATAAGATCCCATCATTTGAAGGATTGAAAATTGTTTGTTTTTAGTGCTGCTAAGCTAGTATTAAAAATATTTTTAATTCCCATTTGACCTTCTATATTTAAAATATGGGGCAAAATCTAGTAACTTTTGACCCAAAGGCAGGCTTCTCAGTATTTCCTCCCAGGCACCCTGAGCCCACCTGTCCTGAGAGTCGACCTGCACAGACCATCCCTGAAGCTGTGAGCTAGACACCAGGAGGTCAAGACTGCTGGTTCACAGCCATTTCAGCCCACCCCAGCCCCAAGTGAAGCTGACTCTAAAGCATATAGGCCCAGAATAAAGCCATTTGGAATTAATACCACATCCTCCCTGTCATGCCTTGTTACTACCCCAAATATAACACCCTCTAGAAATCTCTTCTCTTCGAAGTCCCATTTCCATACTGTCCTCTGCTTCCCCTCCTCCCTTCTGTCTTCTCTCTGATCTTCCAGACCTTTCCACTCTTCCATCTGGATCCTCCACACCAAGATAAACAAACCTCTCTATACCCTTTGCCTCTTTACTGAATGTTCATTTCCTTCACTCTTCTGCCTTAACTAAACTGGGCTTTTCCTCCAGACACGGCTAGAACAGATGCTTCTATGCAGTCTCCCATGCTCCATGGACCAGGAGGAGGGGTCGGTAGGATTATTTTGTTTGCACAGAGCAGCACCACCCTCATCTTCTAGCATAATTCTCTCCCTAGGAGATCCCAATCTTACTGTTCAAAAAGAGGCTTTATCTTCATCACTTATTTTAGGAAATTTCATTATGTGCCTACTTATTGAGTAGAAGGCTTTATTTTAAAATTTTTAGTTGATAATATATAGAACAGGTAACTTTAAAACATATATTTTATTTATTTATTTATTTAAGTAAACTCTACACCCACAGCTCAAACTCGCGACCCTGAGATCAAAAGTTGCATGCTCTTCCAACTATGCCAGCCAGGTGCCCCCATAAAACAGGTAACTTTAATATAGATGTATTAAGTCAAGTTTCCTAGAAGTAGATCCTGACCTGGGGACTCTGTTATACCTGACTTATTGTGGGGACATTCTCAGGAAATTCTTATAAGGGAGAGAATGAAGCAGACCTGGGAAGGAGGGTGAGCTGAACAAGGATGTGGTCCTTGCCTGATTGTGGGCAGATGAGCTCTGCTGTTTAAATCTCACCTGGAGATAGTTCTCCCACCTGGAGGCAGAGTGGACCAGGCACCTTTCAAGGTGCTGAATATATAGCAATAAACCAAACAGACAAAACTCCCTACTCCTATGGGGCTCCCATTCTCTCTGAGGAGGCAAAATAAACAAATATATAAGACGTCAGGACGTAACAAATGTTATGAAGAAACAGGCAGGAGAAGCTACAGAGTAGATGGACAGGGGGCATTGTTTTGGATAGAGTGGTCAGGGAAGACCTCTCTGGGAGATGATATATATAAACTGAGACCTGAATCAAGCGGGGAATTTAATCATACAGGCATCTGGAAGGAAAGCATTTCTGTGGAATCGCAGAGACAGAGATGCTGATCCAGAGGCACATTCGATGTAATCAAGGAAGGACAGGGAGATTTGTGAGGCAGGAATGGGGACATAGTTGAAGATCTGGCAGGAAATCTGATGAGTAAGGCCTACAGGTCATAGTAAGAACTTGAACTTTATTCTGAACACAGTACTTCAGGTCCCACCTCCTGAGGCACAGTGATTGGTCTAGGGCTGGACTCTTTTTTTTATTGTTATGTTAATCACCATACATTACATCATTAGTTTTTGATGTAGTGTTCCATGATTCATTGTTTGTGCATAACACCCAGTGCTCCATGCAGAATGTGCCCTCTTTAGTACCCATCACCAGGCTAACCCATCCTCTCACCCCCCTCCCCTCTAGAACCCTCAGTTTGTTTTTCAGAGTCCATTGTCTCTCATGGTTCGTCTCCCCCTCCGATTCCCCCCCTTCATTCTTCCCCTCCTGCTATCTTCTTCTTCCTTTGTTTTTTTCTTAACATATATATCATTATTTGCCTCAGAGGTACAGATCTGAGATTCAACAGTCTTGCACAATTCACAGCGCTCACCATAGCACATACCCTCCCCAGTGTCTATCACCCAGTAGGGCTGGACTCTTGATACTAACTGGACCAATCATAGTTTCCCACATCACTGGCCACAGTATTAAAGCCAACAAAATGGGCACCTAACTGGGCTATGCTAGAGTTCTCCTCTGAAAATTATCACATTAGAGCTGAGGGAAGAGGGAGAGTTCTTATGTAGCAAAGCTGAAAAATATGAGCTGTCACATTTTTCAGAATAGAAGTCTAAAGGTGAAGAGATGCAAAATGAGTGGTAGAGAAAGACAGTGCCATTGGTGGGGACATCGTTGACTCCAGTCACCCAGGGGCAGCTCCAACCAGCCATGCTCTCTCCTCAGTTTGACCACATTTACCAATAAATTCCCCTTAGTCTGAACTAATTGGATTTGGGTTTCTATCACGTAAAAGTCAGGATTCTCCTAACTCCTAGTGCCTCTCCAACTTTAATCCTTGTCTTCACTGGGAGGAAAATAACCGCCTTTTTTATACCATCTATTTATATAAAACACTTTTTCTTGTTACTGTCATCTAGAAACTTCCCAGCCACTGCCTTTCATTCATGGAAAACTGGCATGTAGTTCAAAGTGGTCCTTCTTACCCCAACTCCAATGTCACCTTGAATGTGTCTTAGTGAAGATGCCCTGGCCCTGGCCTCCCCCTTCCCCAGCTTCCTCCAATCTCAATACTTCCATCTCTACCTTCCTGCAACCATTTGCATGGCCATAGTCTGTAATGTGTTATCCCCCAGCAGGGTTCCATATCAGAAAGTTTACATAAACTCCAGCATCTCAAGCTTAATCTCATCTTTCCAAACAGAATGTAAGTCTAGATCTGCTGCTACCACACAGAACCACCTGCTTCAGGATAAGGCAACTCAGAAGGTGACAGAGCCTGAAAATTCCTGAGGACAGTATTTGGTGGCTAACCATGTAGACTAATAAATACTCTTTTTTTTTTTTTTCCCCTCAAGTCTTGGTTGGCTTTTTGCCACTTGCCAACAGAGTCACTGCAAATGACTAATTCAAGACTTTTACTGGGGCTGGGCCAGTTGCCTCTTTTTCCCTGAGCAAATATTACATACATGTTTTATCCCACATCAATATATATTTACTGCTCACTATTCTCCTCAAGATTTCTCATATTTTAAGCATGCTCATATTTCTAACTATTGACCAACCACGTTGTCTACAACTTGAGAAAATGAAAGCATATAACCTCATACATACATATGCATCCATCATAAAAATGCTACTTCCTTCCTCTCTCTCCTCTCATTCCCTCTGGTCTAAGAGAAGGAGCCACTCTCCTGCATGCCTAAACTCTACCCTGTCCTGACCCAATCCTCTAGCCAAAATTCAAGAACAACCATGCCACTCTCTGCCAAAAATGGATCAATGTTTTCTGGACCTAACTGAAACTAAATAAATGTTTCTGGCCATACAAAGTTTTATCAACTCGTAAAGACACCAGTCGTTCTCAAACCAAATGGAATTCTTTCTTCCTTTTGGCTAGTTTGAATTGCTCACCTTTACCTTCCATTACAATGGCATTGAAGACTGACTATGGTCAGCTTTTGTCCATCAAAGGCTGACAATGTTTTTGTTCCTTTTGAGTTTCAGTTATTTGTCCCTCTCTCCATGAAGTTTAATGAACAATATCAATTTAGAAATAAGGGAATGGGTTGGCACTGTAATGGAACTCATGAATATAGGGTATGAGATTTAGGTCAATATGAAATATTCGGGAATGAGAGGATCCAGTACCCAGTATGCTTGATCTTAGCCAAACACAGATTTTCACGAAAATCCCAGAAACACTTGAAAAGTTTCCATAAAATGGATTGAAAAAGCTCTGAAGACTTCAAAGCGCTGCTTAAAATGTTTTGATGAGTTACGTGTAAATGAACATGCAGATTAAATTTCCATCTTAAATCCACATGCTCTTAAAACATTGAGAAGAAAGTACTTTGCCAAACATGCTCTGGGTTCTTCTGAACACAAAGCAGTTTGCAATATCCAACAAACCTAAATGTGGCAGGGCTCACCATCCCTTCATCAATCTCCTGACTAATTCAAAGCATCATCATCACTAACCAGCAAGTGTCAGTAAGAAAAGGAAACTTATGCAGAGTGTGAAAATAAATGGAGACTGATTTTCTGTTCATCTAAAGGAGATGATGACTGTCTGAGAGCTACGGGAGTTAGTTTCTTTCACTGGATTTTATTTAATCAATCATTGATTTAATCGACAAGTATATTTTTGAGTACCTACTACATGCCAGGCACCATTAGGGAATCAAAGACTTGTACAGATCTTCCCTTGACTTTCCTGGGAGATAGAAAAAATATTTCTTTTGGAAGCCTAAATACAGCATCACTACCTGGAGGACAATAAGCAAGTGGACACAAGCCATGGAAAAAATGCAGTAGGAGGCAGACTCTACATACATACAGTCTCTGGCCAACAGAGCAAAAAGCCAATATACTGTGGTTTATGTACTCCTGAGGCACAGCTAAAAACCACATCCTCAACCTAGCATCCTCCTCAGCACCTGCTAGTCCTGCACATCTGGATCTTAGTATCCCAGCTGCCTGGCTGGAGCATCTCAGCTTATCACTGGAGTTATGGAAAGTTCAGGTTGCTAAACACTGTTGACTGCTCCCAGTGGAGAACCATCTGTCTCGGAAATCCACATTGTCAGTATACAGCCCAGTGATAAAATGAAGAGAAGCTTAATTTGGGGTTCTCTAGCTTAAAATAAGTTACCAGCTCTTCCTTACTTGCCATGCTGATCAAAATTCCCGGTTAACCAAACTCTCAGTCCCAAGGTCATATGAAATTCTGCCCAGTTCCTGCATGGTTGCTGCTAATTAATATTTTAAATGTTTCTGAGTCCTTCCACATTTTTCTGATGAGAAATAAAATGTGATCATCTCACCGTTCCCCAATGCAGACCCATAAAAGAGAGGAGGACAGTTGAGAGGTTATCCTTAAAATCTTCAAAAGAGAAAGATTACAGGGTATGGAGCCCTTTGATTATAGGCATTCTGAGAGCAAGGACCTCACATTCTATTTCTTTTCATGCTTCCCTATACTGCCTAATACAAAAAACACCATCTATTAACTAACAAAACACACTGCAACATTAAAATCAAAGCTAATCAAGGAAAGAGCTGGGTAGTGGAGCAGATTGGTGAAGGGGGTCCCGGAGGGAGGACTCCTTGGTGCCAAAATACAACCTTCTCATCCTCTGCTCATTTGTACTTTGTTAGTCATTTTGGCAAGGTAAGAAATGAGAATGTTCCCCACTTGAGCGGTGATTCACATTTAACTCCAAATCTCTAACATGCCCTGGACAAACTGAAAACAAACATGACAAGAGAATGAATGTAGGGGAAAAGACCATGGTGTAGAAGGAAAAGGGGTTTTTGGCGTGGGTCGTTGTTATCAGTTCTTTCTTCAGCAACTGTCACACGGCGATTGAGTTACATAAGACATTATGGGAATGAGCTCTACGCTGGCAGCAGCCTGATGTTAGAGAAAGTCTTCCCTAGATCAAGGGTTGCAAAGTTGAACAAGAAGAAATATGCACCAAAAAAATCTCTTCCAGAATGTGGAGGCTTTATTATTTCCATTTTGAGTGGTACTGCATCTTTACCACAAATTCCAAGGTCATGTGCTGCATTCTCAATTTCTGACCTGCTTCTGAGCTTCACAGAACAAAGACTTACCAAATCAGATTTCCCTGGTACATAAATTACATCCTGGGAGCAAATCAGGCACCTCTGGAAGCAGCATTGACTTTTTTAGGCCACCAGGACAACTAGGACTGAATTACTGCTTCTGTGGAATAAGTAGACTCTTGTCTTGATCTGAAAGAGCCAATTCAGTTTCTGAAGGAGCCAAATCTAACATTTTTTGAATGTGCTGGAAGACTGGATTCAACAGCATGTGTCGGAGTGTGATACCTGGGATTACATCATTCACGTCAGATCACGGCCTGACTGTTTGGTGATCAGAGAATGTGATAAAGACCTGCACTAGAGTCAATGACTTCATTGATGGATATATTCTTGAAAGATCGGTCCTAACTCTCCTCTCAGACCCATTTCCTTTTCTCTTAAAAGCAGTGGCTCTGAGTGGGACAAGAGGGACATGAGCAACCCTCTTGCAGTGAGGCTATTACCTGTGGTAAAACATGAGACTGTTGACCTATGAATCAAGGGGTAAGAGCTGTTTCTTTTCCTGCCTTAGCCCCACCTTGATCACAGAGATGTTGTGTGGTTAATTTGCCAGTAGAAAGATTGTTAAATACCACATATGAGCTCAGCTAGATACTAAACAAATCAAGAAAGAATGATTTATATAAACACACATTTAATTATTTATTAAAGTTTCTAGAGAAAAATTTCAATCTCACTAATATTTTTAAATCAGTGAACATCTTCGAACATCATAATAATAAAAAAGAATGTAAGAAACAATGGGATAATCTAAATGATACATTTAAATTTTTGGATAAAAGGCACATGTTATAAGTGCTTAATATATTCCAGAAATAATTTTAAGCACTCTATGCTTTTAAACCTTATCTGTTCCTTACATGGAAATACATATTCTCAGAATAATAAAACTTGAAAGTAGGGTGCCTGGGTGGCTCAGTCAGTTAAGCGTCTGCCTTCGGCTCAAGGTCATGATCCCAGGGTCCCGGGATCCAGTCCCATGTGAGGCTCCCGGCTCTGTGGGAAGCCTGCTTCTCTCTCTGCCTCTCTGTCTCTCATGAATAAATAAATAAAATCTTTAAAAAATAAAAATTTTAAAAAACTTAAAAGTACAAAGGTCACTTGTAAAAAAATAAAATAAATAAAAATAAAACTTTGAAAGTATCCAGAGAATATTTAACCTGATCCCTTCATTTTTATCAGTTGGCTTCATATTATGCTATACTTGAAAATGTTTTTACTTGAAAAAAAAAATAAATTCATAATTCCACAACTTAATCAGTGCCCTGAAAAATTATATAAAGTAAGATATTAAAGCACACTTCTCCCACTCCACCATCCAGAAGCAGTTTGGGCCCTTCCCTTTGACTTTTTCCTATGTTTATCAAGATATCTTTTCATTCAGAGAGCGAGAAGGAGACATGTATTTTTATCATGTTCTACTTTTTGATTCAGAAAGTGCTTTTTCAATTTGCAATAAATACTTGACATTATTTGAGATAAGCAGAGAGACTCTTCATTATTTTTAATGATTGCATATGACAGACCATAATCTAGTCAATCGTTCCTGTATCGAGAGACAGTTAAATTCTCTTCTGCTTTTTTCTATCACAACCTAAACTAAAATGAAGAATATTTTTCATTTTACTTTATTTTTCTAGGCTCTGCATTAGGTATTTAAAGGGGAGATGCTAGATCAAAGACCTCCCGTATTGCTCACAAAGGAACAGATGCCCCCAGCACAGGTCCACAGGGATTAGCCTGATGTAAGCTGGAGGTCCCAGAAATAGAGAAAAGAAGTGAACAGAGGAAACGTCAAGTGAAGAATGAGAAATCAAGGACTCACGTTTCACTCTGAGAGTAAGGAACTTGCTTGGGGTGATGTGTGTTGCTACCAAAGCCTCACCAGGAAAGAGGGACTTTGGACGGAGTAAGAGACTGATCAGAGTCCCAGATGCAATGGAAGACAGGCCATGGTGAAAGCAGGGAGCCTGAGCCTACTGTTTGACTGCAGCCCTTGAAGAAGGAGGAGCCAAGAGGGACTGCAATTCAGACCGGGAACAGGAAGAAGAAGAGAACATTACAAGAGGTCAAGGCAGAAGAGGCCCAGCCCCACAGCAGCAGATAAAGGCCACAAACAAGAACATGCTCTGAGGTGTTTCAAGATCTTGCCTATTTTAAGCCCCACTCCTTTGTCCCCAGACCTCCAATGAAAGCTGCTTCCAAAGCCTTGTAGCTGAACACCTTGGGGAACAAAGCAAGAAAGGGATTATCCCAAAGTCCAGAAGTGGTAAAGACAAAGCCGGGGCTTCATTGGGGAGATAGAGGCAACAGCAGAGAGGCAAGCTGTGCTGGTCTGACCCAGAGCAGAAGTGACCGGACTATCTGATCCAAATGTACCAGACAAAGGTGGCCTGAAAAAGGGAGGCCAAGTCCAGACCCTCTGTTTGACTAAAGACAGCAGACACATGGGCCACCAGTGTATAGCCCTATAATCTTAAATCATTTTTCGTTTCAGCAAAGGTACCAAAATACATTCACCTCAAAATCTAATAGCAGCTTCAGGAGAATTTTTAGTCACTCATTTTTTACCATACAGATCTTAAACTTTAGTTGCCAGATCTCTGCGTGAGCTTCAACAATTTGCCTCCAGGACTTTCCACTTCGGCCAGCCACTCCCCCCCCACACCCCCGTGCTCAGCCCCATCCACTATGCAGCCTGCCTCCCACTGGCCTCGAGCCACAGCTCACTTGCTGAGCCACAGCTCCCTTGCTGCCCTTGCTGACTGAGACAGTCTGCCAAATGCTCCTAGCAGCAGCGCATACCCATTTGGCATGAGGGAGAGAAGGCAAGGACTTACTTTTCCCTCTACTGGATCTCTTTTTCTCTCCTTCCCCTTCCTTCTGTTTCCTTCCCCTCCCCTGCTCTCTCCCTCTCTCTGTCATCTCTGTCTCTGTCTCTGTCTCTCTCTCTCTGCAGTTCCTTGACTGCTGTTAAGTCACAAAACAAAACCCACTTAGATCCTCCAATAGCTCTCTAGACACATATTACTCAGGGAACTACTGCCCATCTGACTTTGATGTCGTGAAAAGACAGGAAGAAACGTGAATTCTCCAGGGAAGACCATGTTGAAACTAAGATTCTTGCAGTTAATCCTTCCATATGTCTTTGCTAACAACTGTTGCAATAAGTAATTGCACCATTCCTTTGGGTTCAGCCAAAAAACTTAAGGAGTATTAATCCCCAAACCTCACCCCCTCCCCCACCAAAAAAAGTTTGATTTTCTGACACTATGATTGTCTTTACTAGAGTTAGATGTCAGGAAGAACAGCTCACTCTCTTGCTTGTCCTTCTACATTATGAGTTTGGATTTAGGGTGTAGTACTCTGCACCTCCTCTTTGAAGATCACTAACCATTGTGGAGCAGGATACCTACACTGCTCACTGCAAGTAGTGGGTTGCTGGGCGATGACTTGCTGCCAGGAAAAGAACATTATTGTGAAATGAGAGGGCTTTGAGGAGGCAATATGGCATACTGGAAAGTGACAGCTTCTCTCCTCTTGAGCATCAGTTTCTTTGTCACATGGGAGGAATCATACCCACCTCAGAGGATTAAATAGGCCATGTATGCAACATGAGTAATAGAATACCTGACCCATGAAGGTTGCTCAGGACTGTGGTTGTTCATTGCTTTGGCCTGTGAAGTCTGCCCTTCAACTGCAAGAGATTAATTGCCCTAACTGTTGCCAAAGAGGCCCTCTAATTTTCACATTCTGCCTTGAATTGGTAATTAATCACCCTAAGCCTGTCATTATACCTCTTTGATGAATCAATGGTGCTCAGCAACAGTCATCTAATTCCAAAGTCCCTAGACTTCCAGCACACTTCTCAATACCAGCCAGTATATCTCCTCCCATCACATCTCAATTCACTTTACCACTAGCAAAAGTTTTTTTTTTTTTTTTTTTTAAAGATTTTTTATTTATTTTTTAGAGAGCGAGCGAGAGGGAAACAGCATGAGAGGGGAGAGGGTCAGAGGGAGAAGCAGGCTCCCAAGGAGCAGAGAGCCCGATGCGGGACTCGATCCCAGGACCCTGGGATCATGACCTGAGCCGAAGGCAGACGCTTAACCATCTGAGCCACCCAGGCGCCCGCAAAAGTTTTAATAGTAACACCAGTACAACATGTTAGGGAATATATATATAAATTCCACCCACAAATAGTAATGGGACTGTCTTGCCATTTAGCCAACAAATGATTCTTCTCTTAGAGTTTATTTCTTTTTCTTTTTTTTTTTAATTAATTTATTTATTTGACAGAGAGAGAGAGAGCAAGAGCAGGAACACAAGCAGGGGGAGTGGGAGAGGGAGAAGCAGGCTTCCCACTATCAGGGAGCCCAATATGGGGCTCCATTCCAGGACCCTGGGATCATGACCCGAGCCGAAGGCAGATGCCTAACGACTGAGCCACCCAGGCGCACCTTACAGTCTATTTCTTATGACCTTTCCTGGTACCAACTGTCTTCAACTGAATTCCCTGCAAACAGACTGAAAATGAAATGTTGCTTACAGAAGATTTTTTGAGGAATGTTCTTAAAAAAGACAGCTGTCAGGAAGTGCAAAAGGTAGGACCAGACAGAGAGAGCAGTCTATCAATGTGAGGTTATAAGTGAGTTTCAGCAGATTCTACCGTGAGCTCTAAAGCTGGGAGTTGTCCCAAAATGAAGCAAGGGGGAGAGGCCTACAGATACCTACAGAAGCCAAGCACTGGTTGCAGGTTGTGCTTTGAAAGGAGATGTAACCTTGGGTGAGATGGTTCTCTACTGCTGAGGACAATTCCCAGGGAGGAGAGCAGCTTCAGGCCATTAGCACCTATTATTCCGACGAATTGGGGTTCAGTGCATCAGCCTTGAAGAGGGAACTTGGCAGATTATTCAGTACACATATATTATTTTATCTATGCTACAACCATGTGCAACCAAGAGTTTCAATCCTGATTCCTTTCCCTGCCTCCAGAAGGACGGTCTTTTCCATGAATCACAGAGAAATGAAGCCTTTGCCTGTGGTCAAGTGAGCTAGTGAGTGACAGAGATAGCAGGATCAGGCAGGCAATGTGGGTAGGTCACTATGAGTATCAAGGAAATGGTGGAGTCACAGTCTTCAGTTGAAGGATCTGAGCCAAGTATAGGAAGCCTCTAGAAGAGTTTCGCATTTGGAGTCCAAAAGTCTTATGAAACTCATTGTCAGGGCCTCACTGGAAGGGCTATGACACTATTTCTCAGACACCTGCAAGAGGGTTTGGCTGGCTTTAAAGGGGAAGCAACTCAGGCCAAGCTATCTAATCCATCCTTCCAGAACAGACTCATCGTCATTAAAGGGCCCCTGCTGGTCTCTGTCTAGAAACCGTCCATTGCCAATCTTCTGACAAAATTACGTTGCCTCATGGCCTGCAGGGGACCAAGGGAGAGTGCCAAATATCTAGGAATCTGCAGTCTCAGTCTTGTTTTCTCCTCATTTTCTCAGCCTTGGGCAGACATCACAGTCACTCTCAAAGTCAGTGACATCAGTCACAGTTCACACTCTAGGAAAATGTGTTTGCAACATTACTTTCTCCTTTACTATTGTCTAGTGAGATATCCTTAGGAGAAGATCCACATTTATTGTCACATCTACTACCAGACACTCCTTCAAAGCATATGAAAATGTAAATTAATCCCAGAGTTTGCCAGAGATCAAGTTTAGTGGCCAAACTCCACTTCCAAATTATTGTGGTCGGTTCACTTAGTTGGTGTTAATGATACTCAGAACCACTGATTTTGTTGCAATATGGGGCCAGTTAACCTTCTCCTCTTCTCTGACCATAGGCTATACTCCCAAATCCAGGCACCTGGGTCCCAAATGCAGACTGGGTCATGGGGGAATAGACCGGGCATGCGAATGCAACACAAGGGAAGATCACAGCCCAAAGCTTACTCTCCGGAGAGCAGGTCAACAATCTTAAACTCCATCAAGAAATAAAATCACTGTGAGCGACTAAGAGCACTTAATAATTATTTGTGAAATTAATGAACAAACTTCTTAAATGGAGTAATTGTTCGGTGCGTTTCACATTTCTGCCTATGGCTTGTCTGTTTCCGTGTTGAATCAGATACTGATGCTGAGCAGAGTTTTCCCCCCACCTCATCCGCTGGCAAAAACATCATGTCTCAGCGCACCAGGGGATACCCGGTGACCTGCTGGGGAGCGTGAGCTGGAGCAGTTCCTATGACAGCATGTGCCACTTTGCCTTAATAAAAATCACCAAACTGAAAACAGATGACAGCCACAGATGCTGAGAAACTGAAACATATAAACAGTCTCCTTTACTTCGTGTAATTTTTTTCTCATTCAGTCACCTTTTTTTTTTTTGACCAATTGGTGTGTGTGTGTGTGTGTGTGTGTGTGTGTACGCTGTCCGTGTGTTAATGAAGACTGTGGGAGGCTCTTGGCCCAGTGCTGTGCACGAGGCTGTAGCCTGAAGAAAAAGCTCCCTGGGACACTGACCAGACTTGATTAAATGGCAGGGTGGTCTGCTCTAGAAGAATCCATCTCACACAGGGGGTCTCCTTTGATTATTTCCACTTTTGTCATCAGAAAGAAACATGGGAATCCGGCCTATTTTTCTGAATCTTCCTGTGTTGTACCAGTTCTCTTTCCCCTTTAGGTCACTCTATCAGTCAACAATATTTATTAAAACCTTGCTGTAGGCAGAACACCAGCATTAGATCCCACAAAATCCAAAGAAATAAGCAAAACAATCCCTACCTTTAAGGAACATATATACTGGTACAGGAGAAAGGAGAAACCACACACAAGCATGAAGCAACTTGACATTTTGTGAAAGCAACAGATTGCCCCAGTGTAAAATGTCATTATAAACTGGAGACCAATAAAACACAGGCAGAGACAGAGTTAAGCAACATTTATGTAAACAGGCCTCCTAGAAGAGTTAAATTTTGAAGAAATCATTGCTAGCACCTCCATATACTATAACCCAATTTGCAAATAATTCAAATTATCAAGTTTCTTTGATTCTACCTTCAAGTTTCCTTTTGTGTTATTTTTCAAACCTGTTTTTCCTACCACCACCACCAGGCCATAAAGAATTTTGCTTCCATAACTATTTTAATGGCCCTTCCTGTGTCTAGTCATCTCTTCCACTTCATCTCTTTAATGTACAATTGTCAGATTTTCTTTGTAAAACGTAATTATTTCCTTAAATAATTGGCATGCTTAAGAACTAATAGCGGTTCCACATTGCTTCTCAAAAGAGACTAGAGGGACCACACTTACAGAATCCAGGTATAATCTACATACAAGTTAGCATGTAACAGCTAAGCAGTATTGAATACTATTATTAAATTATTATTATTATTTAGGTCAATATTTATTAAATTGTATGTACTTCTTTTCATAGAGTTGTTTTATCATTTACGGAGCACTGAGTCCTGAATTAAGATAATCCCCTCAAGCCATGGATCTAAGTGAAGTAGAAGTAAACAAAACTCAGAATCATTACCCTAATGTCCAGAGTGAGAAAAAAAGTAAAGTATACTGTTCAAATACGATGTACCACCCTTTTCTCAGATTACCACCACCTAGATGGTAAACTGATGAGGCAACAACCAAGAAAGATTTCAGACTAAAAATAACTGATACCTAGGGGGGGCGGAGCAAGATGGCGGAGGAGTAGGAGACCTGGATTTCGTCTCCTCTCAGGAATTCAGCTGGATAGGGATCAAACCATTCTGAACACCTACAAACTCAACAGGAGATCGAAGAAAAGAAGAGCAACAACTCTCTCATCAGAAAAGCGACCACTTTCTGGAAGGTAGGACGTGCGGAGAAGTGAATCCCAGGCGATATTCGGGAGGATAGACGGCGGGGGAGGGGCCTCCGTCGGCCGCTTCTGGCAAGTGATAGAGCCGCGGAGCACAAAATCGGAACTTTTAAAAGTCTGCTCCGCCGAGGGACGTCACTCTGGTGGCTAAGCGGGGGGTGGAACCCTCCGGGACAGTGTGGTCTCAGGACCCTCGGGGTCACAGAAAGACCGGGGCTGCCTGAGTGCGGCAGAGCTCCCAGGGATCGGAGCGGGGAAGCTGGCTGCAGAGGCGGAGCCCAGGTGCAGGCTCTCAGCTCGGGGTGGCCATAAACCATGATCCGCGGCACAGTCGGGCCCCTGCTCCTCCAGCAGGGACCCAACAAGTGGCAGATCCGGGGAGACTCACCTTCCTCCCCCAGGAGGAGCAGCGCGGGAGTGCACTGCAGGGATCTGCTGGGTTGGAGACTCCATCCGGGGTCAGGCGCCAGAGATAGAAACGCGCGGTCACAGGCCGGGTGAGCACGGAGTGCGGCCGGAGACCGGGGAGACGGGAGTGACTGACGGCTTTTCTCTGGGGGCGCACTGAGGAGCAGGGCCGAGTTCCCGGCTCCTCCAGGGCAGAGATTGGGAGGCCGCCATTTTCACTCTCTGCCTCCAAAGCTGTACGGAAAGCTCGCAGGGAACAAAAGCCCTGGAGAGCAAACCCGAACAGATTACTTAGCCGGGAGGGGGCAAGGGCGGGGCAATTCCACCTCCGGCAGAGACATTTGGAAACCACGGCAACAGGCCCCTCCCCAGAAGATCAGCCAGCCAAGACCAAGTTTACCGATCAATGAGAACGGCAGAACTCCAGCGCTAGGGGAATACTGCACATAGAATTCATGGCTTTTTTACCATGATTCTTTAGTCTTTCAAAGTTAATTTTTTTTTAACTGTCTTTTTTTCTTTTTGAATTTTTCTTTTTCCCTTTTTTCAACCAACATCTTATCAATGCTGGGGAGCATGAGCTGGAGCAGTTCCTATGACGGAATACACATTCTTCTCTAGTGCCCATGGAACATTCTCCAGAATAGATCACATCCTAGGTCATAAATCAGGTCTCAACTGGTACCAAAAGATTTGGGATCATTCCTTGCCTATTTTCAGACCACAATGCTTTGAAACTAGAACTCAATTGCAAGAGGAAAGTTGGAAAGAACTCAAATACATGGAGGCTAAAGAGCATCCTACTGAAGAATGAATGGGTCAACCAGGAAATTAAAGAAGAATTAAAAAAATACATGGAAACCAATGAAAATGAAAACACAACTGTTCAAAATCTTTGGGATGCAGCAAAGGCAGTCCTAAGAGGAAAGTATATAGCAACACAAGCCTTTCTCAAGAAACAAGAAAGGTCTCAAGTACACAACCTAACCCTACACCTAAAGGAGCTGGAGAAAGAACAGCAAATAAAGCCTAAACCCAGCAGGAGAAGAGAAATAATAAAGATCAGAGCAGAAATCAATGAAATAGAAACTAAAAGAATAGTAGAACAGATCAACGAAACTAGGAGCTGGTTCTTTGAAAGAATTAACAAGATTGATAAACCCCTGGCCAGACTTATCAAAAAGAGAAGAGAAATGACCCAAATCAACAAAATCATGAATGAAAGAGGAGAGATCACAACCAACACCAAAGAAATACAAACAATTATAAGAACATATTATGAGCAACTCTATGCCAGCAAATTAGATAACCTGGAAGAAATGGATGCACTCCTAGAGATGTATCAACTACCAAAACTGAACCAGGAAGAAATAGAAAACCTGAACAGACCCATAACCACTAAGGAAATTGAAGCAGTCATCAAAAATCTCCCAAAAAACAAAAGCACAGGGCCAGATGGCTTCCCAGGGGAATTCTACCAAACATTTCAAGAAGAATTAATACCTATTCTTCTGAAACTGTTCCAAAAAATAGAAATGGAAGGAAAACTTCCAAACTCATTTTATGAGGCCAGCATTACCTTGATCCCAAAACCAGACAAAGACCCCATCAAAAAGGAGAATTACAGACCCATATCTCTGATGAACATGGATGCAAAAATTCTCACCAAAATACTAGCCAATAGGATCCAACAGTACATTAAAAGGATTATTCACCACAACCAAGTGGGATTTATCCCTGGGCTGCAAGGTTGGTTCAATATCCGCAAATCAATCAACGTGATACAATACATTAACAAAAGAAAGAACAAGAATCATATGATCCTCTCAATAGATGCAGAAAAAGCTTTTGACAAAGTACAGCATCCTTTCTTGATCAAAACTCTTCAGAGTATAGGGATAGAGGGTACATACCTCAATATCATAAAAGCCATCTATGAAAAACCTACAGCGAATATCATTCTCAATGGGGAAAAACTGAGAGCTTTCCCCCTAAGGTCAGGAATGCAGCAGGGATGTCCACTATCACCACTGCTATTCAACATAGTATTGGAAGTCCTAGCCACAGCAATCAGACAACAAAAGAAATCAAAGGCATCCAAATTGGCAAAGAAGAAGTCAAACTCTCACTCTTTGCAGATGATATGATACTTTATGTGGAAAACCCCAAAGACTCCACCCCAAAACTACTAGAACTCATACAGGAATTCAGTAAAATGGCAGGATATAAAATCAGTGCACAGAAGTCAGTGGCATTCCTATACACCAACAACAAGACAGAAGAAAGAGAAATTAAGGAGTCGATCCCGTTTACAATTGCACCCAAAACCATAAGATACCTAGGAATAAATCTAACCAAAGAGACAAAGGATCTGTACTCAGAAAACTATAAAATACTCATGAAAGAAATTGAGGAAGACACAAAGAAATGGAAAAACGTTCCATGCTCATGGATTGGAAGAACAAATATTGTGAAGATGTCAATGCTACCTAGAGCAATCTACACATTCAATGCAATCCCCATCAAAATACCATCCACTTTTTTCAAAGAAATGGAACAAATAATCCTAATATTTGTATGGAACCAGAAAAGACCCCGCATAGCCAGAGGAATGTTGAAAAAGAAAAGCAAAGCTGGCGGCATCACAATTCCGGACTTCCAGCTCTATTACAAAGCTGTCATCATCAAGACAGCATGGTACTGACACAAAAACAGACACATAGATCAATGGAACAGAATAGAGAGCCCAGAAATGGACCCTCAACTCTATGGTCAACTCATCTTTGACAAAGCAGGAAAGAATGTCCAATGGAACATAGACAGTCTCTTCAACAAATGGTGTTGGGAAAATTGGATAGCCACACGCAGAAGAATGAAACTGGACCATTTCCTTACACCACACACAAAAATAGACTCCAAATGATTGAAAGACCTCAATGTGAGACAGGAGTCCATCAAAATCCTAAAGGAGAACACAGGCAGCAACCTCTTTGACCTCAGCCGCAGCAACTTCTTCCTAGAAACATCGCCAAAGGCAAGGGAAGGAAGGGCAAAAATGAACTATTGGGACTTCATCAAGATAAAAAGCTTTTGCAAAGCAAAGGAAACAGTCAACAAAACCAAAAGACAACCGACAGAATGGGAGAAGATATTTGCAAATGACATATCAGATAAAGGGCTAGTATCCAAAATCTATAAAGAACTCATCAAACTCAACACCCAAAGAACAAAGAATCCAATCAAGAAATGGGCAGAAGACATGAACAGACATTTTTCCAAAGAAGACATCCAAATGGCCAACAGACACATGAAAAAGTGCTCAATATCGCTCGGCATCAGGGAAATCCAAATCAAAACCTCAATGAGATACCACCTCACACCAGTCAGAATGGCTAAAATTAACAAATCAGGAAACAACAGATGTTGGCGGGGATGCGGAGAAAGGGGAACCCTCCTACACTGTTGGTGGGAATGCAAGCTGGTGCCGCCACTCTGGAAAACTGTATGGAGGTTCCTCAAAAAGTTGAAAATAGAGCTACCATATGATCCAGCAATTGCACTACTGGGTATTTACCCCAAAGATACAAAAGTAGGGATCCAAAGGGGTACGTGCACCCCGATGTTTATAGCAGCAATGTCCACAATAGCTAAACTGTGGAAAGAGCCAAGATGTCCATCGACAGATGAATGGATAAAGAAGAAGTGGTATACATATACAATGGAATATTATGCAGCCATCAAAAGGAATGAGATCTTGCCATTTGCAACGACGTGGATGGAACTGGAGGGTATTATGTTGAGTGAAATAAGTCAAACAGAGAAAGACATGTATCATATGATCTCACTGATATGAGGAATTCTTAATTGCAGGAAATAAACTGAGGGTTGCTGGAGTGGGGGGTGGGGTGGGAGGGATGGGGTGACTGGGTGATTGACACTGGGGAGGGTATGTGCTCTGGTAAGCGCTGTGAATTGTGCAAGACTGTTGAATCTCAGATCTGTACCTCTGAAACAAATAATGCAATATATGTTAAGAAAAAAAGAAGAAGAAGAAGGTAGCGGGAGGGGAAGAATGAAGCGGGGGAAATCGGAGGCGTAGACAAACCATGAGAGACGATGGACTCTGAAAAACAAACAGGGTTCCAGAGGGGAGGGGGGTGGGAGGATGGGTTAGCCTGGTGGTGGGTATTGAGGAGGGCACATTCTGCATGGAGCACTGGGTGTTATGCACAAACAATGAATCATGGAACACTTCATCTAAAACTAATGATGTAATGTATGGGGATTAACATAATAAAAAAAAATAATAACTGATACCTAAATTAACACTATATTTCCTAACTTCTCCAGCAAAGCAAGTGACGCCATCTTCTTTTCACCCTGGAAATTTTCTCTCACTTGAGTTTTTCAGAGATAGAAGGGAATCCTTCCAAGAATTTCTACAATCACATGTACTCACCAAATCAGGAAGAGTGGATAAAGTAAGATTAGAGTCAGAATTTTTTTTGGAAAGCATAATTCACAAGAAAACTAAAATAATTAAAACAAAATGGTATGGGTTAATAAGTAGGCAATCAGATTAATGAAGCAAAATACATGAAGTTAAAAATTGCATTTTAATTACCTATGAGAATTTAGTATATCTGACATTTTAAACTAGGGATGAAGATACTGTGCTCAGATGAACAGGCAGCCACTTTGGGGAAAAGAAATTACTTATTTTCCTATTTCACCCCTAATTCCAAAACAAAATTCAGATAAATACAAGATTTAAATGTATCTTTTAAATGAAGCAATAAAAGTCCAAAAAGAAAACGTGCAAAAAAATATTTTATAAAACAGAATGGAAGGGTAGCTGTTTTGGAAAACTGTTGTTAGTTCCTCAAAAAGTTAAGCATAGGTACCATATGACCCTAGGTATATTTCCAAGAAAACTGAAAATAAGTGTTCACACAAAAACATTTATGTGTGTGAATGTTTATAGCAGATATTATTCATGATGGGCAAAAGGTGGAAAAAAAACCCTCAAGTCCATCAACTGACAAATATATAAACAAAATGTGGTCTATCTATACAATGGAATTTTATTTGGTCATAAAAAGTAATGAAGCACAGGGGCGCCTAGGTGGCTCAGTTGGTTAAGCAACTGCCTTCGGCTCAGGTCATGATCCCGGAGTCCTGGGATCGAGTCCCGCATCAGGCTCCCTGCTCGGCAGGGAGTCTGCTTCTCCCTCTAACCTTCCTCCCTCTCATGCTCTCTGTCTCTCATTCTCTCTCTCAAATAAATAAATAAATAAAATCTTTAAAAAAAAAAAGTAATGAAGCACAGATACATGTTGCACTGTGGATAAACCTTGAAAATAATACATGAAGTGAAAGGAGTCAGACACAAAAGGCCACGTATTATATGATTCTGTTTACATGAAATGTCCAGAAGAAGCAAATCCATAGAGACAAAAAGCAGATCAGCAGTTTCCAGGGGCTAGGAGGAGGAAGACTGAGCAATGATTGCTAATAGGTAGGGGTTTCTTTTTTGGATGATGTAGGTAGTCTCAGATTAGATCATGGTGATGGTTGCATAACCTTGTGAATACACTAAAAGCCACTGAATTGTACATTTAAAAAATAAAATAAAATGAGGATAGACCAAAGAGAATATCTCAAGGGAAATCAAAAACATACATTCAACTGAGTGAAAATAAAGATGCAACATATTCAAATGTGAGAGTCACAGTGAAAACAGTGCTGAGAAGGACATTTAGAACGCTAAATGGTGACATTAGAGAAAAGGAAAAGTCTCTAATCAATAATCTAAGTTCCTACCTAAAGAATCTAGACAAGGAGGACAATATAAATCCAAAGCAATCAGAAGGAATGAAATAATAAAGGTAAGAGCATAAATCAATGAAATTAAAAACAGAAAAATAAGAGAGAAAATCAGCCAAACAGAAAGCTGATTCTTGGAAAAGAACAGTAAAGGTGACAAAGCATTAGCAAGGCTGACAACGAAAAAGACAGAAGACACAAATTACCAATGTCAGGAACGAAACAGGATATATCATTACAGACCCTGCAGAAATCAAAAAGATAAGAGAATACTATGAACAACTCTACACACAAAGCTGACAACTTAGATGGAATGAGCTAATTCCCTGAAAAACTTCTGTTACCCACCCAATATGGAATAGATAATTTGAATAGCTTTATAACTATTAAGGAAATTGAGTTTGTAATTTTAAAACTCTTAAAAAAAGAAATCTCCAGGCTTATATGGTTTCACTGCACATTCTACCAAAGGTTTAAAGAAGAATTAACACCAATTCTACACAATCTCTTACAGAAAATAGAAGAGGACAGAATATTTTCCAATTCATTTTATAAAGCCAATATTCCCTGGATACCAAAACCACACAAAGACAGTATAAAAAAAAAACTACGGACCACTATATCTCAAAAATATAGACACAAAAATCCTTAACAAAATATTATCAAGTAGAATTCAATAATATCTAAAAAGAACTGTACACCATGATGAAATAGATTTATTCCAGAGATATAAGCAAGGCTTGCTCAATATTTGAAAATCAATGTAATCCTCTACAGGAAAAAAAAAAAAAATCACATGATCATATCTATTGGTGGCAAAAGAGCTGTTGATAAATTTCAACACCTACTCATGGTAAAAATTCCTAGGAAACTAAGAATAGAACTTTCTAAACATAATAAAGAATATCTATACAATCTACCACTAATATTTTACTTAGTAGGGAAAGACTGAATCCCTTCCCACTTAAACAAGGCAAGGATATCCACTTCTATTCAACAAGGTACTAGAAGTTCTAGCCACTAAATAAGGCAAGAAAAGTAAATGAAAGGCAGACAGATTGGAAAGGAAGAAATGAAACTGTCCCTATTTGCAGAGGATATGATTTTCTGTATACAAAGACACAAGAAATAAAAAACAAATCCTAAAACTAATAAGGATATAAGGTAAACATATAAAAATTAATTGTACTGCATATACTAGCAATAAGCACATGGATGGTGAAGTTAAAAATACAGTACTATTTATAATCACTCAGAAAAATGAGATATTTAAGTATAAATCTAGCAAAACATGTATACAACTTATATGCTAAAAACTACACAAAGCCAGTGGGTGGGGGGAGATCCAAACAAAAGGAAAGACATATGTGTTTATGGATTAGAAAATCCAATGTAGTAAAGATGTCAATTCTCCCAAAATTAATCCAAAGGTTTAACAATTGCTACCAGAAGCCAGGCAAGAATTTTCTGTGAATATAAATAAGATTATTCTAAATTGTATATGGGAAGGCAAAGGAATTAGAACAACTAAAAATTTTTAAAAAGATGTGGAATCAGTTTACCCAACTTGAAGATGATCATTTAGCTAATCAAGACAGTGTGGTCTTGGTGGAGTAAAAGATACATAGATCAATGGAAAAGAATAGACAAGCTGGAAATAGCTTACACAAGTATATCCAACTAATTTCTTACAAAAGTACAAAAGAAATTCAATGGAGGAAGGATTGTTTTTTTCAACAAATGGTGGTGGAGCAATTGGACATCCACAGGCAAAAACATGAACCTCAACCCAAATCTCACACCTCATGCAAAACTGTACACAAAAATGGATCACAGACTTATATTTAAAACATAAAACTTTTATTGAAAAACACAGGAGAAAATCTTTGGTATCTTGAAAGGTAGCTAAAGAGTTCTTAAACTTGACACAAAAAGCAAGGTCCTTAAAAGTAAAAATTAATAAATCAAACCTCATCAAAATTAAAAACTACTGCTCCATGAAATACTCTGTTAAGAGGATAAAATAGCTACAGGCTAGGCGAAGAGGTTTGCAATCCGCATATTAGACAAAGGACTAGTATATAAAATAAAGAGCTCTCACAAATCAATATTTCTTAATTTTTAAAAAAAATTTTTAAAGATTTTATTTATTTATAAGAAAGTGAGAGCGGGGGAAGGAGCAGAGGGAGAGGGACAAGTGGACTCTGTCCTGAGCACAGAGCCAGACTCGGGGGCTCCATCTCACAACCCTGAGATCATGACCGGAGCCAAAACAGAGTCAGATCCTTAACCAACTGAGCCACCCAGGTCCCCTGAATCAACATTTTTTTAAATGGCCTAATTAGAAAATAGGAAAAGGACAGAAACAAATATTTTATCAAAACAAGGTAGACAGATGCAAATAAGAACACAGGAAGTTCACCATCACTAGCCATTAGGAAAATGCAAATTAAAACCATATAAGCTATCACTATACATCTATCAGAATGACTAAAATGAAAAATAGTGACAATACCAAAGGCTGGCAAGGATACAGAGAAACCTCGCCACGCATACATTCTAAGAGGTGGAAATGTAACATGGTGCAGCCATTTGACAGTTTCAAAGAAAAAAAAAAACTCCTAAATATGCACTTATAATACAATTTATCAGTTACACTCCTGGGCCTTTATCCCAGAGAAATGAAAACTTACATTCACAGAAAACCTGCACATAAATGTTCATAGTAGCTTTATTTGTAATATTCCCAAACTGGAAATGATCCAGATGTCTTTTTTTTTTTTTTTAAGATTTTATTTATTTATTTGAGAGAGAGAGCACGCACATGGGGGGGGTTGGGGGGAGGGACAGTGGGAGAGGGAGAAAAAGTCTCTCCATCGAGCAGGAAGCCCAACGCCGGGCTTGATCCCAGGACCCTGGTATCAGGACCTGAGCCGAAGGCAGACGTTTAACTGACTGAGAGGTCTTTCAGGCGCCCCTCCAGATGTCTTTCAGTGGATGAACCATTAAATAAACCGTGCTACATACATACCATGTGTGTACAAAGGAACACTGTTGATACATGCAACAATGTGGATGAATCTTCAGAGATTCATGAGGAGTAGAAAAAGATTTTTTAAGTCAATCTCTAAAGATTCCATACCATATGATTACATTTCTGTAACATTACTCAAATGACAAAATTCCAGAAATGGAGAACAGATTTGTGGTTGCCAGGGGTTACAGAGACATTGGAAGTAGGAGGGAAATAGTATGGCTATAAAACAGCAACATGAGAAATCTTCTGTGGTGACAGAAATATTCCATATCTAGACTGTATCAATGTCAATATGCTGGTTGTGGCATTGTACTAGCATTTTGCAAGAAGCTACCACTGAGGAAAAGAGTAAAAGGTACATGGAATCTCCATATTATTTCCTACAACTGCACGCAAATCTACAATTATCCCAAAGTAAAAGGTTTAATTAATTTAATCAATTTATTGATTAATTAACTTAATCACTCTAAGTAAGCAGTGAAACAGAAGTCATAAAAAAAAGATTGATAGATTTGACTTCATAAAAAGAAAAAAATTTTTAATCTACATGGCAAGCATCCTATAGGCAGAGTAACAAACAAACCAAAACCTGGGGGAAATTTTGGCAAGACATATCAATGACAAACTGTGCCTATCTAACTATTAAATTTCCTTTAAAATGCTAAAAGAATCCCAATTTTGTTTCAGGTAACCATGTGTTTCCCTAGCCTCCTATGCATCTAGGAGTGAGCATAAAACAGTCTGGCCAATAAAATATACCAAAGTCTCTTGGAAGCCTCCCTCTCGTAAAAAGACAGTTTGACCAAAATAAGTTCCTTCTACTCTCTTCCTGCCTGGATCTTGTTCTCAATGCCTGGGGAGTATGGTCATCTTGTGATGTGAGAACAAAGACCATTTGCTGAAATATAAAAAGATGTCACCAGTTTAGTTCATTTTCCTCATCCTGTAAAAGAGAAAGAGACTAAGATGTTGTTTTCATAATCCCATTGGGGTTATGTCAGTACTACGAAGGAGAGGAAAATTATCCTTTAAAATGTGGTGAAATGCAGAGGCACCCGGTGGCTCAGTCGGTTAAGTGACCAACACTCGATTTCGGCTCAGGTCGTGATCTTGCGGTCAGAGGATTGAGCCCCCAGTGGGGCTCCATGCTCAGTGGGGAGTCGGCTTGGGATTCTCTCTCTCCTTCCCTCCTTCTCTCTCTTTCTCTCTCTCTAAATGGATAAATAAGATGTGGTATATATACACAATGGAATATTACTCAGCCTTCAAAAAATAAAATCTTACCATTTGCAACAATATGGATAGAACTAGAAGGTGTTATGCTGAGTGAAATAAGTCAATCAGAGAAAGACAAATTTTTATCTGCATTATTTTTTGTTGTATTCAAATGTGTATCTTCACCTTGAAATCATAGCAAATCTCTTTCACACATCAGGGGAATCCCAAAGAACAACTTCTGGATTTTGAGAAATATCTTAAGTATATATTTTATTTTTCAATTTATTGTAATTAATGTCATAACATTAAATTCCTCCTTTAATTATATGATTTTACAAGTATGTTAAGTTATTATTATTGTGGAGGTCGAACTCTCAACTCTGAGATCAAGAGTCACATGCTCTACTGACTGAGCCAGCCAGGCGCCCTTCTTTGAGCTGAAATCGAATTTTCCATTTATATAGATTATTAAAACAATTGATAGTTCACACTAATGCCACAGATTTGTTTTCATTTACAGGTGTTTCTCCCTTTGCATCTTTTGGCTTTCTGAAGAGTTGAGTATAAAATGAATTTTTCAATGTAAATTATATTTCCCTAATCCACACTGGGTGTAGAGATTACTTAAAAAATAAAAATAAATTAAAAAAAACTGGATATGAAAATTATAGTCCATAATCCCTTAGCTAAAATCCCCATAGCCAAATGCATTTCAAAGTTTTGTATTTCTGGATTTTACAAAAGAGACAGAGCACAGCTGCTGTATGTCACATAACAAGGCAGCAGGGTCTAACACCATTTCTTTAATCAAACACAGTAATATTTTTGTAGCAAAAACATGAACATTCACACAAAACGAAGTAAATAAAACTATAAACAGACACATCAGTTCAAGGGAGGTTTTCTACCAAATTTGTTAAGGTCAGCTCAAGTTTTGCCATTCAATAAAGTTAAAAAAATAATTATCCAAGCTTTTCATATTTTAGCGTTGTATCTATAAGAGATTATGGATCTAGTATATTGCCATTAAAGATCATTTTGTCTTGAGACTCCATATAATTAATTTATGAGGCAACTGTATATTTTAGCATCTTTGAGTTTTGAAGGAGTTCTTTTTTTGTTCGCCTGATTTGTTTGTTTCCTTTGTTTGCTTGATTTGGGGGTTCTTCAACGAGATTTTACTATATACTTCACTTTAAACAGTAAATGTGTTAGGTCAATTAAATCATACTTTCTATGTGCTTACCAGACTGGCTGTGTAAAGTAACCTTGTCAAAGAAATGATTGTTCCAGAATGGATGTGTTTTGTTGAGTAGGGATTTTCACAGATCAGATTCTTTTGAATTGGGTCTATCTGTATGGTAATAATCAGCAAAAAGCAGACCAAGGTTTGCATCTGTAACACTAAGAAGTAACTATAATACAGGCATGATTTATTAACTCTCCCTTTGTTTTGAGGGGAGGAGCGATCACACACAAACACGTATTCTTCCAGTCTCAAGCTCTGAGAATATAGAACTACTGTAATTATGGGGACCTCTCATGAGAGCTTCTGACTCTTCTGACTTAATTGAGAATTTAATTCCCTTCTTTCTTCTAGGGTTGTGATAACATGCACCTCATTTTATTTGTGTTAACATTATATTAATAGCTTATAATCATTGTAGATATGTGTTATAAATATTTCATATTCTGGCATTTAAAACATAATGTTGTTTTCAAATAGAATGACTCAGGGCTTAAATGCCAGCATGAGATAAAAACATGAATCCAAAAAGTTTCTCATCTTCTAGAGTAAAGGTTGCTAAAAACTTCAGGGGACTGGCCTTCTTTCACTATAAAATTCTCAGAAATAATTCCTTATGTTGTATGAGACTAGTAGATTTTGGGGAAAATTATGACACATATATAGCAGACTTCTAACAATGTCATCACTACTTAAAAGACTGCATTTTATCATGTAATTATAGAAAACACAAGTCAGAGCTAGAAGGGACTCTGGAGGTCAAGGCCCCATTGCACAGGAAAGAGAACTGCAGACCAGGGAGAGTGGGGAACTTTCCTGAGGACCCACAGTCAATCAGGGACCAAGCTGAGATCACCAATATCAGGACTAGTGCTCTTTTTAACCCACCAATCTGATCTTCTGTTGCCTTAGGTGTGTTTATCTTATATCCCCATTAGAACCACAAACACCTGATCAGAGGAACCATGCATTATTTTTCTCTTTCATTTCTCCTACGAAAGGGAAAGCGATCATTATTCCCCACCCCCCCAATATACAAAATTACCTCTAAGCAATCTTTCGCTGTGATTTTAACTTACAACATCCAAGACTCTGCTCCAATTTTTCCAGGCATCTGCATGTATTTTCAAAGAATTCCAACCCTGACAAAGACTGGCAGCTGCATGTCCCTCTGCACAGTGACATTAAAATAAGAACGCAATGCACAGCAACAAGTGATCAGGGCTTACGTCAAATGGAAATTGTTCACTTTATTCTCACAGTATGTGTTCCCAAAGGTGAGAAGATCAGGCAGTTAAACCATTTTGGGGAAGCCCTCTCCATGTAAAGCCTCAAATGTGGGTTGAAATTTGCTCAGGGAGCTTTGCTGTGGCAAAAGGTGGTGGAGCAGGGCGAGGCTCCTTAGCTTCTCCCCAGCACAAAGGGCACAGTTAACTTCAACTTCAGTGAAGAAAGTGGCTTGTTCTCAGAGTTGCTACCACAACATTGCGTTCTATGGGAAAGGAAGCACTAGAATGATCCGTTTAAGCTTTCCAACTCGATGATCCGTAAAATAAGGACAATCCCTGTAACTGGTTTAGATGATCATGATGTCACCATTAAGAGTTCACTGGGCCTTGAAATGCCAGAAACTTGACATATTCCGCACCTTTTTCCATGTTTCATTCCCAAATTAAGCTTAATTCTGAAAACCAGAATATATTAGTGTTAATAGACATTTTCCCTTGTCAGTCAACAGGGAAGCAAATCTTTAACAGTGACTACAAGGGGGAATACCTTTTAGATTGAAACATTAGTCCTAAAAATTTCTTACCATTTTAGGTGAAGAGTTCTTTGGTTACTTTTGAAATTTTTTTATTTTGATATGATATTAAATGTGCAGAAAAGCTGTAAGAGTAAGTTGGACAAGAAACACCCATATATCCTTTACCCAGATACACTAATTGCTTAAATTGTTTACATTTTTTCCCATTTACTGTTTCTCTCTCTCTCAACCATTTGAGAATAAGTTGGAGACATCATATCTTTTTACCCCTAAACTCTTCAGTGTGCATTTCCCAAGAGCAAGGACATGCTCTTATATAACTATAGTACACTTAATAAAATCAGGAAATTTAATATTGATACCATGTATTAACTAACCGTAGTTACATTTTTAAAAATAAAATGTAAATCTTATATCTTTTCTTGAAATCTGCTAATTTTAAAATGATGAGGTTTTGAATGTAATTTTCCAGTTGACTGGCCCTTAACATAAGCCAGTCACTTTTCTAAACAGCATGCCTAACAAGTTATAATTTAAATAGGACCTAGAAGTTAGTGCATGTGCCGACTCATACATAACTGTACACTCAGAACGCCGATCATTTCAGCTAATATCTATTAACAGACTCCATAATCGTGGGAAAAGTTGTATAATAATGTGTGGGTCAGATCTTGTTAGCTCCCTGGAGATCTCTTAGCATAATGACATACTTGACTTTCCTGCTCACATTTTAAAAAGTAGGCAAAATTGCATAAGAAGGGTAGAAATTAAATAAGAACTGGGGAAGATACAAATAAACTGATTTATACCAGTGAGACCTGAGTACCAACTAGGAGAAAAACTTCAATTTAGAAACTCAGCAATTTTCTTTCTCAAATTCCAGCATTCACTGGCTCCAGATTTTGGCTCTCTGACTACTGTGTTTTTGAATTTTAAATTATGCAGTTATCCAAGGTGATCTGTATATCAAATACTTTGTCCTCTAAATTGTTACTTAAAATATGTCTAGAATTAGGCATAAACATAAACCTGGAAGCAATATTTTAATTTACATCCTGCCTTATTTCAAAAAGAATTTATGAATACTTAGACATATACATAAAATATAACAAGAAAAGATAAGCTTTAAAATTATTGGATTAGTCAGACGAGAACGAGAAATAAAAGGCATCCAAATTGGCAAGGAAGAAGTAAAACTTTCATTATTTGCAGATGACATGATACTATGTATAGAAAACCCTAAAGGCTCCACCAAAAAACTACTAGAACCGATAAATGAATTCAGTAAGATCAGAGGATACAAAATCAACTTAATCTGTTGCATTTCTGTACACTAATAATGAAGCAGCAGAAAGAAAAATTAAGAAAACAATCCCATTTACAATTGCACACACACACAAAAAATAATAAAATACCTAGGAATAAACTTAACCAGGGAGGTCAAAGGCCTGTACTCTGAAAACTATAAAACATGAATGAAAGAAATTCAAGATGACACAAACAAACGGAAAGATATTCTAAGCTCATGGATTAGAAGAACAAATATTGTTAAAATGTCCATATTACCCAAAGTAATCTACAGATTTAGATTAAATTTAAATACCAACAGCATTTTTCAAAGTTTACAACAAATAATTTTAAAATTTTTATAGAATCACAAAAGACCCCAAATAGCCAAAACAATCTTGAAAAAGAACAGCAAACCTAGAAGTATCACAATCCCAGGTTTCAAGTTATATTACAAAGCTGTAATGATCAAACAGTATGGTACTGGCACAAAAATAGATACATAAATCAATGAAACAGATTAAAGAGCCCAGAAATAAACCCATGATTGTATGCTCAATTAATCTTTAACAAAGAAGGAAAGAATATACAAAGGGAAAAAGATAGTCTCTTCAACAAATGGTGTTGGGAAAACTGGACAACAGCATGCAAAAGAATAAAACTGGGCCACTTTCTTACATCATACACAAAAATAAATTCAAAATGGATTAATGACTTCAATAGGAGACCTGAAACTGTACAAACCCTAGAAGAGTGGAGAGGCTATAATTTCTCTGATATTGGCCATAGCAACATTTTTTTAATATGTTTCCTGAGGCAAGAAAAACAAAATCAAAAATAAACTATTGGTACTACATCAAAATAAAAATCTTCTGCACAGCAAAGGAAACAATAAAACTAAAAGACAACCCACTGAATGGGAGAAGATATTTGCAAATGACATTTCTAATAAAGGGTTAATATTCAAAATATATAAAGAACTTAATAAACTCAACACCAAAAAAACAAATAATCCAATTAAAAAATGGGCAGAAGACATGAACAGACATTTTTCCAAAAAGAAGATATCCAGATGGCCAAGAGACACATGAAAAGATGCTCAACGTCATTCATCATCAGGGAAATGCAAGTCAAAACCACAATGAGATATGACCTGGCAGAATGGCTAAAATCAAAAACACAAGAAACAACAAATGTTGGCAAGGATGTGGAGAAAAAGAACCCTCATGCATTGCCGGTGGGAATGCAAACTGGTGCATCCACTATGGAAAACAGTATGGACATTCCTCAAAAAATTATGATGATCCAGTAATTCCACCATTTACCCAAAGAATATGAAAACACTAATTCAAAAAGGTATATGCACCCTATGTTTATTGCAGCATTATTTGCAGTAGCCAAATTATTGAAGCAGCCCAAGTGTCCACTGACAGATGAATGGGTAAAGAAGATGTGGTATATGTGTGTGTGTGCGTGCGCGTGTGTGTGTGATGGAATATTACTCAGCCATAAAAAAGAATGAAATCTTGCTATTTTTTACAACATGGATGGGTCTAGAAAGTGAAATAAGTCCATCAGAGAAATACAAATACCATATGATTTCATTCATATGTGGAATTTAAGAAGCAAAACAAAGAGAAAAAGACAAACCAAAACACAGACTCTTTACTATAGAAAACTGCTGGTTAGCAGAGGGGAGGTGAGTGGGGGATGAGTGAAATATGTGAAGGCGATTAGGGATACACTTGTTTTGGGTTTTTTTTAGATTTTATTTCTTTATTTGCCAGAGAGAGAGAGCGAGAACACAAGCAGGGGAAGTGGCAAGCAGAGGGAGAAGCAGGCTCCCCGCTGAGCAAGGAGCCTGATGCGGGACTCGATCCTAGGACCCTGGGATCATGACCTGAGCCAAAGGCAGCCACTTAACGACTGAGCCACCCAAGCACCCAGGATATACTTGTTGTGATGAGCACTGAGTAATGTACAGAACTGTTGGATCACTATATATTCACCTGAAACTAATATAATACTGTATGTTAATTCTACTGGAATTTTTTTTTAATTTAAAAGAAAGGGAGGATATCAAGGTCAAAAAAATTATTGGATTAGAAAAAATGTGACAAGTTAAGATCTATTTTGAAGTGAAGCTAGGACGTCATTGAAAGCTCCCTTTGCAGCTTAGGATTTAGCAGGTAGTAAGTACTCAATAATTACTGATTGATAATAAAAGCAAATATTTATTGAGTGCTGTTCGTGTACTAGATCTTGTCTCTAAGGGCAAAAAAAGCACACTACTTCATTTAATCCTTGCATTCACCTCTGAGGTGAGTTCTATTATCATCCCCATTGTACAGATGCTTACACTGAGTTTCAAAAAAGCTAATTTGCTGATAATGGCAAAGCTGGGCTGCAAGCCCAGATAGTCTAACTCCTGGAATTTTATCCACTGCACCATGCAGCCTCCAAACTTAACTTTCTAGAATCCCTGCTCATGAAACACTTGGTAGAGGACACGGAGGGAAGTCCATCTCAGCATCACCTCGGCTCTGTCGATTGAAGGAAAGAATAAATGGACATGGCACGCCATATATTTTGCCCTAAGATTTCTAATATCCAAAACAAAAAAAAGGAAACAAATTTAATTCTATGTTCTGAAAGACACTGTGTCTTTCAGAAAAAAACCAAACCAATTTCTTGAGAGAAGCATAAATAGATACACATAATAGGTGCACACAAGACCAGAAGACAAAATGAAAAGCTTAACAGTGGAAACACCAAGTTCATATAGAAATATAAACCAGTCATATATGTTTCTTTAATTGTGGAGAATTTTAAACAAATATTAAAATAAAATAATATAATGAAGCCATCATCCAACTCAACCATTATCAACGCATGGCAAATCTTGTTTCTTTCTTTTTCTTTTTTTTTTTTTTTAGATAAAAAGTAGATATTTATTTGGAAGAAGAAAGAAATTACATCAAATTTCAAATTTTTAAAAGCTGACAAACCTAGACAAATAATATTGTGCTTGAATTAACAGCCAGATGCAGCTCTGTAATAATTTTTACTGACCTATTTTTTTATTTTTTCCTTTCTTTTCTTTCTCAAAAAATTATTTTAATTTTTTAAAATTTAAATTCAATTAATTAACATACAGTATATTATTAGTTCTGGAGGTAGAGTTCAGTGATTCATCAGTCTTATATAACACCCAGTACTCATTACATCACGTGCCCTCTTTAATGCCCATCACCTGGTTACCCCATCCCTCCCCTCCCCTCCAGTAATCTTCAGTTTGTTTCCTATGATTAAGAGTCTGTTATGGTTTCTCTCCCTCTTTGATTTCATCTTTTTTATTTTTCCCTCCCTTCCCTTTGTTTCTTAAATTCCACATATCAGTGAGATCATATGATAATTGTCTTTCTCTGATTGACTTATTTCGCTTAGCATAATACCCTCTACTTCCATCCATGTCATTGCAAATGGCAAGGTTTCATTTTTTTCTGATGGCTGAGTAATATGCCATTGTATATATATACCACATCTTCTTTATCCATTCATCAGTCTATGGACATCTGGGCTCTTTCCATAGTTTGGCTATTGTGGACACTGCTGCTATAAACATTGGGGTGCAGGTGCCCCTTCGGATCACTACATTTGTATCTTTGGGGTACATACCCAGTAGTGCAATTGCTGGGTCGTAGGGTAGCTCTATTTTCAACTTTTTGAAGAACCTCCATACTGTTTTCCAGAGTGGCTGCACCAGCTTGCATTCCCACCAACAGCATAGGAGGGTTCCGCTTTCTCTGCATCCTCGCCAACATTTATCGTTTCCTGACTTGCTCATTTTAGCCCTTCTGAATGGTGTGGGGTGGTTCTCCTTGTGGTTCTGATTTGAGTGATGTTGAGCATTTTTTCAGTCTGTTGGCCATTTGTATGTCTTCTTTGGAGAAATTCATGTCTTCTGCCCATGTCTTGATTGGATTATTTGTTCTTTGGGTGTTGAGTTTGGTAAGCTCTTTATAGATTTTGGATACTAGCCCTTTATCTGATAAGACATTTGCAAATATCTTTTCCCATTCTGTCGATTGTCTTTTGGTTTTGTCGACTGTTTCCTTTGCTCTGCAAAAGCTTTTTATTTTGATGGAGTCCCAATAGTTCATTTTGTTCATGGCAAATCTTGTTTCTTCTGGACCCAGCCCATCCCCTCATTTTTCACCCACCCTATATGATTTGAAGGAAATCCTAGACATAACATTTCATTCATTAATATTTCACTATGGATCTCTTAAGAGAAGTTCTTTATTTCTTGACACAACCACAGTAAGATGACCACATCTAAAAACCTAATATTCGGGGTGCCCAGGTGGCTCAGTCAGTTAAGCGTTTGCCTTTGGCTCAGGTCATGATCCAGGGTCCTGGGATCAAGTCCTGTACCAGGCTCCCTGTTCAGCAGGGAGTCTGTTTCTCCCTCTCCCTCTGCTGCTACACCTGCTTGTACTCTCTCTCAAATAAAATCTTTCATAAAATTAAAATTAAAAAATAAAAATGTAATAATAATTCTTTAATATCTGTTCAATGTTTAAATTCTCAATCATCTCTTGAATCTCATCATTTTAAAAAAGTTGTTTGTTTGAATCAGAATCCAGATAAGGTCCGCACACTGCAATTTATAACCACTTCTTTTTAACACAGAGAATGATTTGATTTCACTGCAATATATAACGGAAAGTGTGTCAGTCCTGGGGTAAGAAGTCATGTGGTAAAAGAGATGTGAGTTCAAACATGCAATGGAATATTACTCAGCCATCAGAAAGGATGAATACCCAACATTTGCATCAACGTGGATGGAACTGGAGGAGATTATGCTAAGTGAAATAAGTCAAACAGAGAAAGACAATTATCATATGGTTTCACTTATTTGTGGAACATAAGGAATAGCATGGAGGACATTAGGAAAAGGAAGGGAAAAATGAAGGAGGGGGTAGTCAGAGGGGGAGATGAACCATGAGAGACTATGGACTCCGGGAATCAAATTGAGGGTTTTAGAGGGGAGGGGGGTGAGGGGATGGGTGAGCCCAGTGATGGGTATTAAGGAGGGCACGTATTGCATGGAGCACTGTGTGTTATATGCAAACAATGAGTCATGGAACACTACATCAAAAACTAATGGTGTACTGTATAGTGACTGACATAACATAATAAAAAAATTATAAAAAAATAAATAAAAATAAATAAGAAGTGAACTAATCTTTCAAATCATTCTGTCTATGGATGTATACAGCCTTTGCTAATAAAAGTTCTTTTTTCTCTAAAAAAAAAGTAAAAATAAAATTAAATTAAAAATTAAAATTAAAAATATAAAAAATAAAAATGTAATAATAATTCTTCAATATCTGTTCAATGTTTAAATTCTCAATCATCTCTTGAATCTCATCATTTTTAAAAAGTTGTTTGTTTGAGAATCAGAATCCAGATAAGGCCCACACATTGCAATTTATAACCACTTCTTTTTTAACACAGAGAATGATTTGATTTCACTGCAATATATAACAGAAAGTGTGTCAGTCTAGGGGTAAGAAGTCATGTGGTAAAGGAGATGTGGGTTCAGGTCCAGTTTCATCTGCTTGACCTTGAACAAGTCACATTCCCTTTGTCTATAAAAAGTAAGGAGGTGGCAAGACAATTTTCAGAGTCTCCTTCAATGAGATAATGGCTGGTCAAACCATTCTATTATGGATGAGGGGTTCATGACCAAAAAGTTAAATGGATCACAGATTTAAATTTACAACAGAAAAATTAATTATTTGATGTAATTCATCAACTCATTCATAAATAATATCTCAAGAATTTTCAAGCAATATCCCTCACATTACTTAAAGTCCTGAAGTTTGCTTCTCTTGAGTGACTAATCTCACCTATAAGTTTAACAGGCCTAATTCTGTACCACCTTGATTCTAATCAGAACCAAGTTTTAAAAGCCTATGACTATGGGGGTGCCTGGGTGGCTCAGTTGGTTAAGCGTCTGCCTTCGGCTCAGGTCATAATCCCAGGGTCCCGGGTTCGAGCCCTGAGTTGGGATCCCTGCTCAGTGGGGAGCCTGCTTCTCCCTCTCCCTCTTCCATTCCCCCTGCTCGTACTCTTTCCCTCTCAAATAAATAAATAAATAAAATCTTAAAAAAAAAAAGCCTATGACTGTGATTATTCAATATATAAATAGTGGTTATCTTCAGCCTTACAATCAATCTCTTTCTCTAAAGCTAACCTATCCAACTGGTAAAGATGGGATGGAGAGGAAAGGGCGAGAAAAATATTTATTAAGTTGTTATAATTATTACCATTTATTATTTATAATAATATATATTATCTTGTCTTGTCTTGTTTAATCCCCAGGAAGGTTAGTTAAGATGGCAGAACAGGAATTGGAACCCAGCATCACTGCTCCAAAACCTGTGCTCTATTCTTGTTTAGAAAATAGAAATATTAGGGGCACTTGGGTGGCTCAGTCGTCAAGCATCTGCCTTCGGCTCAGGTCATGATCCCAGGGTCCTGGGATTGAGCCCCGCATCGGGCTCCCTGCTCAGCGGGAAGCCTGCTTCTCCCTCTCCCAGTCCCCCTGCTTGTGTTCCCTCTCTCACTGTCTCTCTCTCTAATAAATAAATAAAATCTTTAAAAAAAAAAAGGAAAATAGAAATATTACCCTCAACTTCAGAACAATGTGATAAGCATTAAATGAAGAAAAGAGAAATGTTTTTTAAAAAGTGCCTTCTAGGGACGCCTGGGTGGCTCAGTTGGTTAAGCGACTGCCTTCGACTCAGGTCATGATCCTGGAGTCCCGGGATCGAGTCCCACATCGGGCTCCCTGCTCAGCGGGGAGTCTGCTTCTCCCTCTGACCCTCCCCCTCTCATGCTCTCTCTCTATCTCATTCTCTCTCAAATAAATAAATAAATAAAATCTTTTAAAAAAAAAGTGCCTTCTAAATCATAAAGTGCTATGTTCACATGGGGCAGAGTACATGGGCTCCTAAGGAATAGTTTACTTGTAACTTTTAAAATGTACTGACCCAAGAGTAGCATACTGGTCATACCTGGTTGCCCCCGTGGGCTCTCAAATTGAGTCCCCCAAAATACAGGGGGACATTCTTAAATTCCAATTCCATCTCCCTTCCACACATCTCTCCATCCACAAGCAATGTCCTGAACCACATTTGTCTTCTCTCGACTTCCCCCAGCACTGTCCAGTGCTATAGGGAAAGAAGAGCCACTTCAATCGTTATACACAGCCAGCCGAGCACAGAGCAGGACATAGTCAGGAAGTACTTTCCAAGACGTTCGATTTCATTAAAATCATCACCCTTCTATTTCTCTATAAATTAAATTTCCTACACAAACAGCAAGTAAGCTGCCATAAAATTTCCATCTCCATCTGGCAAACTCAGCGTTATGCATGGATTTCTGTACCATAAGTGAAGGGTATTGTCAGATTTGAACCTTCCCCAGAGAAACTGGGACACCAAGCACAACTGGAGACAAGAGCCTTAGAAATGCCGACCTGTGGTGTTCATTCTAAATGGATGACACATGAACTTCAAAAAGCATTTTACAATGCACTGCAGAAAAGAATTCAAGTCAGGGGTGGCTGGAATTGAAAGACAAAACAAACATTCCCATTTGCTAGGTGGGGAGTGAACCAATTGCAGTGAGCCCCCCTTGTTAAATTCAGGGCCTGGAGTAAAAAGTGTAGAGAACATGCAGAGCTCATTATTGTGCTTCCTAGTAAAGTGGACAAAAAGCATATTTCTGAAATGATGTTTATTACCATATCGTGTATTCTCTTAAGAGGCTGAACAGCTGCTGTCTAACCACTGTTCTAATGGAAAGCAAATTTAGGACTTTGGAAGATTTTGGTGGTGTTGAGAACTGGGGAGCTGGCAGGGAGAGAGGGTTTCCTTCCTCTCTCTTCTACTATCTCCTTTCTTTCTTTCTTTCTTTCTTTCCTTTCTTTCTCTTTCTTTTCCTTCCTTCCTTCCTTCCTTCCTTCCTTCCTCCCTACTCCCTGTCTCTTTCTTTCTTTCTTTCTTTCTTTCTTTCTTTCTTTCTTTCTTTCT